>NC_134402.1:189328530-189928530 GCF_038048845.1 Mixophyes fleayi | reverse complement strand
GGCACAGGTGGAAAACACAAGGCTCTTAAGAGAAGAGCACCTTAACAGTATGTCGCAGTTTGATGCCTATCCGATGCCACGTGTGGATGAACTAGTGGAAAATCTTGCTGTAGCAATTATTTAACAACCCTTGATCTAACAAAGGGTTATTGGCAAGTTCCCCTGACTTTCACGGCCAAGCCAAAGACTGCGTTTTCCACCCCTGATGGTCTCTATCAATATAAAGTCTTACCCTTTGGATTGCATGGGGCACCTGCCACCTTCCAAAGGGACATGAATAAATTGCTACGACCTCACACAGCTTATGCAGCCACTTACCTGGACGATATAGTGATTTGTACCCCAGACTGGGGATCACATTTAGCCAAAGTTGAGGCGGTCTTAGCTTCATTAAGGTCAGCAGGGTTAACAGCTAACCCAGAGAAATGTGTCATAGCCATGAGAGAAGCCAAATATTTGGGGTACATTGTTGCCCAAGGTGAAGGTTCTTTGCGTACATGGCACGACAGAGGAATATGAAAGAACAATACTACCAGTCATACTCAAAGACAAAACTGTTATGGTGGTAGCTGCCATAGCACCTAAACTCCCATATCCACTCATTTTGGGTCGAGACTTCCCACTGTTTAATGATGTCCTCGGTGAGCGGATCCAGCCGGACATGCCGGCAATTGATGCAACGGTCGGAAGCCCGGTCTTAAAGGAACCGCCTAAGAATCCACAACATCTGGGCATCGATCTTTGGGAACCGCCAAACTGGAATGCCATCCTGGGAGTCACAGCAGGAGTTCCACAAAAGCATCCAACTGCGGGGAAACATGAACAGTCCAAACTAGCATTGGTCGGTGATGTCGCAGATGAGCCCACCCCGCCTGTCAGTGAGGATACGGACTGGTCCGCAATACCAATTTTGTTTCCTCTGCAGGACTTTGCTCGAGACCAACTTAATGATGCCACTTTGGAACATGCCTTCAAAAGTGTGACTGAGGTAAATGGGGTAGCAAAAGCCACCCAGCCTGCAGAAGGTATACCATATTTTATTGTTAAAAATAATTTCCTGTATAGAGTTGCTAATGTACAGGGGGAAAAAGTAGAACAATTAATGGTTCCTCAGGTCCATGTACCCCTAGTGTTAAAAGCAGCACACACACATGTCTGTGGGGGACACCTGGGGGAGGATAAAACACGAGAACGAGTTCTGCTTAGGTTTTACTGGCCCGGTGTACACATGGCAGTGAAAAAGTATTGCCGGTCCTGTCCCATTTGTCAGAGAACCTGTCCCAAACCCATGTACAGGGCACCTCTCATTCCAATACCAATGGTACAAGTTCCCTTTGAACGGATAGCTATGAACCTTGTGGGGCCACAGGAAAAATCCGCACGTGGGCACCAATATATACTAGTGGTGCTTGACTATGCAACCAGGTATCTAGAGGCAATTCCCCTACGAAACATAAAGTCCAGCACCATAGCTAAGGAACTTGTATTGATGTTTACATGCTTGGGAATACCCAAAGAAATTCTCATACATCAGGGTACTCCATTTATGTCTAACCTGATGAAGGACATGTGCCAGTTGCTAGGTGTTACGGCGCTTCACACCTCTGTATACCATCCACAAACAGATGGCTTGGTGGAACGCCTTAACCGCACATTAAAGCACATGCTCAGGAAAGCAGTGGCTCAAGAAAAAAAAGATTGGGACACTCTTATTCGCAATTTGATGTTTGCCAGCCGTGAAGTACCTCAAGCTTCAACAGGGTTTAGTCCTTTTGAGCTATTGTTTGGGAGACAGCCCAGAGGTATCTTGGATATGTTAAAAGAAGGGTGGGAGCAGCAAGGTCCCAGGGAGCCAAATCTGGTACAATTTGTGTCCCAAATGTATGAGAGGCTAGGAAAGATAGGGCCCATTGTGCAGCAACATGTAAAAGAGGCTCAGGAACGACAGAGGAAAAGTTATGATAAAAGTGCTGCTGTTCGATCTTTCAAGCCTGGGGACAAGGTCCTAGTCCTGGTTCCCACCCAGGAAAGCAAACTTTTCGCCCATTGGCAGGGTCCATATGAAATTCTAGAGGCTGTCGGTCCTGTCAATTACAGAGTCCGCCAGTTAGGTAGGAGAAGGGAGGAGCAAATATATCATGTTAACCTCCTTAAACCTTGGCATGATGGGGAAACCTCTCCTCAGGTAGTGAGTACTGCCATTGAAAAGTCTGAAGTGCCCATAGAGCCAGCTTTGTCCATTCAGCAGAGACAACAGACTGAAGAAATGATTCGCCGGAACAGGGATGTCTTCTCTTCCATTCCTGGGTGCACTACCTTAATCGAACACGACATTGTCACTGCGCCAGGAGTCATTGTAAAGCAGAAGCCGTATCGTATTCCAGAAGCCAGACGGGTGGACGTGAGAAAGGAGGTCGAGAAGATGCTCCAGTTAGATGTGATTGAAGAGTCCACTAGTGAGTGGAATAGTCCCATTGTGCTTCTCCCGAAACCCAATGGGACAATTAGGTTCTGCAATTACTTTAGGCGCCTAAACAGTATGTCGCAGTTTGATGCCTATCCGATGCCACGTGTGGATGAACTAGTGGAAAATCTTGCTGGTAGCAATTATTTAACAACCCTTGATCTAACAAAGGGTTATTGGCTAGTTCCCTTGACTTCCACGGCCAAGCCAAAGACTGCGTTTTCCACCCCTGATGGTCTCTATCAATATAAAGTCCTACCCTTTGGATAGCATGGGGCACCTGCCACCTTCCAAAGGGCCATGAATAAATTGCAACGACCTCACACAGCTTATGCAGCCGCTTACCTGGACGATATAGTAATTTATACCCCAGACTGGGGATCACATTTAGCCAAAGTTGAGGCGGTCTTAGCTTCATTAAGGTCAGCAGGGTTAACAGCTAACCCAGAGAAATGTGCCATAGCCATGAGAGAAGCCAAATATTTGGGGTACGTTGTTGGTCGAAGGCATGTCAAACCCCAACTAGACAAAATGGAGGCAGTCAAAAATTGGGTAAGACCAGAGAAAAAGTCACAGTTAAGAACCTTTTTAGGGTTAGTAGGTTACTACAGGCGGTTTGTAAGCCACTTCGCCACTAAAGCTGCTCCACTAACGGACATGTTAAAAAAAGTTGTCCAGATAGATTAACCTGGTCTGACTCTGCAGAAACCGCCTGGTCTGATCTTCGGTTAGCTCTTTGTTCCTCCCCAGTTCTACAAGCATCAGATTTTACCCGGAGGTTCTTCCTCCAAACTGATGCTTCTGGTGTTGGCTTAGGTGCAGTCTTGTCACAGGAGAAGAATGGAGTAGAAAACCCTGTCCTGTACCTAAGTCGGAAGTTGCTTCCAAGGGAACAAAAATATGCCACTGTGGAGAAAGAATGTCTGGCCATAAAATGGGCTACAGAAGCTCTGCGCTATTATCTCCTAGGCAGAGAGTTCACCTTAATAACGGACCATGCACCATTGAGATGGATGCAGAACAACCAGGAGGTAAATGCCAAGGTAACCAGCTGGTTCTTGGCACTGCAACCTTTCAAGTTCTCAGTAGAACATAGACCCGGGATTCTACACAAAAATGCAGATGCGTTGTCACGAAAATATGCGCTCCTCGCAAAGTCCGCGTCCCCCTACTTGGAGACGCTAGGGGGAGGGATATGTAACAAAAGGAGGCATTTAGCTGGCAATATGCAGAGAAAGCAGGGAAGTAGAGTAAAACATTTGTGCAGTAATGCACCTAGATTGAATGTAAAGACCTATGTATGAAAAGCAATAGTTTAAGTTTGGTTTAACATACATGACTTCAAATCCTTCCTCTCAGCAAACAGACAGGGTGTGTCTGTTTGAATTACAGAGCCAGTGATGGGCGTTTCCTTTTAAAGAGAAGGTGGGTGTGTCACCTGTCCATCAAGCTAAGGCTGGGGGAGGAGTATCAGGTATAAAAGCTTGTTGATATCATTTGTGCAGGGAGATCAACGCTTGGGAAGCTGGCTGGTCTTGAGAGAGCTGAACTATGTCTAGCTAGCGTTTAGGGTCTCCAAGAAATGCTGTGAAATCTGTACAGTGTCAAAACATACATTTACCATCCTGACAATAAAACTACATAAAAAGGAAGAAGTTGTTCGAGTGTGCTTCTGCAGTAGCGGGCTCCTGCCACAAGATATATATATATATATATATATTTATGTTGTGATAAAGTACTGCATTCACTGGCGCCTCACATAATAAACCATTTCACTGTTTATTAGTAGTTGTCAGGATGGCTAATCAGTTTCAGCGATGGTACAGCAGTCATATCCAGCAAAAGTATCACAAAACCTCCCACCACTACATCTGACTAACCAATAGTTCCCTGACTACTAGCCGGCTACTTACTGGCATCGGTGGTCCTGCCCACAAATACAAACAAAGACTTTATCCTCCACCTAAGCACTACAAACAAATCACAGCAAAACAAACCAATTACACCCATGTGGAACACCTGTGTGTGTTTGAACTGAAAGAGGATCCCAGGGAAAATGTAATCCTGTCTGCAGCCTGCTGCTACAGACTAGCTGTGTTTTTACTTGTTTTCTTATAGGGGAACAGTGACAAATATGCCTCTTTGCCACATATCCCTCCCCTTAGCATTGCCAACCTCAGTGACGCATCTCGGCAAGAAAAGGCATTTTTGTGCATACTCCCTGGCCTATGCTCCACTGTGAAGTGGTAGGGCTGCAGTGCTAGGAACCACCTAGTCACCTGGGCATTCTCCTCCTTGTTCCTGTGCATCCACTTCAGTGGTGCATGGCCAGGGACCAAGGTAAATTCTCTACCTAGGAGGTAGTACCTGAGAGCCTCGGTGGCCCATTTGAGGGCTAGGCACTCCTGTTCCACCGTGGAGTATTTCTTCTCCCTGGGCAGAAGTTTGCGGCTCAGATAGAGGATGGCTTTCACTGTCCAATCAAAGCTCTGCAAGAGCACGGCATCCAAACTTACTCTAGACGCATCCGATTGGAGATATAAACTCCTGCTGAAATCCAGTGCTTGGAGTTTTGGTGCCGAACACAGAGCCACTCGAAGATCCCGCCAGGCAGCCTCCGCTGCTTGTCCAGCCCAACTGGTCTGGACAAGTTTTTTTTTTAGGAGCTCGGTAAGAGGAGCAGCCCTAGTGGAAAAATTAGCCATAAACCAGCGATAGTACCCAACTAGACCCAGAAAGGTTCTCAGCTGGGTCTTCTGCACATGCTTGGGCCAATCTCTGACAGTCTTTACTTTGTCAACTTGGGTTTGACCTGACCTTGTCCCACAACATACCCCAAGTATTTGGCCTCACGCATGGCCAATACGCATTTCTCCGGATTGGCTGTTAGACCCACCTAACTGAGTGAGGCCAATACTGTCTCCACGTTGGGCAGATGTGTATCCCAGTCCTGGGAGTGGATGACTATACCATCTAAGTATGTAGCTGCATACTCCTGGTGTGGTTTTAAGAGACGATTCATGGCTCTTTGGAAGGTAGCGGGAGCCTCATGTAGCCTGAAAGGCAGAACTGTGTACTGGATTAAACCATCTGGGGTTGACAAGGCTGTCTTAGCCTTGGCAGATGGCATTAGGGGAATCTGCCAGTAGCCTTTGGTTAGATCGAACGTTGTGAGGTACCGAATATTGGCTAAGGTTTCCACTAATTTATCAATTCGGGGCATTGGATGTGTCAAAATGGGAGACTTTGTTTAATTTCCTAAAATCGTTGCAAAAACGAATACTCCCGTTTGACTTGGCCACTAATACAATACGGTTATTCTAGCTGCTATTGAATTCCTCAATGACATCAACGTCCAACATTTTTTTAATCTCCTGTTTCACAGCTACACGTCTAGCTTTATGAGTGCAGTGTAGTCTTACTCTCACCACCACCCCTGGAGGTGTAACTATGTCGTGTTCTATGAGCATGGTACGGCCAGGCACCTCAGAAAACACATCAAGATTCCTCTGAACTATTTCCTCAGTCTGTCGTCTCCGCCCTGGCAACAGATCGTCCCTTTGTTTTCCTGCACAACTGCGTTTAACAAACGCGGCTTGTTGCTCCTCCCTATCATGCCAAAGTTTAAGCAAGTTGACATGATATGTCTGAATAGGTTTTTTCCTGCCTTCCTGCCTGACTTTATAATTAACAAGCCCCACAGCCTCAATCACCTATTATGGTCCCTGCCAATGGGTAAAGAGCTTACTCTGAATTTTGTCACCTGGTTGGAAAGCCTAACTACAGCTGACTTAGCGTAGTTTATTATTTTTCTCTCCTGTGCCTCATGCATATGTTGTTTTACCAAAGGGGTGATATTCCCCAACCTGTCATACAACTGGGACACAAACTGGATCACATTGGGTTCTTTTGGACTCTGTTGCTCTCAGCCCTCTTTGAGAACATCCAAAATGCCCCTTGGCTGCCTGCCATATAACAATTCGAAGGGGCTGAACCCTGTAGATGCTTGAGGCACCTCCCTCAATGCGGATATTAAATAGGGTAATAACACATCCCAGACGCATTTTTCCTGCACCACTGCATTCCTCACCATATGTTTGAGTGTCCTATTAAAAACGTTCCACTAACCCGTCAGTCTGCGGGTGATATACTGATGTGTCTAACGTTTCTAGTTTTAACAACCAGCATAGCTCTTTCATTAGACGGAACATAAAGAGAGTACCTGATCAGTCAAGATTTCTTTGGGGATACCCAACCTGGTACAATACAGAAGGAGTTCTTTGGCTATTGTACTGGACTTTATATTGTGCAAAGGTATAGCCTCGGGATACCTGGTGGCATAGTCCATTATGACCAATACATACTGATGGCCGCGGACCGACTTCTCTAATGGGCCTACCAAATCCATACCAATACGTCCAAACAGGGTCTGCACCACAAGGATGGGAACTAGCGGGGCCCGATAGTCTGGCCTCGGACAGGTTCTCTGACATACTGGACACGTCTTTTTATTGCCTCATACATTCCTGGCCAATAGAACCTGAGCAATATCTACTCCCGTGTTTTATCTTCCCCCAAGTGCCCCCCTTCACAAATGTGTATGTGCAGCTTTGAGAACAAGTGATGTATGGATTTGCAGCACTAACAATTGCTCTGCAGTTCTACCCTGTACATTAGCAACTCTATACAAAAGATCATTCTTTACCATATAATAGGCAATACCTTCTGCAGGCTTGTTAGCCTTCTCTACCCCATTAATCTCAACCATATTCTTCTCATGTGGCCCCTGCCAATGGGTGAAGAGCTTACTCTCTTGTGCGGGTACCAGGACCAGAATTTTGTCACCTGGTTTGAAAGTCCTAATTACAGCTGACTTATCTTAGTTTCTTGTTTGTCTCTCCTGTGCCTCATGCATATGTTGTTGTACCAACGGGGTGATCTTCCCCAACCTGTTATACAACTAGGACACAAATTGGATCACACTGGGTTCTTTTGGGCTCTGTTGCTCCCAACCCTCTTTGAGAATATCCAAAATGCCCCTTGGCTGCCTGCCATACAACAATTCGAAGGGGCTGAACCCTGTAGATGCTTGAGGCACCTCCTTCACTGCGAACATGTCACTCACCGTACTGTGAGTGCTTCTTCCCGGACATTTAGGAACCGTGGCCGTCCTCCATCCTGATGGACTGCGCATGCGCAGCCCTTTCTAAACCTTCAGTGTATGTTCCTTTAACTTAATTGGCAGATCAGGCAACACTCCCTATATTAAGCACCTGTGGTCAACTCCACGTTGCCTGATCTTGGAGTCTCATTCCCCATGAGTCTCTGAAGGTGTTCCTGTGTTTCCTCGTTTATTCAGCCCTGCTGATTCCTGTGGTTTCCAAACCACTTCTACCTCTGTGGTTTCCAAACCACTTCTACTACTGTGGTTCCCATACCCCATCTACCCTTCTGTGTATCATCGTGACTGTGAGCTGATTCCTATCCGCTGCCTCCGTGCACTACAGTCTTCTAACCACTTCAACTCTACCATGTATTATTGGGACTGTTAGCTGATTCCTATCCGCTGCCTCCATGCACTACAGTCTTCCATCCACATCCTCTCACCTGTTCATCATCGTGACTGTTAGCTGATTCCTATCCGCTGCCTCCGTGCACTACAGTCTTCAACCTGCAACTCGTCTGTGTTTCATCATCGTGACTGTTAGCTGATTCCTATCCGCTGCCTCCGTGCACTACAGTCTTCAACCTGCAACTCGTCTGTGTTTCATCATCGTGACTGTTAGCTGATTCCTATCTGCTGCCTCCGTGCACTACAGCCTTCAACCTGCAACTCGTCTGTGTTTCATCATCGTGACTGTTTGGCTGATTCCTATCCGCTGCCTCTGTGCGCTTCAGTCTTCAGTTCATGTCAACTCTCCCGTGTTTCCTCGAGACTGCTGCCACTATTGCTATTCGCTACTCTTCGTGATCAACAGTTCCAGTTCAACTCTGCTCTCCCGTGTCCCATCGTTACTGCACCTGCTGGTTGCTATTGGCTACCTCCGTGTTTCCGCAGAGACCTGCTGCTGCTACTCCTCAGCGCTACTCATCCATCTACTGCTGATCCACTCTCCACGCTTTCCTGTGTTCCCGCTGGTCTCTACCCGCCTGTCAGCATTGGATTCGTGTCTCTCTACTTACCTCTCTGCTAGACCATCGCCATTCTCCAGGTTCCTCCAGGAGTCCAGTTCCACGCTCTACTGATTCCTGTATATTTGTTTCCCTGCTGGTCTACCTACCTGTGCGCTGCACCTACTAGACCACCGCTTCACCCATCCAGGGACTTTGCATCCTGCCGGCCTCCTGCCGTTCAGGTATCTCTGCACTCCTGTCTGACTGCCTGCTTCTGAACCACGGTATGCATACTTCTCATTGACTGTGCTGGTGTATTGCATATCTTGCTGGACTGTGTTGGTTCTCCTCTGGAGTTGGCTATCCGCTGAGTCTATTTCCATCATTGACTGTGTTATCTTGTGCCGGATTACTTCAAGAGACTTTCTATTATTGCAGTGCTGTTCAGTCATATATATATATATTGTGCATATTACTGTGGATCGAGTTTAAGGTGCCGTGTATATCTTGTGTTGCAGTTTCTCCCCGTGCACCCCCTCACATATATATTCAGTGGTACAACTTGCTAGAGGCAGACCAGTGATCCCTGTTCCAGTATCACCTGTTCCCGGATACCTCCACTTGGATTCCATTCCTTCACTCAGACAGCGGTACAGCTTGCTATTCGCAGACCGCTGACCCTCATCACCTCCTCGTTTCTGTTGGACATTCCTCCTCACTATAGCAGTGGTACAACTTGCTACCGCAGACCACTGACTACCTTCACGTGTCCTTTGTCCATACAGTTCCTCGTGTATTATTACCTCCATATTGCCAGTGCTGCTAGTCATAGACTTTCCTGAGCATCTCATCATCTGCTATTTCCTGTTCCGTGATCACCCTGCTACCAGAGTACCATATTACCACCTATACTGCTCTGGTAAGCCTATCACCTGGTGATCCCTGGGTAAAGACTCCTAGTGCCCGTGACAGTAAGATCAGGCCATGACAGACCCAGATACGGAACCTACCGCTAAAGAGATGCTGCAGCATCTGGTCAGCCGTGTGGAGCAACAGGATGCTCGCCAACAGCTGTTACTTCAATGTTACCAATCGTTAACCTCCCAAGGAACATCTGGACAGACTGTTACAGCTAATATTGAAGCTCCTGTGCGTTCCTCCGTTTCCCCAGTGCCATCCCAGGTGTCTACAGCTCCCACGCTTCACCTGCCTACTCCGTCAAAATATGACGGGGACCCCAAAACTTGTAGGGGTTTCCTTAACCAATGTTCAGTCCATTTTGAGCTCCAACCTCAAAATTTTTCTACCCATCGTTCCAGAGTGGCCTATCTTATCTCATTGTTTTCTGGACAAGCCCTGGCTTGGGCCTCCCCTCTGTGGGAAAGAAACGATCCAATTCTACAAGATAGTGCCAAATTCATTTCCACGTTCCGAAGTGTGTTCGATGAACCAGGTCGTGTGACCTCCGCTGCTTCCAGCATTCTTCGTTTGCGACAAGGCTCCCATACAGTAGGCCAGTATGTCATTCAATTTAGGATCTTAGCCTCTGAACTTCAGTGGAACACTGAAGCATTAGTTGCCGCCTTCTGGCAGGGGCTCTCCGATAAAATTAAAGATGCACTGACTACCCAAGAGCTTCCTTCGTCACTAGAAGATTTGATCTCTCTTTGCCATCGTGTAGATATGAGATTTCGTGAAAGAGAGTCTGAGAAAACAACGGCTGTTAAAGCACCTCTTCGTTCAACCCCTCAATTTCGTCCAGCTTCACCCTCTGTGATTCCCATGGAGATAGGACGTTCCAAATTATCTTCAGAGGAGAGGAAACGAAGAGTAAAGAATAGACTCTGTATCTATTGTGCTGATTCCACGCATATGCTCAGCTCTTGCCCTAAGAGATCGGGAAATGCCAGGCCCTAACTAGTTCTGGAGAGGTGAAGTTAGGGTCCCTGGAGTCCTCTCCATCGTCTATGAAATCTAAAGTCTGCGCTTTTGATGTTACGATTTCCTTTGCTACCAAATCCTTTGAGTCACAGGCATTGATTGATTCCGGAGCAGCAGGAAATTTCATTTCTAAATCACTAGTGAATCAATGGTCCCTACCAGTGATTACTTTAAAAACACCCATTACTGTGACGGCTATAGATGGATCACGTCTCATCAATGGTCTCATCACCCAGAGTACGTCTCCAGTAACTCTTCAGATTGGTGTACTACACCATGAAGAAATTTCGTTTTTAATTCTTCCAGTTACGACAAGTCCGATTGTCTTAGGCCTTCCATGGCTTCAGTGTCACTCTCCCCAGATTGACTGGCGCACCCCTCAAGTTACGTCTTGGGGGTCTGAATGTCACCATCGTTGCCTTTCCCAAGTTATTCCTCTTAAAGTACAGCAATCTTCCATCTCATCTTCCTCCCCGGGACTCCCTCCTCAGTATGCTTCATTTGCCGATGTGTTTGATAAAGCTCAGTCTGAACGTCTTCCTCCTCATCGTTCTTGGGATTGTCCGATCGACCTTCTACCTGGCAAGACTCCTCCCAGGGGTCGGGTCTATCCTCTCTCGTTACCTGAGACTCAAGCCACATCTGAGTACATACAGGAGAATCTCCAGCGTGGGTTTATTCGACCTTCCACCTCTCCCGCTGGAGCTGGGTTCTTCTTCGTCAAAAAGAAGGATGGATCATTACGCCCTTGCATAGATTTTCGTGGACTCAACGCCATTACTATCAAGAATCGGTATCCCATTCCGCTGATCACTGAGCTATTCGATCGCATCAAGGGAGCTCGGATATTTACTAAGTTGGATCTTCGTGGTGCCTACAATTTAATTAGAATCCGTTCCGGTGACGAATGGAAGACCGCGTTCAACACCAGAGATGGGCATTACGAATATTTAGTAATGCCCTTCGGGCTGTGTAATGCCCCCGCTGTTTTCCAAGGCTTCATCAATGAGATATTTCGGGACTTATTATATGTATGTGTCGTTGTCTACCTGGACGACATATTGATCTTTTCACAGGACCTGCCTTCTCATCATCAACATGTGGCAGAGGTCCTCTCCAGACTACGGAAAAATTCATTGTTCTGTAAATTGGAAAAATGTTCATTCGAGTTACCCCAGATTCCATTCTTGGGGTATATAGTTTCCGGAGTTGGCCTGAAGATGGATCCAGACAAAGTAAATGCTGTATTACATTGGCCCCAGCCAACTACTCTTCGTGCCATCCAGCGTTTTTTAGGTTTTGCCAATTACTATAGACGCTTCATTCAAGACTTTTCATCCATTGCATCTCCTATCGTGGCCCTGACTCGGAAAGGGGCTAATACTAAGCAATGGTCATCTGAGGCTCTCCAAGCCTTTCAAATTCTCAAAGAGTCCTTCTCTTCTGCTCCCATTCTTCGACAGCCTGATGTGACACTCCCCTTCTTCCTAGAAGTAGATGCCTCTAATGTGGGCTTAGGAGCCATTCTCTCCCAACGCTCGGAGCAACAAAAATTACATCCTTGTGCCTTCTACTCTCGGGGTCTTCTGCCCGCAGAGAAAAATTATACTATCGGGGACAAGGAGTTGCTGGCCATCAAAGCTGCATTAGAGGAATGGAGATACTTGTTGGAAGGAGCTCGCCATCTGGTGACGATCTTTACGGATCATAAGAACTTGTCATATTTGCAATCTGCCCAATGCTTGAACCCTCGTCAAGCAAGATGGTCTCTTTTCTTTTCCCGTTTTGAATTAATTATAACCTTCAAACCAGCCGCTAAGAACAAGAAAGCTGACGCTCTATCTCGAGCTTTTATGACGTCCTCTGATGTAGAAGAGGTTCCCAACCATGCTATTCTAGACCCCAAATGTATTTCTCTGGCTGCTTCATCCACCAAAGTGCTACCATTTGGGAAGACCCTCGTGCCTCCTACTCTGAGGAGGAAAATCCTTTCGTGGTTCCATGCCTCTCGTTTTTCTGGACACGCCGGTGAACACAAGACATTTGAGATTCTCTCTCGAAGTTACTGGTGGCCTTCAATGAGGAGAGACGTCAAAGAGTTTATTGCTTCCTGTGATTTATGTTCTCAGTTCAAATCCTCCCGCAGAACTCCAGCAGGGTTGCTGCGACCACTACCCATTCCGTCCAAGCCTTGGACCCATATTAGTATGGATTTCGTTACTGATTTGCCACCAAGTAAGAATCACAATACTATTTGGGTAGTGGTAGACAGATTTTCGAAGATGGCTCATTTCGTCCCTCTGTCCGGTTTACCTTCCTCGTCTATTCTGGCTGAACATTTCATTAAAGAAATCTTCCGCATCCATGGATGTCCGTCTGAGATTGTGTCAGATAGAGGAGTACAATTCGTTTCCAGATTCTGGCGGGCCCTTTGTAAAACCTTGAGCATACGATTAGCACTCTCATCTTCTTACCATCCGCAATCTAACGGACAAACGGAACGAGTCAATCAAGATCTTGAGACTTTTATAAGGATGTTCTCTTCAGCCAACCAAGACAACTGGGTAGAATTGCTTCCTTGGGCTGAATTCGCCCATAACAACATGTACCATGAGTCATCATCCAAAACTCCATTCTTTGTGGTCTACGGTCACCATCCGTCTTTTCCGGAATTTCCTGCCCTCCCGCCCACCCAAGTTCCTGCTGTGGAGACTGCTTGTCAGACCTTCAAAAATATCTGGTCTCAGGTCAAAACCTGTTTAAAGAAGACATCTAACAAATATAAGTCTTTCGCAGATAAGAAGAGGCGGGCTATTCCACCACAAAAAATTGGAGATCGTGTCTGGTTATCTACCAAAAATATTCGTTTGAAGGTTCCATCTATGAAATTCGCCCCTCGTTTTATTGGTCCATATAGGATCATTCAAGTTATCAATCCAGTATGTGTTAAACTTCTTCTTCCCAAGAATCTTCGGATTTCCAATGCCTTCCATGTGTCCTTGCTCAAACCTCTCATCATCAACCGTTTCTCGACTCCTTCCTCAGCACCGCAGCCAGTTCAAGTTCATCAGGAGGAGGATTTCGAGATTACTGAGGTATTGGATGCAAAAATTTTGCGAGGAGTTCTCCGTTTCCTCGTTCATTGGCAGGGTTTTGGTCCTGAAGAGCGCTCATGGATCAAAGCTGAAGATCTTAGTGCTCCTGCCCTTCTGAAGAAGTTTTATTCCAAAAATCCGGACAAGCCCGGTTCCAGGCGTTCTGTGCCCACCTTTAAAAGGGGGGGTACTGTCACTCACCGGACTGTGAGTGCTTCTTCCCGGACATTTAGGAACCGTGGCCGTCCTCCATCCTGAGGGACTGCGCATGCGCAGCCCTTTCTAAACCTTCAGTGTATGTTCCTTTAACTTAATTGGCAGATCAGGCAACACTCCCTATATTAAGCACCTGTGGTCAACTCCACGTTGCCTGATCTTGGAGTCTCATTCCCCATGAGTCTCTGAAGGTGTTCCTGTGTTTCCTCGTTTATTCAGCCCTGCTGATTCCTGTGGTTTCCAAACCACTTCTACCTCTGTGGTTTCCAAACCACTTCTACTACTGTGATTCCCATACCACATCTACCCTTCTGTGTATCATCGTGACTGTGAGCTGATTCCTATCCGCTGCCTCCGTGCACTACAGTCTTCTAACCACTTCAACTCTACCATGTATTATTGGGACTGTTAGCTGATTCCTATCCGCTGCCTCCGTGCACTACAGTCTTCCATCCACATCCACTCACCTGTTCATCATCGTGACTGTTAGCTGATTCCTATCCGCTGCCTCCGTGCACTACAGTCTTCAACCTGCAACTCGTCTGTGTTTCATCATCGTGACTGTTAGCTGATTCCTATCCGCTGCCTCCGTGCACTACAGTCTTCAACCTGCAACTCGTCTGTGTTTCATCATCGTGACTGTTAGCTGATTCCTATCCGCTGCCTCCGTGCACTACAGCCTTCAACCTGCAACTCGTCTGTGTTTCATCATCGTGACTGTTTGGCTGATTCCTATCCGCTGCCTCTGTGCGCTTCAGTCTTCAGTTCATGTCAACTCTCCCGTGTTTCCTCGAGACTGCTGCCACTATTGCTATTCGCTACTCTTCGTGATCAACAGTTCCAGTTCAACTCTGCTCTCCCGTGTCCCATCGTTACTGCACCTGCTGGTTGCTATTGGCTACCTCCGTGTTTCCGCAGAGACCTGCTGCTGCTACTCCTCAGCGCTACTCATCCATCTACTGCTGATCCGCTCTCCACGCTTTCCTGTGTTCCCGCTGGTCTCTACCCGCCTGTCAGCATTGGATTCGTGTCTCTCTACTTACCTCTCTGCTAGACCATCGCCATTCTCCAGGTTCCTCCAGGAGTCCAGTTCCACGCTCTACTGATTCCTGTATATTTGTTTCCCTGCTGGTCTACCTACCTGTGCGCTGCACCTACTAGACCACCGCTTCACCCATCCAGGGACTTTGCATCCTGCCGGCCTCCTGCCGTTCAGGTATCTCTGCACTCCTGTCTGACTGCCTGCTTCTGAACCACGGTATGCATACTTCTCATTGACTGTGCTGGTGTATTGCATATCTTGCTGGACTGTGTTGGTTCTCCTCTGGAGTTGGCTATCCGCTGAGTCTATTTCCATCATTGACTGTGTTATCTTGTGCCGGATTACTTCAAGAGACTTTCTATTATTGCAGTGCTGTTCAGTCATATATATATATATTGTGCATATTACTGTGGATCGAGTTTAAGGTGCCGTGTATATCTTGTGTTGCAGTCTCTCCCCGTGCACCCCCTCACATATATATTCAGTGGTACAACTTGCTAGAGGCAGACCACTGATCCCTGTTCCAGTATCACCTGTTCCCGGATACCTCCACTTGGATTCCATTCCTTCACTCAGACAGCGGTACAACTTGCTATTCGCAGACCGCTGACCCTCATCACCTCCTCGTTTCTGTTGGACATTCCTCCTCACTATAGCAGTGGTACAACTTGCTACCGCAGACCACTGACTACCTTCACGTGTCCTTTGTCCATACAGTTCCTCGTGTATTATTACCTCCATATTGCCAGTGCTGCTAGTCATAGACTTTCCTGAGCATCTCATCATCTGCTATTTCCTGTTCCGTGATCACCCTGCTACCAGAGTACCATATTACCACCTATACTGCTCTGGTAAGCCTATCACCTGGTGATCCCTGGGTAAAGACTCCTAGTGCCCGTGACAGAACATTACATAGGGTAATAACACATCCCATATATATATATATATATATAAAAATATCTATCTATATATATATATATATATTATAAGGGCACAGTCGTGCCCTTATATTGAGGTTACATGTAAAAAACGACATTTTCCCATTGGAAATCTGTGAGGGGGGACATGGTGTTTGAGGCTCTACATCTTAAAACGTATTAAAGCTATTAAACTGAAATCTGGCATGCGAATGAAGAACTGTCCACAGGTGCTGCATATGAAATTTCAGAAAAAAAAACACTTCCTGTTTTGCAAAAGTCGCCATATTTCTGGGTTTTTTGGGAGAGCATAACTCGGTGTACAGGGTGTTTAAAGACACGAAGTAAGTTTTGTTAGAAATCTATTAGGAATGAGGAGTGCCTTTGAGCTTTCACAAGTTTGAGAAAGTTACAGTTTTTTTACAATTTCGTAAAACATGCCCCATTTTAAAGATAGGGGATTTCAGAGAAGTTCATAACGTTGCGCATGTCAGATAGAGTCTTGTGTTGCATGTACAGAAAATGGCTTCACTTGAGAGCACAAACATGGCTGACTGACCACTCTCTAAGAAAAAAAATTCTGTGAGCAGGAGAAATTAGCAAAATTTGGTGGGTAGAGGGAGGATGGCTGGGGGGCACACTATACTGGCACCACTTTCATTTTACAGTTAAATAATCTCTCCGAGCGGTGCCAGAGCTGTGTTACAGAGCCCGTTTAAACTTCCCGCCCCCTCAGTGACTTTAGTTAATTTATTAATTGCACTGAGCGGGGGGGCGGAAAATTTAAAAGTGCTCAGGTTCCTTCGGTGATTTAAACATGGGATCCCCCCCTCTATTCACTTTTAACCCTAGTGCTGCCAGCCTCCTGCTGGTTCCATGAAAATCGGGGGGGAAATTTGCGTGTGGTCCCCCCGAATTTCACGGAACCAGCACTAGGCAAACCAGCCGGGGTTGGAGGCACTATAGCAGGGGGACACTGCTATAATGACTAACCAACCCCAGGCTGTTCAGCGCTGGGCTGGATTCCCTAGGGAGTGGGTTCTGCCGAAAAATTCGCCCCCCCCTAGGGACACCCATCCCAGTGCTGATAGCACTAGGGCTCTTCCTACACCCCCGGACGGTGGGTGTATGGTAATAACGCTGATATAAATGTAAAAAAAGCTAACTGACACCATTTTGTTTTGTGGAACTACAAGTCCCAGCCAGCCAGGTTGCCCTAAATAGTGTTGGCATGCTGCTACTTGTATAACTACAAGCACTAGCATACCCACAGCAGCCAGGGCATGTTGGCACTTGGAGAACCACAATTCCCAACATGCCCTGACACCCACGGCTGGCTGGGACCTGTAGTTCCACAAGATAAAATCCACATCCATTTAATAAAAATAATAAACCCACAATAAAGACAGTAAACACCCTCATTGATACCATATATTTTTATTAAAAATAATAAATACCCCAAAATACTCACCAATGAAGTTTTCATCTCTTGTCAGCAGCTTTCAATCCAAAAATGGCTGTACACAAAGTCCAAAATAAATTTGTATCCAAAGTCCATGCTTGCACCTGTCCCAAAGAAATTTATATTTCCAAAAGTCCATGCTTGAAAATGTCCAAAATAAATTTGTATTTCCAAAAGTCCATGTTTGAAATCTTTTCAGTTCTTCTGCCCAGGGGGGGGGCATTGTTGCTTGAAGTCTTCAGTTCTTCGGCCAGGGGGGCCCTATAATTGTAAGATCCACAAATCTTCTGACTTGATTGAAGAAAAATAAAAAAGGGAGGAGCCGCCGCAAACAGCTCCTACCTAGTAGGAGCTCCGATACGCAATGAGCTTAGCTCATTGCGCTAGATCTATTTACAGTATTAGGTGATTTAATACTATAAATAAACCTAATGCAATGAACTAAGTTCATTGCATATCGGAGCTTCTACATAGTAGAAGCTTTGATGCGCAATGAGATTAGCTCATTGCGGTTGTTCTATTTATAGTAGTAGGGGATTTTCCCACCAGCGTGGGAAAATCACCTAATACTGTAAATAGACCTAGGGTAATGAGCTAAGCTCATTGCATATCGGATGTCAGGCGCCGTTTCCGCAATGACACTTGGTGCAGAAGACGGATGCCTGCACCTTCTCAGCAACCACGTCCTGCTGCCTAGCAGCGGGACGCTATCTCTGCTCGCCTGTCTGCAGCCAGCATGTCTTACCGCCAAAATCTCCCTAACCCAATCAGGAGGCACCTTAGGGTATATAAAGCAGCCTCTGGCTAATGTCTAGTGCCAGAGTATTTGGTCTTCAGCCTTGCTCCAGCGTTTGTTCCTGTGCTGCTGTTATTTGGGTTCTGACCCCGGCTTGTTCCTGACTTCTCCTTTGGTTCCTGATTCTGGCTTAGAGTGATATTTGGTATTGACCCGGCTTCCTGACCATTCTCCTGCTTCTGATTTGGCTATATCCGTCCCTCTGGTTTTGACCCGGCTTGCCGACTACTCTTCCATCCTGCACCCTGGTGGGCTGTCACCGCTGCCTCAATTGTTACCTCGCCAGCTGACTGATACTGAGGGCCGAGACCTGCGCGTCCCTTGCAGCAAAGTCCATACCTCCTTGCGGGGGTTCCTGGTGAAAACTAGGGGCGTGTTAGACTCCGCGCCTCAGTACTCAGTAGCGCCAACTGCTGGCAGGTATCATCAAGTCCACCTAGTGATTCTGACATCGGAGCTCCTACTAGGATGTGAACAGATTTCAAGCATGGACATTTGGAAGTAGAAATTACTTTGGTACAATTACATCCATGGACTTTTGGAAGTACAGATTTCTTTGGGACAGGGGCAAGCCAGACTTTTGGAAGTACAAATTTATTTGGGACAGGGGCAAACCGGACTTTTGGAAGTACAAATTTATTTGGGACAGGGGCAAGCATGGACTTTGGATACAAATTTATTTTGGACATTAGTGACAGTCATTTTTGGATTGAAAGCTTCTGACAAGAGAAGAAAACTTCATTGGTGAGTATAGGGTATTTACTATTTTTAATAAAATTATGTGGTGTAAATGAGGGTGTTTACTGTATTTATTGTGGGTTTATTATTTTTAATAAATGTTAGTGGTTTTGACCAGGGTGTTGTGGATTTGTAAACATTTTGTTTTGTGGAACTACAGGTCCCAGCCAGCCGTGGGTGTCAGGGCATGTTGGCAATTGTGGTTCTCCAAGTGCCAACATGCCCTGGCTGCTGTGGGTATGCTGGTGCTTGTAGTTATACAAGTAGAAGCATGCCCACACTATTTAGGGCAGCCTGGCAAACAAAACAATATGGAATCTGTTTGTTTTATTATCAATTACATTGCCGTAATTACCCTACACCCACCGCCCCGGGGTGTAGGAAGAGCCCTAATGCTATCAGCACTGAGCTGGGTGTCCCTAGGGGGGGCACGCTCGTTTTATTAGGCGGACCATATTCCCTAGGCAATCCAGCCCAGCGCTGATCAGCCTGGGGTGGTTAGTCATTATGGCAGGGTGATCCCTGCTGCATGTCCCCCTGCTATAGTGCCTCCAACCACGGCTGGTTTGCCAAGTGCTGGTTCCGTGAAAATAGGGGGGACCCGACGCAAATTTTTTCCCCGTTTTTCACGGAACCAGCAGTAGTCTGGCAGCAATAGGGTTAAGACTAAATAGAGGGGGGACCCCAAGCCTTTTTTAAAAAACTTTTATCTATTTTTTACTGTTTTGTAAAAAAAGGAAAGGGACTAGTTTGGGA
The DNA here is from genome assembly GCF_038048845.1 of Mixophyes fleayi. Lineage (NCBI taxonomy): Eukaryota > Metazoa > Chordata > Amphibia > Anura > Limnodynastidae > Mixophyes > Mixophyes fleayi. The sequence continues at coordinate 189,908,989 of NC_134402.1, read as the reverse complement.
CTAAAATCTGGGGTGTGAATGAAAAGTGGAGATGTTGCCTAGAGCAACCAATCAGATTCTAGCTATGATTTTGTAGAATATTCTACATGACAGCTAGAATCGGATAGGTTGCTATAGGCAACATCTCCACTTTTCAAACCTGCCAGAAACTCACTCGTAGCTTGATACATTTAAGCCCAGGAATGTTTTAGTGAAAATTATAGTATCAAAATACATCACTTTGTATTGTGCAGGGACCAGAGGATGGCTCCCTGTGTTGTGCAGGGATCAGAGGAAGGCTCTCTGTGCTGTGCAAGGGTTAGAAGAAGGCTTTAAGTATTGTGCAGGGGTCAGAGGATGGCTCTCTGTGTTGTGTAGGGGTCAGAGGAAGGCTTTATGTAATGTGGAGGGGTCAGAGGATGGCTCTATGTATTGTGGAGGGGTCAGAGGATGGCTCTATGTATTGTGCAGGGGTCAGAGGATGGCTCTATGTATTGTGCAGGGGTCAGAGGATGGCCTCTGTATTGTACAGAGGTCAGAAGAAGGCTTTCTGTGCTGTGCAGGGGTCAGAGGATGGCTCTATGTATTGTACAGGGGTCAGAGGATGGCTCTCTGTGTTGTGGAGGGGTCAGAGGAAGGCTTTATGCAATGTAGAGGAGTCAGAGATGGCTCTATGTATTGTGGAGGGGTCAGAGGATGTTTCTATGTATTGTGCAGGGGTCAGAGGATGGCCTCTCTATTGTACAGGGTCAGAGGATGGCTCTCTGTGCTGTGCAGGGGTCAGAGGATGACTCTCTGTGCTGTGCAGGGGTCAGAGGATGGCTTTAGGTATTGTGCAGGGGTCAGAGGATGGCTCTCTGTGTTGTGTAGGGTTCAGAGGAAAGCTTTATGTAATGTGTAGGGTTCAGAGGAAGGCTTTATGTAATGTGAAGGGGTCAGATGATGGCTCTATGTATTATGGAGGGGTCAGAGGAAGGCTCTATGTATTGTGCAGGGGTCAGAGGATGGCTCTATGTATTGTGCAGGGTCAGAGGATGGCTCTCTGTGTTTTGCAGGGTCAGAGGATGGCTCTCTGTGTTGTGCAGGGTCAAAGGATGGCTCTATGTATTGTGCAGGGGTCAGAGGATGGCCTCTGTATTGTACAGGGTCAGAGGATGGCTCTCTGTGCCGTGCAGGGGTCATAAGATGGCTCTCTGTGCTGTGCAGGGGTCAGAGGATGACTCTGTGTATTGTACAGGGGTCAGAGGATGACTCTCTGTGCTGTGCAGGGGTCAGAGGATGGCTTTAGGTATTGTGCAGGGGTCAGAGGATGGCTCTCTGTGTTGTGTAGGGTTCAGAGGAAAGCTTTATGTAATGTGTAGGGTTCAGAGGAAGGCTTTATGTAATGTGAAGGGGTCAGATGATGGCTCTATGTATTATGGAGGGGTCAGAGGAAGGCTCTATGTATTGTGCAGGGGTCAGAGGATGGCTCTATGTATTGTGCAGGGTCAGAGGATGGCTCTCTGTGTTTTGCAGGGTCAGAGGATGGCTCTCTGTGTTGTGCAGGGTCAAAGGATGGCTCTATGTATTGTGCAGGGGTCAGAGGATGGCCTCTGTATTGTACAGGGTCAGAGGATGGCTCTCTGTGCCGTGCAGGGGTCATAAGATGGCTCTCTGTGCTGTGCAGGGGTCAGAGGATGACTCTGTGTATTGTACAGGGGTCAGAGGATGACTCTCTGTGCTGTGCAGGGGTCAGAGGATGGCTTTAGGTATTGTGCAGGGGTCAGAGGATGGCTCTCTGTGTTGTGTAGGGTTCAGAGGAAAGCTTTATGTAATGTGTAGGGTTCAGAGGAAGGCTTTATGTAATGTGGAGTGGTCAGATGATGGCTCTATGTATTATGGAGGGGTCAGAGGATTGCTCTATGTATTGTACAACGGTCAGATAAAGATTCTCTTTATTATGGAATTCTCTATCATGTGTAGGGGTCACTAGAAGATTTTTTGTGTGGTGCAGGTTTCACTAAAAGGCTCTATTTTGTAGAGAGATCGGAGAAGGCTCTTTGAATTGTGAAGGGTCAGAAGAAGGCTTTATGTATTGTGCAGGGGTCAGAGGATGGCTCTCTGTGTTGTGTAGGGGTCAGAGGAAGGTTTTATGTAATGTTGAGGGTCAGAGGATGGCTGTATGTATTGTGGAGGGGTCAGAGGATGGCTCTATGTGATGTGCAGGGGTCAGAGGATGGCCTCTATTTTGTACAGGGCTCAGAGGATGGCTCTATGTATTGTGCAAGGGTCAGAGGATGGCTCTCTATGCCTCTCCACTTTTCAAACCTGCCAGAAACTCACTCGTAGCTTTATACATTTAAGCCCAGGAATGTTTTAGTGAAAATTATACTATCAAAATACATCACTCTGTATTTTGCAGGGACCAGAGGATGGCTCCCTGTGCTGTGCAAGGGTCAGAAGAAGGCTTTATGTATTGTGGAGGGGTCAGAGGATGGCCCTATGTATTGTGCAGGGGTCAGAGGATTGCTCTATGTATTGTGCAGGGGTCAGAGGATTGCTCTATGTATTGTGCAGGGGTCAGAGGATGGCCTCTGTATTGTACAGGGGTCAGAGGATGGCTCTCTGTGCTGTGCAGAGGTCAGAGGATGGCTCTATTTATTGTGCAGGGGTCAGAGGATGGCTCTCTGTGTTGTGTAGGGGTCAGAGGATGTCTCTATGTATTGTGCAGGGTCAGAGGATGGCTCTCTGTGCTGTGCAGGTGTCAGAGGATGGCTCTCTGTGCTGTGTAGGGGTCAGAGGATGACTGTGTATTGTACAGGGGTCAGAGGATGACTCTCTGTGCTGTGCAGGGGTCAGAGGATGACTCTCTGTGCTGTGCAGGGGTCAGAGGATGACTCTCTGTGCTGTGCTGTGCAGGGGTCAGAGGATGGCTCTATGTATTGTGCAGGGGTCAGAGGATGGCTCTCTGTGTTGTGTAGGGTTCAGAGGATGTCTCTCTGTGTTGTGTAGGGTTCAGATGAAGGCTTTATGTAATGTGTAGGGTTCAGAGGAAGGCTTTATGTAATGTGGAGGGGTCAGAGGATGGCTCTATGTATTGTGGAGGGGTCAGAGGATGGCTCTCTGTGTTGTGCAGGGTCAAAGGATGGCTCTATGTATTGTGCAGGGGTCAGAGGATGGCTCTATGTATTGTGCAGCGGTCAGATGAAGATTCTCTTTATTATGGAATTCTCTATCATGTGTAGGGGTCACTAGAAGATTTTTTGTGTGGTGCAGGTTTCACTAAAAGGCTCTATTTTGTACAGAGATCGGAGAAGGCTCTTTGAATTGTAAAGGGTCAGAAGAAGGCTTTATGTATTGTGCAGGGGTCAGAGGATGGCTCTCTGTGTTGTGTAGGGGTCAGAGGAAGGTTTTATGTATTGTGCAGGGGTCAGAGGATGGCCTCTGTATTGTGCAAGGGTCAGAGGATGGCCTCTGTATTGTACAAGGGTCAGAGGATGACTCTCTGTGCTGTGCAGGGGTCAGAGGATGGCTTTAGGTATTGTGCAGGGGTCAGAGGATGGCTCTCTGTGTTGTGTAGGGTTCAGAGGAAAGCTTTATGTAATGTGTAGGGTTCAGAGGAAGGCTTTATGTAATGTGAAGGGGTCAGATGATGGCTCTATGTATTATGGAGGGGTCAGAGGAAGGCTCTATGTATTGTGCAGGGGTCAGAGGATGGCTCTATGTATTGTGCAGGGTCAGAGGATGGCTCTCTGTGTTTTGCAGGGTCAGAGGATGGCTCTCTGTGTTGTGCAGGGTCAAATAATGGCTCTATGTATTGTGCAGGGGTCAGAGGATGGCCTCTGTATTGTACAGGGTCAGAGGATGGCTCTCTGTGCCGTGCAGGGGTCAGAAGATGGCTCTCTGTGCTGTGCAGGGGTCAGAGGATGGCCTCTGTATTGTACAAGGGTCAGAGGATGACTCTCTGTGCTGTGCAGGGGTCAGAGGATGGCTTTAGGTATTGTGCAGGGGTCAGAGGATGGCTCTCTGTGTTGTGTAGGGTTCAGAGGAAAGCTTTATGTAATGTGTAGGGTTCAGAGGAAGGCTTTATGTAATGTGAAGGGGTCAGATGATGGCTCTATGTATTATGGAGGGGTCAGAGGAAGGCTCTATGTATTGTGCAGGGGTCAGAGGATGGCTCTATGTATTGTGCAGGGTCAGAGGATGGCTCTCTGTGTTTTGCAGGGTCAGAGGATGGCTCTCTGTGTTGTGCAGGGTCAAAGGATGGCTCTATGTATTGTGCAGGGGTCAGAGGATGGCCTCTGTATTGTACAGGGTCAGAGGATGGCTCTCTGTGCCGTGCAGGGGTCAGAAGATGGCTCTCTGTGCTGTGCAGGGGTCAGAGGATGACTCTGTGTATTGTACAGGGGTCAGAGGATGACTCTCTGTGCTGTGCGGGGTCAGAGGATGGCTTTAGGTATTGTGCAGGGGTCAGAGGATGGCTCTCTGTGTTGTGTAGGGTTCAGGGGAAAGCTTTATGTAATGTGTAGGGTTCAGAGGAAGGCTTTATGTAATGTGGAGTGGTCAGATGATGGCTCTATGTATTATGGAGGGGTCAGAGGATTGCTCTATGTATTGTACAACGGTCAGATAAAGATTCTCTTTATTATGGAATTCTCTATCATGTGTAGGGGTCACTAGAAGATTTTTTGTGTGGTGCAGGTTTCACTAAAAGGCTCTATTTTGTAGAGAGATCGGAGAAGGCTCTTTGAATTGTGAAGGGTCAGAAGAAGGCTTTATGTATTGTGCAGGGGTCAGAGGATGGCTCTCTGTGTTGTGTAGGGGTCAGAGGAAGGTTTTATGTAATGTTGAGGGTCAGAGGATGGCTGTATGTATTGTGGAGGGGTCAGAGGATGGCTCTATGTGATGTGCAGGGGTCAGAGGATGGCCTCTATTTTGTACACGGCTCAGAGGATGGCTCTATGTATTGTGCAAGGGTCAGAGGATGGCTCTCTATGCCTCTCCACTTTTCAAACCTGCCAGAAACTCACTCGTAGCTTTATACATTTAAGCCCAGGAATGTTTTAGTGAAAATTTTACTATCAAAATACATCACTCTGTATTTTGCAGGGACCAGAGGATGGCTCCCTGTGCTGTGCAAGGGTCAGAAGAAGGCTTTATGTATTGTGCAGGGGTCAGATGATGGCTCTCTGTGTTGTGTAGGGGTCAGAGGAAGGTTTTATGTAATGTGGAAGCGTCAGAGGATGGCTCTATGTATTGTGGAGGGGTCAGAGGATGGCCCTATGTATTGTGCAGGGGTCAGAGGATGGCTCTATGTATTGTGCAGGGGTCAGAGGATGGCCTCTGTATTGTACAGGGGTCAGAGGATGGCTCTCTGTGCTGTGCAGAGGTCAGAGGATGGCTCTATTTATTGTGCAGCGGTCAGAGGATGGCTCTCTGTGTTGTGTAGGGGTCAGAGGATGTCTCTATGTATTGTGCAGGGTCAGAGGATGGCTCTCTGTGCTGTGCAGGTGTCAGAGGATGGCTCTCTGTGCTGTGTAGGGGTCAGAGGATGACTCTGTGTATTGTACAGGGGTCAGAGGATGACTCTCTGTGCTGTGCAGGGGTCAGAGGATGACTCTCTGTGCTGTGCAGGGGTCAGAGGATGGCTCTATGTATTGTGCAGGGGTCAGAGGATGGCTCTCTGTGTTGTGTAGGGTTCAGAGGATGTCTCTCTGTGTTGTGTAGGGTTCAGATGAAGGCTTTATGTAATGTGTAGGGTTCAGAGGAAGGCTTTATGTAATGTGGAGGGGTCAGAGGATGGCTCTATGTATTGTGGAGGGGTCAGAGGATGGCTCTCTGTGTTGTGCAGGGTCAAAGGATGGCTCTATGTATTGTGCAGCGGTCAGATGAAGATTCTCTTTATTATGGAATTCTCTATCATGTGTAGGGGTCACTAGAAGATTTTTTGTGTGGTGCAGGTTTCACTAAAAGGCTCTATTTTGTACAGAGATCGGAGAAGGCTCTTTGAATTGTGAAGGGTCAGAAGAAGGCTTTATGTATTGTGCAGGGGTCAGAGGATGGCTCTCTGTGTTGTGTAGGGGTCAGAGGAAGGTTTTATGTATTGTGCAGGGGTTAGAGGATGGCTCTATGTATTGTGCAAGGGTCAGAGGATGGCCTCTGTATTGTGCAAGGGTCAGAGGATGGCCTCTGTATTGTACAAGGGTCAGAGGATGGTTCTCCGTGCTGTGCAGGGGTCAGAGGATGACTCTATGTATTGTGCAGTGGTCAGAGGATGGCTCTATGTATTGTGCAGGGTCAGAGGATGGCTCTCTGTGTTGTGCAGGGTGAAATGATGGCTCTATGTATTGTACAGGGGTCAACGGATGGCTCTATCTATTGTGTAGGGGTCAGAAGATGGCTCTCTGTGTTGTGTAGGGTCAAAGGATGGCTCTCTGTGTTGTGCAGGGGTAAGAGGATGGCTCTATATATTGTGCAGCGGTCAGATGAAGATTCTCTTTATTATGGAATTCTCTATCATGTGTAGGGATCACTAGAAGATTTTTGGTGTTGTGCAGGTTTCACTAAAAGGCTCTATTTTGTACAGAGATCGGAGAAGGCACTTTGAATTGTGAAGTTGTCATTGGCGGTTGGAATGTGAGAGAATAGCTGGGGAGCTGGGTGGAATGTGAGGGAAAAGCTGGTAGACATGGGGTCACGTGAGCGAAAAGCTGTTGGTTATGAGGTGGCATGTGATAGAATAGCTGGTGTGCAAGACAGAAATTAGAAGCTTATGGTCAGGGAGTGGCATGTGAGAGAAAATCTAGTTGATAGGTGGTGGCACATAAATAAGTAGCTGATCAGCAAGGGCCCATATGTTTGAAAGGCTGATGACCTGGAGATGGCAGGTGAGAAAAGTGGGTGTCATGTGAGAGAACCTGGTTGGCAGTGGGAGGGGCATGTAATAATTTAGAGGGCAGGGTGGCATGTGATAGAGAATTGTTGGTGGGCAGACAGTGGGTGATTTCACATTTAGATACATAGAATTTGAAAATTATCAATATTTTTACTTTACAAAAAGCCATGAAATTCCATAGACAAAAAACCTTACGGTTTAACATGTCCGTTAAAGATTCCTTACACACCATCTAAAATGTAAGAAAACTATTGAAACTCTTCCACTCTAACTCCAAAAAGCAATGAAATTACGACGATTAAGGCAGAAGCCTTAATGGACGTGTTTCTTGCGCAATACCGACATGGTATGCCATCACATCCTGTGGTTAGCTGCAGATTCAGTACTATCATGTAGTGAGATTACTGTCACTCAAAAAATGGTGGAGCTGCTAATTCACAGATTTGTGTGTTCACTGGAATACACACATGCAGTACTATTACATTTTCTTAGTTTAGCTTTATCATAGTTTAGGGCCTGCGTGTCTTAGAACCGGGTATGTCAGGAGCAAGTATTGTGTTTCGGGAGGAGGGATATTGCTGGAATCTGTTGGGAGCAGGTACAGTGTTGGTGGGAGGAATGCTCTGCAGGGATCTGTCAGGAGGGGCTAGTTTGTTGAGTGTAAGGATACTCTGCAGGGGTTTGTCAGCAGCAGGGAATATTTTGGGTGGAGGGATGCTCTGCAGAGATCTTTCGGGAACAAATACTGTTTGGTGATGAGCTATGTTCTGCAGGTATCTTTTATGAACAGGCACAGTCTTGGAGGGAGGAATGCTCTGCGGGGTTTTTGTAGTTCTACTTTTTTATTGCTCTAATGTCTCTTTCTAAGACATGCAGGCCCTAACATACGATAAAGCTAAACTAAGAAAATGTAATAGTACTGCATGTGTGTATTCCAGTGAACACATAAATCTGTGAATTAGCAGTTCCACCATTTTGTGAGTAACAGCAATCTCACTCCATGATAGTGCTGTATGTGCAGCTAACCACAGGATGTGATGGCATACCATGTCTGTATTGCGCAAATAACACATCCATTAAGGTTTCTGCCTTATTCGTCGTAATTTAATTGCTTTTTGGAGTCTGAGTGTGTCAATAGTTTTCTTACATTTTAGATGGTGTGTAAGGAACCTTAATCAGACATGTTAAACTGCAAGGTTTTTTGTCTATGGAATATATATATATATATATATATATATATATATATATATATATATACACACATATATATATATATATATATTTATTGATTAGCTCCTCCCCTGGGACCAGCCACCTCACTGCATGGGACTGTGAATTGTTCCGAACCATTTCTCCCCTACAATCCCTATGTGTGTGTGCCAGTGTTCCTCCTCTCTCCCTCACTGACACATGTCAGACTTGTGGCATGCATCACATGACATACAGGCAGCAAGAGAGAAGGCCATAAGAATGTGCGTTTGCAACTTATGGCGGATGGAAAAATTTTGGTAAAGGAATGGGTTGTGAGGATGGTGGCTATAAATGTATTGGTTAGATAATGTTTGGTGCTATTTATTTAATGGTGGGGGGCTATTGCATTTAATAGTGGTGTCATGCATGGTGGGGCCTATTAATTTAAGGTGGGGAGATAGGACTATAAAGTTAATTCTGGGGTGGTTTGGAGGCTATTAATTGAATATGAGGATAATGTTGGGGCAGTTTGGGGAATAAATAGGTTTTTTATTTATAATAAATGTGAATAGGATTGATTTAATGTCATGACGTGGCTTGATATGGGTAACTTGATCTATTTATTAATTGTGAATGCTATTATTTTAATGTTGGGGCTGTTTAGAGGAATAGAGGCCTAATAAATAAACATGGGTGCTATTGATTTAACCTTGGGGGAAAGAGGTCTAGAGTGTTCACTCATTCCCAGGCTTTACGTATTTCATAAACCTATCCTTTTTCCAAACATGACACCAACATTCCAGGATCCATGCATGCAACAACTGAGCTTAATACACAAGCGCAGTTAGTGAAATCTGCAAGAACAAATAGGAGAGAGCAGAACAGTCTGCCAATAACCCTGATTCTGGTGGGGCAGTCCAAAGTGAGAGCTACGGATTTGCCGCTCACCTCGCAAGTAGCTACCTGGGAGGGCCGCGACCTGCACGTCGCTCGCCGCGAAGTCCAAACTTCCTTGCGGGGGTCCCTGGTGAATACCGGCGGCGTGTTAGACTCCACGCCTCCTTTTGTAGTAGTGCCAATACTTGCAGGTACCGAAGCCACCTGTGTGACACCTATTATATGGTAAAAAATGATCTGTTGTATAGAGTTGCTAATGTACAGGGTAGAACTGTAGAGCAATTGTTAGTGCTGCAAATCCATACATCACTTGTTCTCAAAGCTGCACATACACATTTGTGTGGGGGGCACTTGGGGGAAGATAAAACACGGGAGTGGATATTGCTCAGGTTCTATTGGCCAGGAATGTATGAGGCAATAAAAAGGTTTTGCCAGACGTGTCCAGTATGTCAGAGAACCTGTCCGAGGCCAGACTATCGGGCCCTGCTAGTTCCCATCCTTGTGGTGCAGACCCTGTTTGGGTGTATTGGTATGGATTTGGTAGGCCCATTAGAGAAGTCGGTCCGCGGCCATCAGTATGTATTGGTCATAGTGGACTATGCCACCAGGTATCCCGAGGCTATACCTTTGCACAATATAAGGTCCAGTACAATAGCCAAAGAACTCCTTCTGTATTGTACCAGGTTGGGTATCCCCAAAGAAATCTTGACTGATCAGGGTACTCTCTATATGTTCCGTCTAATGAAAGAGCTATGCTGGTTGTTAAAACTAGAAATGTTAGACACATCAGTATATCACCAGCAGACTAACGGGTTAGTGGAACATTTTAATAGGACACTCGAACATATGGTGAGGAATGCAGTGGCGCAGGAAAAATGGGTCTGGGATGTGTTATTACCCTATTTAATGTTCGCAGTGAGGGAGGTGCCTCAAGCATCTACAGAGTTCAGCCCCTTCGAATTGTTATATGGCAGGCAGCCAAGGGGCATTTTGGATGTTCTCAAAGAGGGCTGGGAGTAGCAGAGTCCAAAAGAACCCAATGTGATCCAGTTTGTGTCCCAGTTGTATGACAGGTTGGGGAATATTACCACTTTGGTACAACAACATATGCATGAGGCACAGGAGAGACAAAAAATAAACTACGATAAGTCAGCTGTAGTTAGGGCTTTCCAACCAGGTGACAAAATTCAGAGTAAGCTCTTCACCCATTGGCAGGGGCCATAATAGGTGATTGAGGCTGTGGGGCCTGTGAATTATAAAGTCAGGCAGAAAGGCAGAAGAAAACCTATTCAGACATATCATGTCAACTTGCTGAAACCTTGGCATGATAGGGAGGAGCCACAAGTCGCATTGGTAAATGCAGTTGTGCAGGAAAACAAAGTTCCTATGAGGGACGATCTGTCCCCAGGGCGGAGACAACAGACTGAGGAAATGGTTCAGAGGAAGCTTGATGTATTTTCTGAGGTGCCAGACCATACCACGCTCATAAAAAATGACATAGTCACACCTCCAGGGGTGGTGGTGAGAGTAAGACCATACCGCATTCCTGAAGCTAGACGTGTAGCTATGAAACAGGAGATTAGGAAAATGTTGGACCTTGATATCATTGAGGAATCCAATAGAAACTAGAATAGCCCCATTGTGTTAGTGGCCAAGCCAAACGGGAGTATTTGTTTTTGCAACAGCTTTAGGATGTTAAACAAAGTCTCCCATTTTGACACATATCTGATGCCTCGCATTGATGAATTAGTGGAAACCGTAGCCGGTACCTCACAACATTAGATCTAACCAATGGCTACTGCCAAATTCCCCTAACACCATCTACAAAGGTTAAGACAGCCTTTTCAACCCCAGATGTACTATTTCAATACAAGGTTCTACCTTTCAGGCTATATGGGGCTCCCACCACCTTACAAAGAGCCATGAATCGTGTCTTAAAACCACACAAGGAGTATGCAGCTGCATACTTAGACGATATAGTAATCCACTCCCAGGACTGTGGGTTGGGATTTATGGTCAAGTTGTCAGCAGAAATAGAAATGTCAGGCAGTAAGCTTCTATTGGTGTGTGGGAATATTATTAATTCTGTTTTTGAAAGATTGAGTTTGAGTTGGCAAGATGACATTCAAGATGAAATGGCAGAAAGACAGTCAGTAATGCGAGACAAAAGAAATGGTGAGTGATCAGGAGAAAGATAGATAAATTAGAGTTGATACTGAAATCCAAAGGAGCTTATTAGTTTTCCAAGAGAATCGGTGTTGATAGATAAAAGCAGAGGGCCTAGGATTGATTCTTGTGGTACTCCAAGTGATAAAGGATGCAGCGTGGAGGTTGATCAAGAGAAACTAACACTGAAAGAGAGATTAGATAGGTAGGATGAGAACCAGGATAGGACAGTGTCTTGAAGACCTATGAATCGTAGCGTTTGTATGAAGAGAGAGTGGTCAACAGTGTCAAATGCAGCAGTTATCCAGGAGAGTTAAAATAGAGTAATGGCCTTTAGTTTGGGTTGGGTACGTTTTTCCGAGTACCACAACAAGCAAGATCCCTACAAAGAAAATCCGATATAAAAAAAAAACAACCTGAATATAAACAGACTTACCTAAAAAACAAAGCTGCAGATTTTCGATAGCTCGAGCATGCTGACAACAAGTAATCCCGAAGACACAGCTATTCGGCAGTCTGTTTATATTCAGGTCGTTTTTTTTCAAATTGGATTTTCTTTGCAGGGATCCTGCTTGTCGGGGTTGTGGTATTCATGAAAACGATTAGCACAGTTTAGTTTTAGCTGTGATCAAATCATTGACAACCTTGGTCAGCTCAATCTCTTTGGAGTGTTGAGAGCAAAAGCTTGACTGAAGATGATCTACAGCAATGTGCACAAATCATGTGATATCGGTGAAGTCTTGCACAGTACAGTTGGAAAATATAACAGAACGCTTGCCTTTGCTATGATTTTTGCTTGAAGTCTGATTGATTACTGTCTGTAAACCCTATTGACCATATGCAAGAATCAAACTTAGTAGTAAATAATTGATTACCAGGAAACAATGGAGATATACATAGTGTAATGTATCACTTCTAATACACTAAATATAGCATATGTATAGTAAAGCTAAGCCTGTAATTTACATTATGTTTCTTTAGACTTTAATTGATTTGTTGTCTCACTTTTTGGTGCATGGTTGTAACCAATAAATACATAGTAAAGAAACATTTTGTCACATACTATGATCCCACCCACCTTTCCACTTGTTACACATTATGCCCCACCCTTCCCTCCACTTGTCACATATTATACCCACCCAACCCTACCCTTGTCACACCTTATGCCCCAACAAACCTCCCCTTGTCACACTTTATGTAAAACCCATCCCTCCCCTTGACACACGTTATGCCCTACCAAATTGTCACAAGTTATGCCCCCTAACCCGTTCCCTTGTCAAATGTGATGCCCCACACAACACTCCCCTTGTGACACGTTATACCCCACCCAACCCTCCCTATGTCACATGTTATGCCCCACCCAACCATCCTCTTGTCAAACACTATGCCCCTGCAACCCTCCCCTTGTCAAACATTATGTCCCACCCAACTCTCCCCTTTCAAACATTATGCCCCACCCAACCCTTCCCTTTCAAACATTATGCCCCACTCAACGTTCCGCTTGTCACATGTTATGCCCAGAACCCTTAATACAAATTATGCCCCACTCAAACCTTATCTTGTCATGTTATGTCCTCAACCCTCCACTTGTCACGCATTATACCCCCAACCCTTCCCTTGTCACAGGTTATGCATCACCCTCCGCTCCTCTTGTTAAACGTTATAACCCACCTAACATTTCCCTTTTCATATGTTATGCCCCCCAACCCTCCCTTTGTCACACACTATGCAACCCTAAGGAAGTCTAATATAGGCCTGGCCCAGGGAGCATATGCCACCCTGCCATCTCGGTTCAGCCTACTATTTTGTCTGAGTTACTGTCCTGCTCTGTTTTATCAAGCATACATCATCATCATCATCATCAACAACATTTATTTATATAGCGCCAGCAAATTCCGTAGCGCTTTACAATTGGGAACAAACATTAATAAACCAATACTGGGTAATACATACAGACAGAGAGGTAAGAGAATCCTGCTCGCAAGTTTACAATCTATGGGACAACGGGAGTTTGAAACACAAGGGCATGTGCTACTTCATATTGCACACTGGACCAGCTAGAATGCAAAATGTAAAAGTATTGAGTGGGCTGTATGTGTAGCAATGTTGGTTAGAGGGTTGTTGTCTTGTGTAGAGGGTGGTAATAGGGGGGATTAAGATGGTGGTTGAGGAATATCATAAGCTTGTCTGAAGAGGTGGGTTTTCAGAGAACGCTTGAAGGTTTGAGTACTAGCGGAAAGTCTTACTGTGTGAGGGAGGGGATTCCACAAATTGGCTGCAGCCCGAAAAAGTCTTGTAACCGAGAATGGGAGGATGTGATGAGAGTGGAAGAGACACGCAGATCTTCTGCAGAACGGAGGTGTCGAGTTGGGAGATATTTTGAGACAAGTAAGGAAATGTATGTCGGTGCAATTTTGTTGACGGCCTTGTATGTTAGTAGAAGAAATTTATATTGGAATCGTTGAAATACAGGCAACCAATGTAGAGACGGACACAGTGGCTTAGCAGAGGAAGAATGGTTTGCAAGGAAAATTAATCTAGCCGCTGCGTGCATTATAGATTGTAGGGGTTCAAGACTGACTTTGGGAAGACCAGTAAGGAGGGAATTGCAATAGTCGATGTGGGAGATGATGAGTGCATGAATTAAGGTTTTTGTGGTGTCTTATGTGAGATATGTGCGTATTCTGGAAATGTTCTTTAGATGTATGTAACATGATTTAGATATGTAGTGGGGAATAAATGATAGTTGTGAGTCAAAGATTACACCTAGGCAGCGAGCTTGCGGGGTGGGATTTATGGTCATGTTGTCAACAGAAATAGAAATTTTAGGCAGAAAGCTTCTGTTTTTGGGTGGGAATATTATTAATTCAGTTTTTGAAAGATTGAGTTTGAGTTGGCGAGCAGATATCCAAGATGAAATGGCAGAAAGACAGTCAGTAATGCGAGACAACACAGATAGTGAAAGATCAGGAGAGGATAGATAGATTTGTGTATCATCCACATAGAGATAATACTGAAATCCAAAGGAGCTTATTAGTTTTCCAAGAGAAGGTTTATTGATCTTTGCAAATATAGATAAATTCTTTCTAGGACTTCAAGTATTAGTTATTTAATCTTGTGTTAGATTAAATAACTAATACAGAGGGATTAAATCAACTGCTTTGCAAATTACAGCATTATAGAAAATAGTATTTTATATTGATTATATTTTAGTTGTTTTTTTACCAGTACCTTCTATCTTCAGAGATCTTCAATAGTTAAAAATTGATGTCTGACTTTCAAAATATTTTCAAAATGTACTTTCAAAATATATTGACTTGCTTTTAATTTTGTTTTCTTACTTTTTATGCATGTTTATTGCTCTGTATATAGCAGGGGTGGGCAACCCCCGGCACGCGTGTCGGAGGTGGCACGCAGCCCCCTGAGTCCTGGCACACCGGCTGTTCTAAATGACAGCCAGAGAAGAGCTGAACTGCTGCGCAAGCGCAGCAGTTCAGCTCTTCTCCGGCTGTCATTCCTTCCCCGACACTGAACTGCTGCGCAAGCGCAACAGCTCAGCACTTCTCCGGCTGTCATTTATTAAAAATGACAGCCGGAGAAGAGCTGAACTGCTGCGCTTGCGCAGTAGTTCAGTGCCGGCTGTGCAGTTCCTCCCAAGCACTTTTGCGGACCGGATCACTGCTAGAAGAGGTAAGTATAAAATTATATATTTTTTTATTAATTTATTAGTGTCCTAAAAAATTTGTTTATGCAATTCTGAGGCCATAAGAGTCAATGGGGGCATTACTGTGGCATAAAATGTATTGGGGGCAACTGTGGCATATTATGTGTTTCTGGGGACAACTGTGGCATACTATGTTTCTGGGGGCAACTGTGGCATATTATGTGTTTCTGGGGGCAACTGTGGCATACTATGTGTTTCTGGGGGCAACTGTGGCATACTATGTGTTTCTGGGGGCAACTGTGGCATACTATATGTTTCTGGGGCAACTGTGGCATACTATGTGTTTCTGGGGGCAACTGTGACATATTATGTGTTTCTGGGGGCAACTGTGGCATTTTATGTGTTTCTGCGGGCAACTGTGACATATTATGTGTTTCTGGGGGCAACTGTGGCATATTATGTGTTTCTGGGGGCAACTGTGACATACTATGTATTTATAAGGGCAACTGTGGCAAAGTATGAATTGGGGGCACAACTATGTGGCATACTATGTATTTATAAGGGCAACTGTGGCAAAGTATGAATTGGGGGCACAACTATGTGGCATAAGATGAATTGGGGGCACAATTATGAGGTATGATGTGAACTGGGGCACTACTGTGCGGCATAACATTTTTTTTTTGCTGGTCCCTTACTGTTAATATGATATTAGCCTCATAAAATGAGAAATAATTATATATATATATATATATATATATATATATATATATATATATATATATATATATATAGCCGCCGAGAGGGGAGGGGGCGGCTACAAATTGCCTGGGCCTGCTTGGTGGCCCGAGTCCCCTCTGGAGACCTAATTTTGAAAAAAAAAAAAATATTTTAAAAGTACTTTTTTAAAAAAAAATTTTTTGGCGTGCAGGAGAATCGGTAGTGGCTAAATCCCCTTCAGCTCAGGTACCTTCAGACGCCAGGTCATGTGACTGCAGTGGTCACATGGTACTCGGTGGGCTGCTGAATATCTTCCCATGCTGTGCAGTGGAGAATAAGGTAAGAAGAAGGTGTGATGGAGAGGGGCATGTGTCACTAAAGGTGCTGGGCATAGGGGGGGCAAGTGTGATTAAAGCATGTGGGCAGAGGGGACATATGTGAGCAAAGCTGCTGAGCAAGGGGGCATGTGTGAGTAATGCATTCTTCTGTAAGAGGGTGGTCTGGTGCTTTTCACTTGCTAGACATGCCCCCAATGATGTACTGCCACACCCCCAATTGTAGAACCACTCGCATGGGAAAAAAATGTTGTGCCGCCGCAAAGCGACGGCACAACATTTTTTTTAACTGTGCTTAACTATAAGGGAGGACCCATAGAGTTGCTGTACTGCGGCCATGAATTTCTCTAGGCAGCTCTGTATGTTTATGTGTGTGTATATATATATATATATATGTATATATATATATATATATATATATATATATATATATATATATATATATATATATATATATATATACACACACACACACACACACACACACAACTGGCACACCTGGGCTTGACTAGATTTTAGCCGGCACTCCGATAGAAAAAGGTTGCCAACCCCTGTGTTCTAGGATAGCATTGTTTATATAGCTTTATATATTGTGTAGTTTATTTTCACAGTATGAATTAAGATCATAAAACTACAATAATAATAATTTAGTTACGGAACACTCGCTGACCATTACCTTTTCTAATTGTACCCTGATTTAAACAAACCTTGAATTTAAACAGCTCATGCCTTATGTATTGTTCTGATTGCTAAGCAGATCCACTCTGTGCCAGGGGAGAATGGTGACCCTTAGACTAATTCTTAATTTTTATTTGTTTTAAATTACAGTTTCACTAAGGTTAGCTGATTTTGAATAAAATGTCTACACTTTTTATTAAAGCCATAATTGCTATGTACTTCTGTCTTTAGCACAGGGACATGTGCGCTAGCACAGTTTAAGGGTTGCCAAATCAAACATTTAAATTGTTTTCAGGTTTGTACTATTTGCTGGTGACTTTAGCAGCAACCTAGGGCTTGGTGGATCCTGGGGAGCTCAGCCACTGCCTGGATGACCTGTTTTTTTATATTAATATGCAAGCATCCATTTAGTTTGAGTGTGGCCCATTTTTGGATCTGTGGGAGGGAGGGGGATATGGGAACTGTGGTCTGTGTGGCCAGAGGTTATTAGGGCTGGTGCTGCCCTTAAGGGGGTTGTTTTTGCAAGTAGCTGGTCCAATCCCCAAAACCAGACACCTATGATATGTGTCTTTGATCAGCAATTCATTCCTTTATTCCACCCAACCCCTCATCTCGGGTCTCCCTTTCTTTACTCTCCACCTTATTCTACTTTCTCCTCTGCTGTGCTCTACATCCCTCCCCTCTGCACACGGGTCTGTCTCCCACAGCTTTCAAGCACAGGTGAATGTTTTGGGGGATATTCTGGTATGGTTTTCATGTCGTGTGGTAGCAGGCGCAGGCTGGGAGAGGGAAGCCCGGAGGGCACACAGGCGGCTGCATCACATCAAAAGGGAGGCCGCATCCCCTGTCATGTGATGCGGCCGCCTGTGCGCTGACGTGGCCGCATCTGATGTCATCGGGGGAAAGTATTGTATTTTGCATCCGGGGGTGGCCGGCCGGCCTACCCCCCCGGCCCGAGTAGCGGCCTGACCGAGCGGCCCCCCTGCCCCCTGTGTGGTAGCTTGTGTGGGGGTATTAATGTAATGTGGAGCAGGTTTCCTGACGGAGGGCGGGTACAAGAAATAACTTTTAATGCACATAAAAATAAATGACTTGCAAGCAAGGATATGGGTATAGAGCAAAAAATGTTCCTACAAAAGCTAAAAGGTTGAATCTATAATTATAGTACAAAGAAGCATATCACTAAAAATTGATTAGCATGCATGTATCTTACAAAAAATATGTGCTTTAAAAGAACAAACTGCTATGTGTTAGCATTTGTGGGGGATAACGGCAAGTTGATGAAAATTGAAGACATTAGAAGGAATAAATACAATAGTTATTATACCTTAATCTAGTTAATACTATAAACAGGCTTGATGAAAAATATATATAATATTTTTATCCTAGGTTTTAACAAATGGTAGATATTTGATTTTATATGTGTAATTCAACCAACATCTTTAATATAAATGCATAATTAATATGCATAGATTTTGTCTGTATATGTGTATGTAGTGCTTAATTTGTATGTAAAAGATACAGTTACATGCATAAAATAAGTGTTGCTATGAGGAGGTGAATTTAGCAAAAATTCTTAGATTAGTAAAATACCTTAACATTATGTAAAAGTTCTTAAAAACAGGATTTATATAGATGTGACCATCTTGCTCCACAAACCTGTATCCCCACCAGAAATCTAGGTGCACTTGTGCAAATCAAGGTGCTGGAGCAGGTGACAGAGGAAGAGATGGCTGAGGAAGAAAAATATAAAAAATATGGCAAGTTGGGGAAAAAATATAAAATATTCTATATTACCTATAATATCTTACAAAAAAATGTCCCATGTAGCATGCATGTCACTGTATGCATTCCATGATAATAAGGATGCATAATCAATATGAGTATATGCAACTTCATATTTTATTGTGGATTTTAAACTTTATCCACCAGTAACACAGAACAATTAGTCAATGTGGAAATATTCAACCCTACTGCTCCATATGCTCAGAACTCCAAAATTTGTTTACTGAAGCACTGTCAAGAAGCTGTGATTTAGCAAGATATATGCTTATTACAAGTTTGAATAGCTAAACATAAATGGTACATATGGAAATGATTATGCATCTTACACAATTATGGTTTTTTTCAAATAGATGAATTTAACTAATATTTAGAACCCTAATCTAATATTACAATGATATTCATTGGTCATGTGTCATGCATTATTACATTTTTTTGCACCATTACATTATAGTGGGTGCTGCCTGTTTAGGTTGTTGCATTGCGGATGGAGCTGGCAAATAGAGTTGTCAATATTTCATTTTCTTTTTATCCAAAATCCTTGTAGGCTTTTTTTTTTCCAATTTACTGCTTGGATTTGCATGTCCAGGATAAGTGTAGTTGCCACTGTTTAATGAAGACAAAGATCTCCTCCTCCTCCTCAAAAGTATTTTGCATGTTCATTATTACGTCATCACATAGAATCACGCAAGCTACTGTGTCCGTGCGGAATAGCATCCAGGAATATGGCAACATATATAGTGATGCATTTTTGCAGAAAATTATCACCCGCAACTACACTAGTCATGCACCAAACATGAATAAGGCTTTAATATAGTCTGTTTCTGGGATTATGCACATGAATTTAGTGAAACCAAGCAGATCTGTAATGATCCTGCATCCAAATTTGAACACAAAGGTCATTCACATTCTGCTTCTCCTCCCCTTGTCACATGGTTTAATTGCTTCCAGATTACTGTGTTTACAAATTTTTATTATTTTATATTCACGTTAGCCACTATGTAAGTGTAAATGTGTTTTAAACAATGTCTTTCTCACTGTCTCTTGTGGTTCATTCCATGGATAAAACTGAGGAGAAACACAATCAATCACATGCTTCAATGTCCCTCATGTGTTGCAAATACCCACAAACGAGGATGAACAGACAGTCTCTCCAGAGTAACAACCATAGCTTGCTCCACAAAAATACTCGTAATATAAACCAGATGTGGGAAGACATCGAATTCCTCAGTGCATGCCATACACATACACTGTAGCCTAAGTTTAGATGGTATTTACAATCATGAAACATTATCTTGTGCCATTTAGGCAGTAAAAGGGCTAAACTGTGTGTAGCATCAATTGCCTCTATGACAAGCGGAAAATGAGCAATGCTGTAAAATTGCTGTTGCTTACACATGTAGCACTGGTGACACAAGCAGGCTGCACATCTGCTTTAGATACCTCACCTGCAGGCAGAGAACAGCTGCTCCCAGCATGCAGTGAGGAAGAGGAGCTGGGGAAGTAGCAGTTGAAAATAGCAGTGGGAATTGAAAGAAGGAACTGACATGGAACTAATGGAGGAGAACAGAAAAGGGTGTTGAGTATAAAATGAAACAAAGATTTTATCACAAGGTCCTGGTGGTGATCAAAAGGAGATTTAACTAAATCCTTTCAGCTGGCTCGGAAGTAAGATAGTTCAGAAAAAAACTGCATGAGGAGAAGAGAAAGATCCTGAGATCTCATGAAGAAATGAGTTCTCCAAAAAATGTATAAGTAACCATCATTCACTTATCGCTTTTGTGGATTGGATATTGTATTAGTTAGCTAGTAGTTAGATAGATAATAGGTGGGGAGAGACCTGAGGACTAATTACAAGCTCTTTTGCTGGAATGTGCTTTATAACAAGGGCTGTGAATTGTGAGAGGCAAGAAGGTAGCAGAAACTGTACAATTTGTATGCAATAATTAAGATTGTCATCTCAGATAAGAGACGAATTGCCCCTTCAAACCCTATAAATCGATTGATTACTTAAGAACTGTACATGTATACCTATGAGAGAGAAATAACACCATTGAGTTTCGCCTGCACCTTATGTGGACATTAAAGCTGGGGCAGTAAGAGAACAAATTATACTTTCTTCTGTATAGTGAAGGACCACTTGGAGAGTAATAGTTATAGGGATATAAATCGATTCAATACCATGGTTTACCGACAACTGTGATAGTAGCCTGGGCCAGTTGCCACTTTTATATTGGAATGGCATTAAATGAGTGGAAGGAACTAGCTGGACATTGAAAATTATATAAGGGCCTATCATTCATAATAAACATATAAAGGTATATTTATTTACTGAGATGTTATATATATGTATCCGATTGTAGTTAGTGAATCTATAGCATTGTAATGTGTTAACTAAAGCTATATTTAAAACTTACATTTTAATAAGGAAATTCTATCTATAAGAAGGTCAAGTCAAACTCAGAAGATTTCGTTGGGAGCTTACGCTGGATTTATGAACAGGTCAGCGTGGATTTCAAAGAGAAATTTGTAGACTGTTATTGTTTGTGTGTGCCTGTGGTTTTATTAGTAGGGGGCGGATGGTTCCTTGGTGTTGCTTATACAGTATACTCCCCATAGAAGAGCCTGTTGCACTCAGACCAAGGTGGAGGCACAGCGCTAGTGAAGATTGAAGGTAAAGGGGATACCACAGATCAAGGCACATTTCATTTAAAAACACCCACTTGAGACTAGGGAAAAGAAAGGGGTGTTACACACATAAAGGTTTCCTCATCCTCATTATTTGTGTGGCAAGATTGCAAATATGACCTAGCTAAAAGCAGACTGTCACATCACTGTCTTGCCCCAATTGCAGTGGTCTGAAATGACCCAGACACACAGAAATGTAACACCACCAACCAGGGGTGTTGAAAGGGGGGGCAGTTACAAAGTACCTGGGAGCATGGGCCTGCCTGTGTAGTGGGAGGAGCTTCCAAACTGATGAGGCAGCTTTGGAAGGGGCCCAAAGATGTCAGCAATTTAGTCAGTGGTGATACCCCGTTCTGGATGTTTATCAGAGGCTCAAGGTGCCATTGCACGATTTCCATTATGACTTGAAGGGGGTGATTCAAGTAGCCGCGATGTGCCCACGAACATCATCGCAACGTCCAGCTGTGCACATTACCAGCCATTATGGTAACAAATCTCTGCTCATTTTAGTGGAGATTTCAGTTTCAACAACAGTGCAATGTGTTTCTGTGGACTATTCTGGAGGCATGGTCTGTAATGCAACTCCTTCTGTCTGGGCTTTCACAGCTACTGCTGCTCTTGCTGCGAAAGTAAAAATTAGTTCATTTTAATAAATTAAAAGGAATCCACATGAACATACATAACCATATCAATACTAATGTAGTACAAATAATAAGTTACCTCTAAAATATAAAAAGCATATCAAATAAGTTCACTGGATGCTGTTACTACTGTTCAAGATTCTCAACCAGTAAAGGATCAGCCTGTAGAGTAAGATAAAAAACACAAAAGGAGAACGAAAATAATACAGTAGAAACCAATCATTTGGTCAAACAAATCAAAAGGAGTACTGTAGAATATGATTATGAGTGCTTATCTATATGTGATCGTAGTTTCAACTCAATTGTTACCATTAAATTTATGCTGAGGTGTGCAAAATAATGGTGCCCAGCATCAGGTATTAGGAAGATACAATTTTTATTTAACATAAGTTAAAACAATTACATTGGCAAAAAACATAAAACCTCCTTATCTGGATGAACAATACATTGGTGAGATCTGTATTCTCTGCTTTTTGTGCACTAGGCGCATGTCCAGTCACAGAACCAGAAACTTGGTTACACATTTCTGCCAAATTCCATGCCAGAAAGAATTAAACATGATGCCTTCCTAGCGTGTAGTCAAGCTTCACCATTATGAGTGAGGCTTTAAATAAATGTATTTTTATTATAAATAGTAATGATCTTCAATTACATTCCATGTTAGTGGACCAATCCATATAGAGGAGTGAAAAAAGGAAGTTGCTAATAGATCAGTGAATGAGTTTTAGATGAATACAGAGATACCATCTATTAAAGTAATTCTATCGTTTTCAAATAAGCATTGCCCAAGCGATTGTATTGTGTTTCTAACGCACAAAGTGATTTATTTTAGCAGATGTAAATAGTCAACAATTCAATACATTATTATATTATGATACAGTACAGCCAATACCAAAAGATAAATACTAACCACGGGCACCAGTGGACAGTGTTTCACCTTTGAATACTGTGATCAGTGAAGACTGAGGCTGGTGGGGGTGCAGCTATGATTATATGTACAGTATTATTATTATTATTATTATTAATTTTTATTTATACAGTGTTACAGAGTGAACAATAGAGATGACGTAGCTTGTTTCTATAGGTCCAGACGTTGGGTGGGTCCAGGGTAAACAGGTCATAGGCTGATTCAATCTAAGGAATCCAAAGGTGGGGGTCGTCTCTCCAGGGGATGTGAGCATTTCATAGCCAGCATCATACAAAGGTTTATTCCCTAATATCAATAACTAAAGTATGCAATGTGCGATTTCTTTGCCGACTGCACTGGACAGCTGCTGATGAATAGGGTTTTAATATGATACTAGACATGCCACCTTTCCTATTATCTGAACCATATATATCACTGAAGTGTACATATAATCATATTATATAAACTAATAATAAACCAAATACTATCTGCTCATAAATTACTGTGTAATGGATCCAATATGAATATGACTTACATAAATAACTAAATGTTGTAATGCGAGTGTGTACGTGCGTATTTTACCATGCGATCGCCGTATGCCACGTAATGCCAATAAAACAATATCAACCAATATACTTTCGTTTATCCAATTATACGACTTCGACACATCATATAGATAGAAAGCCAAGGGTTGTAAAGATGAATGATTCATTAATTAATGTGCGTATTTTAAGGTGACGTGTCACGTGATTGTCATAGTGTTTAACAAAGATGTCAATAATATGTCACAATATTCATAAAGTACTGACTATATATTAACTGTGTTATATAATCCAACACTTAATTACATATTTGCATATAAGGAGACAAGTCTCAATAAACGAAATAATGTTACATCAAAATATTCTGATCTCCGTTTTTTATTTCTTAAAATGCATATGGTTAATCTCCTTTCCTTCACGCACCTTACCAACCTTCGTACATTATAAGTGTGACTTAAACTAAACCAAATAAAAACACGGACACGAATAAGCTTTTTTTCAAAAGGTTGCAGTTTTATTAATAATAAACAAATTAAATGAAAATTCACCTGGTGGTGGCGAGAGCAAAATACAGTCAACTAACAACCAATCCTTTAACCAAATATTGCAATACCAAGATGGCATTCAAACTAACCAAGGAATAATCCCTTAACATTGGCCTGTGCTAAAACAGGCGTCAGTGTGTCTGCTCCCTCCTGGACTCAACATTGACGGACACGCAAAGAGCGCCAAGGGATCCTCCACTCAGAAGGATCAAGAGTGATGTTACTTGGAAGGGGCAGTAACGTGCGGCCAAATAGCATAACCACCGTTGTGACTAGTCGCTGACTGCACTGTTCTCCCACCAACTGCACCTCCTCTGTAAATTAAAATTGTTAAACCAAACCAAAACAACTAGCTGGGCGGGTGGGAAGGCATCCGTGAAAGTGCGGGAAGAAAAGACCCAGTAATCCATGGGAGATAATACTGAAGAGACTATGCCATTCCCCATGGATCCTATTGGCTGGATATCAGCAAAACTTTAACCCCGAATAGGTAAGTGCCTGAAACACCTAAGCCAATGCCAAGTGCCCTCAGCTTAATGTCTTCACTTAACACAGTATAGAGTGTGTGTGTGATATAATTGTCATACTTTCTTTTCCTGCTAATAAATAATCTAATTAAAAATAAAATGATCAGGCCTCAAACTCTAAAAAGTAAAGTTCTATTTGTAATGTGTTAAAAAAAATGAATGAAAACATATGTTCTAAATAAAAAGTAAATATATATTAACTCCTTTTTAGCTAATGCAGAAAACTTTACAGACTATTATAGTACAATCAAATTCAATATGAATTGGTTGTGTTTTAATGTTAGGAACCCCTCCAGCCAATACAGCAAAACCCAGAGTCTGTTCCGAAAGTCTGGTATTCACTGTTGCCCCTAGTGGTGGGGACAGACTTGGCTGCAGACAGACAGAGGGTCGTGAGGTGTGCACTGGCTAGGGAGAACCCCGGTATAGAGTTACCGAGGCCATAGAGTAGGAAGTGCAAGAGGGAGTCAGGTGAGACCGAGTGGATTGTGTCCAGACTGATATATCACTCATGGCCACTGGAATAAATATAGGAACAGCTGATAGAGAATCCCCTGCTACACAGCAACTTCTGTACCAGTGCTTGTCCGAAAAATAACAGAATTTGCAGTGATAGGCAAAGATTATGAACCTGAACGCAGGCTGTTGCCAATGGTAACTACAACCCACAGTACTGGCGATAGTCCAGAGATTTGAGGAAAACAGTTCTTGGGCGGTTGCCAGTGGTAAGTACAATTACAGGCACACGGTGATATATGTAAACAGTCAAAAGTACCTGTGGCAAGGTTGAGTCCGGAGCCAGAGGAAGATTGTAGAAAACTGAGCGCAGTGATGCTGCAGGGGCTGTGTCTCCTTATAAGGTTAGGATGAGCAGAGGAGCTGCAGATCACGCCGGAGCCATGCCTGGGAGCACAAATTTACCGGGGTCCAGGAGATAGTTGACTGGAACTGGTGAGTAGATAGTAGAATCATCAGGGACAGAATCAAGTCTGGTACAAAATATATCCACACAGGAGCCGAGTCGGTACAAAGGGAAATCCAATGAAGAGTAGTCAGGAACGGAAACGGACTGGTACAGGGGAATACACTAAGCCGGCAGGAAACAACAGGAGCAGGTAACAGGGCAAACACAAGGGAGCAGAATTCTAAGGTAAATGTATTACCAGCAATCCTGCAGAGGATTAGCCGGCTATTTAAGGAGAGCAGAACCAATAGGCTGCAAGTGATAATGAGAAAGTCAGGTGAATGAGCTAGGAGAAACAGGCTGGCCAGGTGAGGCATAATATAGAAATGACAGCATGAATTGAGGGCAGACTCTGACAGAGAACAGACCTAACTGACCCTATCAAATACCTATCTAATCTATCTATCTAGCTTTCTATCTTGTTACTCTGACAGAGAACCCGGCGTGTCATAACAGGGACAGGCTTGGCGTTTGTGACATGGGCCCTCCTCCCAAATTTTGGTCTGTGACCCGGCAATGGAGGGTTAATATTCCTGACTGGCAATGTATTTGCTGCTTTCCCAATAGAAAACTTGAGTAGATCTGTTCTGGAATAAAGTGACTAACTGACCAATTGCTCACATTCCATAGATAATAAAGTGATAAAAAGATAACCACTTTATCAAAATTATTTTTACCATGCATTCCTACATTTAATAAAATGCTATTGCTGACTAATCTTATACTCTATTGCTCCATGAAAGATCTGGTTTTAGGCTACATGGTGTATCTGGATTGTTCATTTCATGACTTGGTATGTGTGGGTGTGATGTGAAAGTCATTCACACAAGAATTCTGTAGTGAATAAATGAGAAGGAATCCTGCCAAGATATGCTTGTCTACACGAAATTACAAGCCACAACCCTAGTTAATCTGTGCTGTGAATGATTAGGAGGAGAGATAGAACAGGTGTACAACACTGATGGTGTTTTGAGCATCTCATCAAATAAACAACCTACAGGTGTCAAATACATCTTTTCACTTCCATAAGCCTTGTGTAACACAAATGAAGCATACAACCCATGCTACACATTTGCATTGCAGTTAGTGCAAATAACTGCAGTTGATGCAATACAAACATTTATGTCCCAGTGTGACGATTATGTAGTATATCTAATGAATGATTGTTATTTTCTGTTGAACACATGTATGACAATGTGAATATTTTATGTAACATCTCAAAGTATGCTTTGCTGACTGACCTAGGTGACCTGTGCAAGTAGCAAAGAGTCTTTGGAAACTAGCCAGATAGAAAAGGATCTCGGAGTAATTTGAAGCCCCAAAGTTGTAAACCATCTAGCCACTCATGCAGAGCAGAGGTGAGAGATTCTCTGAGGTGCCCAAACATATATCTTAGTGATTGATAATTTACTTCGGAAAGCTCTGTGTCATTTTGGGTATCAATCTGACTTAATTGAAAATGTAATTCCTAAGGTGGTGTCACGGGCACTAGGAATCTTTACCCAGGGATCACCAGATGGTAGGCTTACCAGAGCAATGTAGATGGTAATAGAGTACTCTGGTAGCTGGGTGATCACGGAACATGAAATGATGGCCGATGAGATGCTCAGGAAAGTCTATGACTAGCAACACTGGTAATAATGAGGTAATAATACACAAGGAACTGTATGGACAAGGACACGTGAAGGTAGTCAGTGGTCTGCGATAGCAAGTTGTACCACTGCTATAGTGAGGAGGAATGTCCAACAGAAACAAGGAGGTGATGAGAGTCAGCGGTCTGCGGGTAGCAAGTTGCACCGCTGTCTGAGTGAAGGAATGGAATCCAAGTGGAGGTATCCAGGTAGTCAGTGGTCTGCGGTAGCAAGTTGTACCACTGCTATGTGAGAGAATGATGGAACAGGTGATACCGGAAACAGGGATCAGTGGTCTGACATCAGCAAGTTGTACCACTGAATATATATGTGAGGAGGTGCACAGGGGAAGACTGCAACACAGGATATACACAGGCACCTTATACACGATCCCCAGTAATATGCACAATATAGATATACATATAGATATAAATGACTGAGCAGGTCTGCAATCTAGAAAGTCTCTTGAAGTAGTCCAGCACAATTATAACACAGTCAATGATGGCAATAGACTCAGCGGATAGCAGACTCCAGAGAGAACCAAACACAGTCCAGCAAGATATGCAATACACAGCACAGTCAATGAGAAGTATGCATACCGTGGTTCAGCAGTAGCAGTCAGATGGGATAGCAGCGGTACCTGAGCGGCGGGAGGCCGCCTGGATAGGAAGTCCCTGGATAGGTGAGGCAGCGGTCTAGCAGGTGCAGCGCACAGGTGAGTAGACCAACAGGGACACGAATTCATAGGAGTCAGCAACACGTGGAACTGGACTCATAGGAGACCCAGGAGAATGGAGATGATCCAGCAGAGGGTAGTAGATGAGATACAAATCAAATGCTGACAGGAGGGTAGAGACCAGTGGAACACGTGAAGGCGTGGAGAGTGGATCAGCAGGAGATGGAGGATAGCGCTGACCACAGCAGCAGGACTCAGCGGCACACGGAGGTAACCAGTAGCAACCACAGGAACCAACAGCGATGGGAAACAGGAGTGCAGCGCAGGGCAGGAGCTGTTGATCATGAAGAGTAGCAGATGGTAATGAAAGCGGCAGGCTCGAGGAAGTCACAGCCAAGATGAGATGAGACTGTAGTGCACGGAGGCAGCGGATAGTAATCAGCTGGCAGTCACGATGTTGAACACAGGCGAGTAGAAAGCAGGAGACTGTAGTGCACGGAGGCAGCGAATAGTATTCAGCTGGCAGTCACGATGATGAACACAGGCGAGCTGCAAGCAGGAGACTGTAGTGCACGGAGGCAGCGGATAGTAATCAGCTGGCAGTCACGATGTTGAACACAGGCGAGTTGCCAGCAGGAGACTGTAGTGCACGGAGGCAGCGGATAGGAATCAGCAAACAGACTTGATGAGAAGCAGGTGAGTGAAGTAAAAGCTGGAGTGCACGGAGGCAGCGGATAGCAATGAGCAAACAGTCACATAGATGTAAAATAACGTAGAAGTGGTTAGAAGACTGTAGTGCACGGAGGCAGCGGATAGGAATCAGCACACAGTCCTGATGATACAGTTGATGGTAGAAGTGGTATGGGAACCACAGCAGTAGAAGTGGTTTGGAAACCACAGGAATCAGCAGCGCTGAATACACGAGTAATACAGGAACACCTTCAGAGACTCATGAGGAATGAGACTCCAAGATCAGGCCACGTGGTGTTGACCACAGGTGCTTAATATAGGGAGGTTGCCTGATCTGCCAATTGAGTTAAAGGGGTATACACTGAAGTATAGAAAAGGGCTGCGCATGCGCAGACCCTCAGGATGGTGGACGACCACGGTTCCTAAATGTCCGGGAAGAGGCACTCACGGTCCGGTGAGTGACAGTACCCCCCCTTTTAAAGGTGGGCACAGAACGCCTGGAACCGGGCTTGTCCGGATTTTTGGAGTAAAACTTCTTCAAAAGGGCAGAAGCATTAAGATCTTCAGCTTTGATCCAAGAGCGCTCCTCAGGACCAAAGCCCTTCCAATGAACGAGGAAGTGGAGGACTCCTCGCGAAATTTTGCATCTAGTACCTCGATAATCTCAAAATCCTCCTCCTGATGAACTTGAACTGGCTGCGGAGCTGAGGGAGGAGTTGAAAAACGGTTGATAATAAGAGGTTTGAGCAAAGATACATGGAAGGCATTAGAAATCCGAAGATTCTTAGGAAGAAGAAGTTTAACACATACTGGATTGATTACTTGAATGATCCTATATGGACCAATAAAACGAGGGGCGAATTTCATAGATGGAACCTTCAAACGAATATTTTTGGTAGATAACCAGACACGATCTCCAATTTTTAGTGGTGGAATAGCCCGCCTCTTCTTATCTGCGAAAGACTTATATTTGTTAGATGTCTTCTTTAAACAGGTTTTGACCTGAGACCAGATATTTTTGAAGGTCTGACAAGCAGTCTCCACAGCAGGAACTTGGGTGGGAGGGAGGGCAGGAAATTCCGGAAAAGACGGATGGTGACCGTGAACCACCAGCACTTTTGAAGATGACTCCTGAGATCCATCTTCAACGTCCGATGACGTCACGAACGCCCGATGAGAAGGAAGGCGTTCAGACTGAACCTTATCACACAGATCCGTAGATGAAGGATCCTGTGGAGGAGGACCTGGTGGAATATACGAATGCTGTCTTTTGAATGAAACCATTTGAGAGAGACAACGATGATGACATTCAGCTCCCCAAGATGTAACTTGAGAAGTGCGCCAGTCAATCTAGGGGGAATGACATTGAAGCCATGGAAGGCCTAAGACAATCGGACTTGTCGTAACAGGAAGAATTAAAAACGAAATCTCTTCATGGTGTAGCCCACCAATCTGAAGCGTTACTGGAGACGTACTCTGGGTGATGAGACCATTGATGAGACGTGATCCATCCATAGCAGTCACAGTAATCGGTGTTTTCAAAGTAATCACTGGTAGGGACCATTGATTCACTAGGGATTTAGAAATGAAATTTCCTGCTGCTCCGGAATCAATCAATGCCTGTGACTCAAAGGATTTGGTAGCAAAGGAAATCGTAACATCAAAAGCGCAGGCTTTTAATTTCGTAGAAGATGGGGAGGACTCCAGGAACCCTAACCTTATCTCCCCAGTATTGGTTAGAGCCCGGCATTTCCTGGGACAAGAATTGAGCATATGCGTAGAATCGGCACAATAGATACAAAGTCTATTCTTTATTCTTCGGTCCCTTTCCTCTAAAGTTAATTTGGAGCGACCTATCTCCATGGGTATCACCGGAGATGAAGCTGGGTGAAATTGAGGATTTGAGAGAAGAGGTGTTTTAACCGAAGTTGTTTTCTCAGGTTCTCTTTCACGAAACCTCAGGTCTACACGATGGCAAAGAGAGATCAAATCTTCTAAAGAGGAGGGTAGTTCTTGTGAAGTCAGTGCGTTTTTAATTTTATCGGAAAGCCCCTGCCAGAAGGCGGCAATTAATGCTTCAGTGTTCCACTGAAGTTCAGAGGCTAAGATCCTAAATTGAATGACGTACTGAGCCACAGTGCGAGATCCTTGGCGAAGACGGAGAATGCTGGATGCAGCGGAAATAACACGACCTGGTTCATCGAATACACTTCGGAACGTGGAAATAAATTCGGCACTATCCTGTAACAATGGATCGTTTCTTTCCCACAGAGGGGAAGCCCATGCGAGAGCTTGTCCAGAAAACAATGAAATAAGATAGGCCACTCTGGAACGATGGGTAGAAAAATTTTGAGGTTGGAGCTCAAAATGAACTGAGCATTGAGTAAGAAAACCCCTACAAGTTTTGGGGTCTCCATCGTATTTTGACGGAGTAGGCAGGTGAAGCGTGGAAGCCGTAAACACCTGGGATGGCACTGGGGAAACGGAGGAAGGCACAGGAGCATCAACAGTAGTTGTGGCATCTTGCACGGACGTTCTTTGGGAAGCTAACGCCTGGTAACACCGCAGTAAATGCCGTTGGCGAACTTCCTGTTGCTCAATACGGGTAACCAGATGCCGCAGCATCTCTTTGGCTGTAGGTTCCGTATCTGGGTCTGTCATGGCCTGATCTTACTGTCACGGGCACTAGGAATCTTTACCCAGGGATCCCCAGATGGTAGGCTTACCAGAGCAATGTAGATGGTAATAGAGTACTCTGGTAGCTGGGTGATCACGGAACATGAAATGATGGCCGATGAGATGCTCAGGAAAGTCTATGACTAGCAACACTGGTAATAATGAGGTAATAATACACAAGGAACTGTATGGACAAGGACACGTGAAGGTAGTCAGTGGTCTGCGATAGCAAGTTGTACCACTGCTATAGTGAGGAGGAATGTCCAACAGAAACAAGGAGGTGATGAGAGTCAGCGGTCTGCGGGTAGCAAGTTGCACCGCTGTCTGAGTGAAGGAATGGAATCCAAGTGGAGGTATCCAGGTAGTCAGTGGTCTGCGGTAGCAAGTTGTACCACTGCTATGTGAGAGAATGATGGAACAGGTGATACCGGAAACAGGGATCAGTGGTCTGACATCAGCAAGTTGTACCACTGAATATATATGTGAGGAGGTGCACAGGGGAAGACTGCAACACAGGATATACACAGGCACCTTATACACGATCCCCAGTAATATACACAATATAGATATACATATAGATATAAATGACTGAGCAGGTCTGCAATCTAGAAAGTCTCTTGAAGTAGTCCAGCACAATTATAACACAGTCAATGATGGCAATAGACTCAGCGGATAGCAGACTCCAGAGAGAACCAAACACAGTCCAGCAAGATATGCAATACACAGCACAGTCAATGAGAAGTATGCATACCGTGGTTCAGCAGTAGCAGTCAGATGGGATAGCAGCGGTACCTGAGCGGCGGGAGGCCGCCTGGATAGGAAGTCCCTGAATAGGTGAGGCAGCGGTCTAGCAGGTGCAGCGCACAGGTGAGTAGACCAACAGGGACACGAATTCATAGGAGTCAGCAACACGTGGAACTGGACTCATAGGAGACCCAGGAGAATGGAGATGATCCAGCAGAGGGTAGTAGATGAGATACAAATCAAATGCTGACAGGAGGGTAGAGACCAGTGGAACACGTGAAGGCGTGGAGAGTGGATCAGCAGGAGATGGAGGATAGCGCTGACCACAGCAGCAGGACTCAGCGGCACACGGAGGTAACCAGTAGCAACCACAGGAACCAACAGCGATGGGAAACAGGAGTGCAGCGCAGGGCAGGAGCTGTTGATCATGAAGAGTAGCAGATGGTAATGAAAGCGGCAGGCTCGAGGAAGTCACAGCCAAGATGAGATGAGACTGTAGTGCACGGAGGCAGCGGATAGTAATCAGCTGGCAGTCACGATGTTGAACACAGGCGAGTAGAAAGCAGGAGACTGTAGTGCACGGAGGCAGCGAATAGTATTCAGCTGGCAGTCACGATGATGAACACAGGCGAGCTGCAAGCAGGAGACTGTAGTGCACGGAGGCAGCGGATAGTAATCAGCTGGCAGTCACGATGTTGAACACAGGCGAGTTGCCAGCAGGAGACTGTAGTGCACGGAGGCAGCGGATAGGAATCAGCAAACAGACTTGATGAGAAGCAGGTGAGTGAAGTAAAAGCTGGAGTGCACGGAGGCAGCGGATAGCAATGAGCAAACAGTCACATAGATGTAAAATAACGTAGAAGTGGTTAGAAGACTGTAGTGCACGGAGGCAGCGGATAGGAATCAGCACACAGTCCTGATGATACAGTTGATGGTAGAAGTGGTATGGGAACCACAGCAGTAGAAGTGGTTTGGAAACCACAGGAATCAGCAGCGCTGAATACACGAGTAATACAGGAACACCTTCAGAGACTCATGAGGAATGAGACTCCAAGATCAGGCCACGTGGTGTTGACCACAGGTGCTTAATATAGGGAGGTTGCCTGATCTGCCAATTGAGTTAAAGGGGTATACACTGAAGTATAGAAAAGGGCTGCGCATGCGCAGACCCTCAGGATGGTGGACGACCACGGTTCCTAAATGTCCGGGAAGAGGCACTCACGGTCCGGTGAGTGACAGGTGGGGATAAAGAGCCTGTAAGAAGGGTTTAAAATCTTCTGCTTTAGATATTACATGGTGTATTTTCATGATGGAGTCTATCAAGACTGAAATGTCCCATTTTCCTCACACACCAGATCTCATCTAGTAAATAGATTTTATTTCCTACTTTATTTTCTGAAACTCATTTGTGTAACATATTGTATGTCTTATTATTAATTTTTGTAAATAAGCCTTGGAAACATTTTTCAGATTAAATAAATTTAATCTAGTGTATTCTCCGTGATTCTTTGTGAATTTACAAAGCCCAGGGAGGATCATGCTACATGTATATGTGATTAAAGTGCGAAACTTTAATAAGTGGTTCTGGTGAATGTAAGGACACCATAGTAAATCCTTCATGGTGGCTGAAAAGGTGTATTCATTGCTAAGTGACTAAGGTGACGCCAGTCAAGGCCAACTGTCCAGATTGCTATATATGGGACAGGCTGGGCGTTCGTGACACCCAGAAAGACAAATTTTGCATGGTACAAAATGGTCTCCTCCCATTCTTCAAACTTATTTTGCAATTGCAGTAAAGTATGCCACAACAATAAACTGATGTAAAAGATGTTTTGTTTTTTAATACCAGTTATTTATTTGGAAAGTAGTTGATAAATAATTAGGAGGACAAAGGGGCAAAAAAGGTGTGTATGTACAGTAGGGGCACTCCGGGATAATCAGAAAATTAATACATAGAGTTTATTAGATGTACTGTACATTAAAAACAAAGCAAGGATGGTCTAAAAAAAGAGCTAACTAATTAAAACCAATAAAGTGAACAAAAATTATAAAACGGTGCTCTTAGTGAGTTAAAATTGCAGATAAATCTGCATAATTAGGAATAGAAGGTGCTGGAGAAACTGTTTATATAAGGAAATATCCAAATTTAAAGAGACATTTTGAGTTGTCATTGTTGGCAATTTCACTCCTTGAAAAGTGATCCAAGCACAAGAGCGCACAGTCTGGGCTTGATGCGGCAATTGTGGGGGGATGAACAGTGTGGGATCCACCTACAAAAGATGCAGCCAGCACCAGGGTATGATAAGTTATGCTCTTCACACCATAACAAAAAACTAGCATGCATAGCTCCCAACTATCCCTATTTCAGCAGCTCAGTCCCGATTTTAGGGCTCAGTCCCGCTGTCCTGTCTCGGGACATGCTTGTCCACAGGTGGGGATGTTTGGGGAAGGGAGGTTTCTAATGGGCTGCCTAACACTTTACAGCTTTTGACAGCCCTCTGGGGCATGGCCATTGCTTTGTTACAATAAGGTAACACCCCCATTGTGGCATGGCTACGCCCCCTGTTCTGCTGCCAGGAACAAAGATGAGATACAGACTCCTCCTAGGAAAAAAACAGCCACATGCTGAAAGTACTAAGGCACCTGTGTCTGATGGGGTATTAAACATTTAATTGTAAGGAATTGGCATTTTGTATATGGCACTATTGGTCCCAGTAAGCCCTGACAGCGCACAACTGCCTGGATATGCTGACACTTATAGAACTACAAATGCCAGCATAAAAATGGTTGCAAGTTTATTCTGGGACTTTTATAACTACAAGTGCCCGCATGCTCTGGCTTCCAGGGACCTATGGGAACTGTAGTGCAACATTAACATAATATATACTGTTCAAAAAAACACAAAACAATATTTTGTTTAATAAAGATTCATCCAAACCCTCTTTTACCAATGTATAAATCACCTAAAGCCATTGGTTTGGATCCTTGCGGAGTCCTTTCACAAATGAGCAAGCTGCTCGGATTGGTACAATGTAGATCATTGATACGTTTTACCAGGGCTTGCTTGGACCAGTATTTCTACATATTAAAATACTATATTTTGACTTTTCAACACTAATTACCCACACAACTACTGGCCAGCAGTGCCAGGACTAGCCCCAGAGGTGTGTTCATCTTGCTGAATATGGCGCAACCAGATCTGTCTGTGAGCACTGGTCAGTGGATCAATTTTTTTCTTTGGGAAGGGGTTGTTCAAAAAGGTGCCTCTTTTTATTTACACTAAACTAAATAACTATATTGATAATGATGAATGTTGTGTTGTGTATGCCACTGCATGATTCATATGATCGTATCTTTATGCGGATATACTCAAAATCAACAAGGAAATGCAAGTTTTTCCTGCGCTTTTCACTCCAAATGCATCCAAGTTTTCCTGAGCCTCATAATGTCCAACACGGCCCCTGTCACCTAGTACAAAATGCCATTCCCAGTTCCAGTTTTCACAGCTGAATTAATTCATGTTTAAACATGCCCTTTTCATTGATTGAATAATTCAGCCTAGATTACAGCAATAATAAATTAAGTGGTAATTTGGAAGCATTTATACCAAGTGGGTGGGGTTATGTTGGAGGGTCTGAATATATCTGAACCAATTTCAATGGAGGCACATAGCATGTGTATTTAACATGTCCAATTTTAAATGGCTCATATGGCAAAATTACATATAATCTTTGAAATACTTTAAAATAAGTCATAACTCATTTACAATCTTCAACTATTTTTTATCACTAACCATTGTGTCTGGAGCCTAAAGTGCTGCCATGATGAAGACAGTAGTTAATTTCAACAAAAGGGCTCTGCGCATGGCCTACTCAAAAGTAGAACTTTTTTGAGGGTGCCTTATTTCTTTAGGGACCCACAGCCACACAGCGCAGAGGGGCTTCGTTTTTTTGTACAAGTTTCCACCATAAAGGTGAACTAATCATTTTAAGTGAGTGTAAATAGCAAAAAAAACACCTGTTTCTCATAATAGCTTTGCAGTTGTGTTCTATAACTATTGACTAATAAAATGTTCTTCCTGCTATCATTAAAAAAGGTCACTGTATTGTTTCAGCAATGCATGTGTTTGCTTTTTGTTGATTTATACGGAGTCTGAAATAGACAAAGCTTTAACTCTCTGGGATCTGTTTGTCTAATCTCTGGTAATCTCTGGTAAAAGTAAATTAATCCATATTAAATGCACATTCTTTTAAAATCAATTTTTTTCCTCTGCCTTCCATTCTATATAAGACGTAGAACATGTTGCACAATAGCATATGTTATTTCCTATATGTAAACTTTAAGGTGTGTGACCTGTTCAACTGCTCAGAGCACATCCTATTGGCAAGTGACAAAATGCTATTCCACTGATTTCATTTGAAATTCATTGTTTCCATTGCGTCGCTTCTGACCACAGTATAAATGCATTCTTGTACAGCTATTCACAAATAGGAGAGCATGCCCTGCACCAACATCTCCATAGCGATGTCAGCTAAACCAAAATAACCTGTGCTGAAATAAGCAGTAGAACTAGGGCAGAAACATAAAAATTGGCAGGCAACTAGTATGCCTCCGACTTTAATATTAAACAACAATATGCTTACATTAAAGCAGAAAGCATTAGGATTATGTTTAAGGATTTTGTTGAAGTTGCTTGGGTTGTATTGTCCTGTGTCTGTATAGAGTGCACTGTGCGTAAATTTTCAAAAATGTCACACAACTGAATACATCTGCTGCATGAATACATATTAAACTTGAAAAACTCACATCTGGCAAGTGTTTGGACATAGGGCTAGATTGATCAAACCTTATAAAAAGGAAAATTGGCGGCGTCGCCCATAGCAACCAATTAGAATCTCGCTATAATTTGCTAAGGGCAACACCTCCCCAGCAAGACATAACATATATAATAGTACCTACTATCATATATGCATATAATATACAGAATATATAAATAAATAAATATATATATATATATAGAGATATATATATATATATATATATATATATATATATATATAAATATATATATATATATATATGTTTTTGGCTGTAAACAATTGTGTGACTGCTGGAAGGAAACCTCACCACAAAATGACATAATAACAATAATGACAATGCGAGAAATCAACACATCTTATTTTCTAAATAGTATTTTTTGGCTATTTAACAAATAATTTGCTTGTCTATCAAGCCTATTTAAGGCTCATTGGGTGTGGCTCACAAGCCAGCCCTTGCTAGATGTAAGCCTCTATACTTGGGAGGTGAGTGCATCTGATTTTAACTGCATTTTAATAGTCTCTAAAGTGGGGTGCTCAGTTTTTTGAAAACCGAAATTAGGCAATCCGAGTACCGAGCCAAGCGCGTCTTCGAAACTGAAACCGAGGGCAAACGTCATCGGGCTTCGTCATTTCACAGACAGGCTCAGAAGGGGTAGGATCGTTAATGGCAGTGTCCAGTGCAATTGGTCAGCGTCATTGCTCATACAGAAACAGGAGGGGTGGCAGTGTTTTTATCAGTCTCCAGAGACATTGCTGTTTGCCATTGCTCATATAGAAAAAGGAGGGGTGGCAGTATCCTTGCCACACTCCAGTCACATTGTTGAGTGCCATTGCTCACAGAGAAACAGGGGTAGCAGACAGTGTTCTTGTCATTTTCCAGTCTGCAGTCACATTGCTGAGTGCCATTGCTCACACAGAAACAGGGATAGCAGACAGTCTTCTTGTCACTCTCCAGTCTCCAGTGCAGAGCCGGATTTACACCTCATGGGGCCCTAGTCAAGATATTGGTTTGGGCCCCCCCCCCTTCACACACACAGTGGCCCCTCACACACACATAATACACGCACGCAGTGGCACCTCACACACACACACACACACACACACACACACACACACATAATACACGCACGCAGTGGCCCCTCACACACACACACACACACACACACACATAATACACGTACGCAGTGGCCCCTCACACACACACACAATTATTATTATTATTATTATTATTATCGTTTATTTGTAAGGTGCCACATGGTTTCCGTAGCGCCGTACATAGTACAAACAGTAGACCATACAGCAGGGGCGGATCTAGGCATTTGTCCTACCCGGGGCGATTTTAGGGGGGGCAATTTTGGCCCTGCCCCCTTTCTGATGTCTAAGGCTGCCGGCGGCTTCACAGTATGTGCAGGTCCGTTCAGCAGTGGCAGTGTGCTGTTCTGCTGCTCTGATTGTGTTTAAAACACAATGTTCACAGTATGTTAGTGAAGGACGAATTATTCACCAAACATAAGTAAAAGAGGCGGAAATATTGAACCATATAACGGACCCACAAACAAGGTACATTGCATGAATTGCAAACCAATAAGTTAAAATATATTTTAATTTAGGACCATATATTGTGTTACTTGTGCCTTTTTGCAGGTAAATGTGCACTTCTGGAGGCTCTCTCTCCTCTTCCTCGGCCACTCCTGGTGCGGAGATGTCGCCTTGGGGGAGAACTTTCTACGGACTGACCAGGCGTACTAGCCAGACTTGTTTCTCCTGATGAAATTGGCACAGGTAACTTTGATGTGATCTCATGGTGCTGCTGTTCCTGCTATTGAAGGCGATCCACCAACCCAGTGGGCTGTCGCAGTCATATAATCTTTAATTTGCCCAGTTCCGCTTGTCCACATATCTGTGGTTAAGTGTACAGTGGGTAGAATGGCATTTTCTAGCCTAATACCGGTAATTCAATTTTTTTAACCCTCTGGTACAGTAGAATGGTGTTGTGATGGAATTTGGTAACAGGGACACAGGACCTTAATTAACTGTCTAAAACCAGCTGCATGAATTGTGGATATTGGATGCAGATGTAATACTAGCATAGTTGCCATGGCGTCTGTGATCCACTTTGCAACTGGGTGACAGCTGTCATACTTGCTTCCTCTTGCAAAGGATTGTTTAACAGTCGATTGTTGTAAACTACTATTAGTCTTTTTCTTGGTCTGCTTCTGGATTGAAGATCCACCCCCAGTAGCATCAGCAGCAGCAGCGGCCCTATCCAGGGTCGGACTGGGGCATGGAGGGCCCACAGGAAGAATACAATGGTAGAGGCCCACAGGAAGAATACAATGGTAGAGACCCACCAGAGGGGTTGTGGCCAGCCACTAGAAAGGCATAACAAACCATTAGAGGGGGTGTGGTAAGCCCACGAAGGACAGCCAGCACCATAGTGTAGTATATAAAGAATGCAGTGTGTATATAAAGAGTACACAGTCTTGACCTGCCCCTTAGATTGGGCAGAACAGTCCCACTAGAATCAGAACATTTGACAGACTGTCCTGCTCTATCCTACCTGTTCTTGTCACTTTCAGCACCTGTGAGTTTCTTTAGCCTGATCCTGGAATGTTGGGGGCCCTATTTGGAAAAAAATGGGTACATTTACAAAATTACAACCAGCCCCGGCGTTAAATCAATAGGACCTTCCTCCCAACATTAAAATAATAGTATTTCCATTTAATAAATAGATCTATATCCCTCCAAACAACCCCAACATTAATGTAATATTATTCCCATTTAATAAATAAACCTATTTTCTTCCCTCCAAACAGCCCCAGCAATAAATTAATAGTATTTGCATTTAATAAATATGCCTAGTTTCCGCAACCATTGCTGCCATTAAATAATTCAATTTCACATTTAATAAGCATACCTCATTCTCCCCAAACTCACCACCACATTTAACTATCAGCCCCCAAACCACCCCAACTTAAGTTAATAGTCCACACTATTAAATTAATTTGCCCCACCATCACCCCACAAACAAATGAGCACCACCTACCTCTCTTTCACACACACACACACACACACACACACACACACACACACACACACACACACATTAAATTGACCTGCCCTCACACAGACACACCACACATTACATTGCCACAAGTCCCCTGCATCATCACACACACACACATTAAATTTCCACAAGCCCCCTGAGCCATTACTCGCGCACACACACACACACACTACATTGCCACAACCCCCCAGTGCCATCACAAACTACATTGCCACAAGCCCCCTGTGCCATCACACACACCACACATTAATTGCCACATGCCCTCTGTGCCATCACATGCACACACCACACATTACATTGCCACAAGTCCCCTGTACCATTACACACACCACACATTAATTGCCACAAGCCCTCTGTGCCATCACACACATACACCACACATTACATTGCCATAAGTCCCCTGTGCCATCACACACACACTATATTGCCACAAGACCCCTGTGCCATCACACACGTACACTACATTGTCACAAGCTGCCTGTGCCATCAAACACGCACACTACATTGCCACAAGCCTCCTGTGCCATCACACAAATTACATTGCAATAAGTTCCTTGTGCCATCGCACACATCACTATACCCCTTCGTCATCACCACACTGTGCCTCCTTATGATCACCACGCTGTGCCCCCTTATGATCACACTGTGCGCTTCTTGCTGCCCCCCCTTTACCTGTCCCCCTACATCACACTGTGCTATGCTGCTTTTGCTCCCCCCATCTCCTGACCCCCCTTCATCACACTGTGCCATGCTGCTTTTGTTCCCCCCTTCTCCTGGCCCCCCTTCATCACTCTGTGCCAGGCTGCTCCCCGCTTTCATCACTCTGGGCCATGCTGCTTTCCTCCCCACCTTCATCACTCTGTGCCATGTTGTTTTCCTCCCCCTTCATCACTCTGTGCCATGCTGCTTGCCCCCCTTCATCTCTCTGTGTCATGCTGCTTTACCCCCTCATCATTCTGTGCCATGCTGCCCCCCCTTCATCACTCTGCTTTCCCCCCTTGCCTCCATTCATTTACTTACCTTTCTATTGGCTTCTTTCATCCCTTTTATTCTCTTCTTCTCTTCTGACTTGCTTGCAAGCTCCACTCTGCGCCGCTCCTCACTGAATGTCGGGTGTGACGTGATGACGTCATGCCCGACACTCAGTGCAAATGGAGCAGTGAGGAGGAAGGAGGGGCGCCGATGCCACAATGAGGTAAGAAATGTTTTTTATTTAAAAAGTTCCTGCTCCCCCCCATCAACAGAAGATGGTGGAGCTGTCAGACATTGGGGCCACCCCCAAGGATTCTTCTGAGGAATCCTGGATAGGGGAGGAGTCATGCACCCTTAGCAACTTGGATGCAAGACTAACTCCGATCACTAGTGAGGATATTGATGATGAGGGTGTTGTC
Source organism: Mixophyes fleayi (assembly GCF_038048845.1). NCBI lineage: Eukaryota > Metazoa > Chordata > Amphibia > Anura > Limnodynastidae > Mixophyes > Mixophyes fleayi. Next base: position 189,868,197 of record NC_134402.1, on the reverse strand, counting down.
GGTGTAGATTACTGGGTTCTTGGTTTGTTATTTTTTTAGCATAAGCTTCTGAATTTCCCAAGCTTCCTGTGAAGATACCGGGTTTTCTGGCCCAATTCTACCGACTTCACGCTGGCTGGCCACCCACGGGTGCCTTACTATGCCAGGGAAGTTTACCCAGTACCTTCTAGGGTTCTCAGTCACTCAGGCAAACGCAGTTGGAAAGAAAAGCAATGCATTTATTGTAATAAAAGCATTCATTGGATTATTATGTACACACAGAAAATGAATGCCAGGCAGGTTTACCACATCATCTGTCCCTTACCCCACTATCTTAAGGAGTTACAGTCACCTGGCTGTCCGGACTTGACGACCCGTGGATCTGCTGATATATTTCACTTGTAGAGAACGGCAACTGTAAATCCAGCCACTCTGCTGCTTCCAGTCCCAGAATGAATCCCCCCTGGAGTGGCTCCTTATATCTAGGGTGTAATTTCCACAGTGTTTTCCCTCCCTGGGCAAACCCCTGGGTCTATCCTTCTTAACCATTGGTGGGTGCTGTATCAGGGGGTTGGAGGGGGAGTGGAGATGAGCTGTACTTCCACAGAAGGTTCTCTGCTGGGCTCTAGACAGTATGTCTGAATTAGTCATGCTGAGAAAAATAGATACTAATTCACCCTCACCTGTATCCTGCAACCTGATCTCTACCCATAACCCCCCTGGCTTCACTTTAAGCAAAATGAATAACAACTTCACTGCCACATTATCAATATACAATACACAATATACATATTTACAATGAGCTACAATGTCCCCTTATCCACATGTAATTAGACACTGCAGTTTGGCTGGGGAACAAAAGCAAGGGGTATAAAAAGTACATGCTATAATCCAAATTTTGTGAGAAATGAGGGACATGCTGGTTAAGGTGATAATAATACCTCATTTCACCACATTCCTCCCCCACTTTTTTAGCCCTTGTTCCCCAATGGCTCCTTTGCCCCAAATAAACCTTTCTCCCCCAAGTCCAAAGTCTCTGTCCTGCCGTGGTTTCATCTGGGTCTGATGGTAAGGTAGACAGCAGTACACAGTTCTTTGATCTCCCTCCAGGGTCCCATGGGTGCGGGCATATCAATGGAATGGAATGGGGCTTTATGTTGTAATGTGTCATAAGATGAGACAAGAATAAACCTGGTCCACTCCTGTGCACACATGCGTTGTAGGTGAGTTGTAGTCCAACATCCCTTGGGTGCCTTGTCCACCATTAAATGCCCAACTGCAAATAGTCCCATGGCATGTCCTCTGTTTCTGGAGCATACTTGAGTGAAAACTGCCCAGAGGCAGGCAAACTTTGGGGCTCCTTTTCCAGTTGTTTCTGGCAAAGATCCAAATCCCCCCCTCCTCCAAACACTCAAGGGACAACTGCCCTGTGGAAAGGCAAATGTGGGGGCTCCATTAATTCTTTGCTGCTGGGGAATCTTCTGTCCCCCTACCAAACCACTAGTGGGTGACCCCTATATGTATGTTGGAGTGCATCTCCCCTCCCCCGCTACCACTTCCACCTGTTGCACTACTTTCCTCGCCTCTGGTGCATCGGAATAGTGCAAATCCTCATTTGACCCAGACAGGTTCTCCTGGCAGTAAATCAGAGTGGATAGTCTAGTGCAGGCCTCTGGTGAGGGGTCCTATGTCCCCAGATTTGGAGCTGGAGTATGATGCTTCAAAGTTTGTGGGGCTGGTGAATCTTGCTGCGTTGCTGCCCTCTCCAAGCAGTTCTTCTCCAGCCTCCCCCAAGATAGTAGCTTGGGCAGCTGTGTATAATCCAATGGGATGAACATACCCTGATTACCAGACTGAGCAGGTCTTTTTTTAGAATGTGACAAAAGATATTGTAATTGCCATTTTTCAGTATTCATTCGATAACACTGATACTGCTACATTTCAGTATCAATAAGTCCTTGTAATCATACCTCGTCCTCTGCTTCTTCAAAACTCTGTTGCAGACATTGCATTTGTTCCCAGAGTGGTATGTGGGGACCTAAAGTGAACATCCATTTCCTATAGACACTAAAGGTATTAATGGGATTCTATTGATCCTTTAAAAGACGTTGGAGGATATCCCTGTGTGTGCAGTACAGTTACGGTAAACCTGGCATTCCACTATCAACTCCTCCATACTCATTGGGCCTGATTCTTTAAGGAAAGTTAAGTAAATGTAAGCAAGTAAGGCAAAGCCATTTTGCATTAGAGGGGGAGGTAAATTTAAAATGTAATGGCAGATTTATAGTTGGGATAGGACATGTCTAAGATCAACTTTAAATTTCAGTGTACAAATAAGCTATCAAGTATTTGTCTGCTACATGAAAAAAACAGTCAGTATTTTCCTTGTGCGGAAAATAATAAACTCATTTGCACCCCTTACATTGCAACATGGTTTTGTCCAGAAAACTTGAGTAAGAAAACTTGCTCAATTTTTTGCTTAACTTTCCTTAATGAATCAGGTCCATTATCTCTAATGGATCTGTAGAATCTGCTAATGAGACAGATTCTATTAGTACATTTTCAGGGGATTCATCAGGCATATCCCTGTGCTGTAACAGTCCATTTTTGTCTTTGCTTACTTCTCTCTTAGTTGGCAATAACATTTTAAACAGGTACTGCTGATAATTGTTGTAACTGGATTTCTGTTGGCCAGATTCTGCATAGTACAAATTACTTCATCTGTAAACTCAGCCCATTCTGGTTCATCCCGAAAATTCCAAGCACTTGCTTCCACTTTCAACATTAGGAACACATCCAACAGGTTCTCCAATTTCTCATGTAGACTGGCTCCTTTCTACATAATAATCTTTGGGTACTTCTCGTCCTAATAATCCAAAATGTGCTGCATTGTGGTGGGATGGTGTAACACATCCATATTCCAATCCTGCAGACACTGCCACAGTCCTTCATTCCAGAAGTCCCTTCCCCTCGGTGCACTGGACTGTTTCATCCCTTCCTTTGGGACCTTTTTCAACAATGGGCTGTGATCTGCTCTCTTCTTTCCAGAGCTCACACCCACTTTACTTCCAGCGACCACCTCACTGTCATCTCTCCTCCTTGAGACACGGTTCCATCTTCACTAGCAGGGTGTGCCTCCTCTTAACAAATTGGCACTTAGGCAGCATCTTCCTTCAACTAAAACACACAACGCTTTTCATGACACTTTGTACCTTAAAGCCTTTTAGGAGTAAGTTCAGGATAATGTGGTAACTGGTTTCTAGTGCTAATTGCTTTGTAGAGACTTGAAATGTATCACAATACAGTTCGCCCTCAGCTCTACCCAGAGAGGACCTGGGACTGAGCGACCCCACTGCTTGCCACCAAAAATGTGAAGATACTGGGTTTTCAGGCCGAAATCTACTCACTTCATACTGACTGGCCATCCATGGGTGCCATACCATGCCAAGGAAGTCTACCCAGTACCTACTAAGGTTCATATAGTCACTCAGGCAAATGTAGTTGTTAAGTAAAACAGTACATCTCCATTATGGGAACGTGAGGACCCATTGTTTCAGAATTCCGTGACCTTTATTGAAAGCTTTCGCAGTGTGTTTGATGAGCCTGGTCGTGTGTCCTCTGCTTTCACAGGTCGCCTAAATCTCCGTCAGGGTACTCTCTCTGCAGATAACTACGCGGTCAAATTCTGGACACTAGCATCGGAGCTTTGTTGGAATGAGGAGGCTCTCTCATCGCTACATTCTGGCAAGGTTTGAATGACAGGATTAAGGATGATCTAACTTCACTGGATCTACCTCCCAAATTAGATGATTTAATCTCCTTATGTATCAAGGTTGATATTCGCCACCAAGAACTCACACAGGAGCGAGAACAAGGTCGCCGATCCTTTCCGTGCCTTAGACCTTAATTTCAATCTCCTGTCCTCCCCATGGAAGAACCTATGCAAATTGGTCATTCACGATTATCTCCTGAAGAAAGGAAAAGGCGCCTGAAAAATTGGTTATGTCTCTACTGTGGGGATTCTGGACACCGTCTATCTGTGTGTCCCAAGAGACCGGAAAACGCCACCTCCTAGGTGATTACAGGGAGGTCAGAATAGGATCCCAGACCTCTTTTCCCTGTCCCCAGAAAGAATCAGAATTTCTCGTGCCTATTGTTCTTCTCTCCACTGATGGTCCTCAATTTCTCTCTACCTTCGTGGACTTGGGATGCGCGGGAAACTTCACATCTTCCAGTCTGGTCTCACAGCTCCATTTAGAAACCTCACCATTGCCTCAGTCGTTGATACTCACCGCAGTAGATGGAAATTGGTTCTCTAATGGCTCTACCACCTGCATTACTGTTCCCGTTCGGCTGATGGTAGGAGCTCTCCATTTGGAATGGATTAAATTCTTAGTTCTCCCGCAATCCATCAACCCTAATATTCTGGGTCTACCCTGGCTAAGGAGACATTCTCTTCAATTTGATTGGCATCACGCTAAGGTTACTTCCTGGGATTCTTCCTGCAAGTCACGTTGTCTGACTCCTGTCATTTGCAGTAACTCAGTCATCCCCTGTTGAGCTGTTACCTCCTGTGATATCCTTCCTAAGGCCTACTCTGAATTCCTTGACGTATTTAGCAAAGTGGCTGCGGAATCTCTTCCTCCCCATCGTCCTAGGGTTTGTCCCATTGATCTGGTGCCAGGCAAGAGCATTCCTCCGGGCAGGGTATTTCCTCTGTCTATACCCGAGACCCAAGCTATGTCTGAATACGTCTCTGAGAGCCTCAAAGGATTTATTCGCAAATCATCTCCTCCTGCCAGTGCAGGGTTTATCTTTGTGAAAAAGAAAGATGGTTCCCTTAGACCATGCATTGACTATTGCAAACTCAATGCTATCACGGTCAAGAATCGGTATCCCCTGCCTCTCATTCCTGAGCTATTTGATCGTATCCGTGGAGCTCAAATCTTCACAAAATTGGACCTCACGGGCACTTACAACCTAATCAGGGTTAGGAAAGGGGATGAATGGAAGACAGTGTTTAACACCAGAGGCGGCCACTACGAGTACCTTGTAATGCCCTTTTGGCTATGAAATTCCCCAGCTGTATTCCAAGAATTCGTCAACGAGATCTTCTGAGATTTATTGCACCAGTCTAAGGTAGTCTATTTAGAGGATATTGTGATATTTTCTCAGGACCTTCCTTCCCATCATGATCATGTTATGAAGTGCTTCTTTGTCTATGGGAGAACCACTTATACTGCAAAATGGAGAAATGTCTCTTTCATCTACCCCAGGTACCGTTTTTGGGATACATTGTTTCTGGATCTGGCCTCCAAATGGACCCAGATAAACTGAAAGCCATCCTTGACTGGCCCCAGCCAGCAGGACTAAGAGCTACTCAATGCTTTATCGGATTCACCAATTACTACCGACAATTTATTCAGGGGTTTTCCACTCTTATTACTCCCATTACTTCGCTTTCACATAATGGAGGACAAGTTAAATCATGGTCCAATGAAGCAGTTCTGGCATTTAAAGCTATCAAAGAAGCCTTCTCTCTAGCTCCCATCTTGATTCAACCTGATCTACATAAACCCTTCTTCTTCCTGGAGGTTGACGTCTCTTTTGTAGGGCTAGGGGCTGTCTTGTCCCATAAGAGTTCCTCTGGTACCCTCCGACCCTGTGGCTTCTTCTCAAAAAAATGCTCTCCCCCTGAATCTAACTACGGTATCGGGGAAAAGGAACTCCTAGCTATTAAACTCACATTGGAGGAATGGCACTATCTATTGGAGGGAGCTCACTTTCCAGTTACCATTTTCATTGATCATAAAAATCTAATTTATTTGCAATCCGCTCAATGTCTAAATTCCCGACAGGCTCGATGGTCATTATTCTTCAGTCATTTTCAGCTCATTTTGACCTTCCGGCCCGGCTCCAAAAACTTCAGGGCAGATGCGCTTTAACGGTCCTTCGACTCCTCTGACTCACAGACGTCTATGCCCGCCAAACCTATTATTAGTCCTCAGAAAATCTTGGCTTTGACCCAATCCTCTATCAAGACCCCTCCTGTTGGTCGTTTCTATGTTGACATCCACTTACTCAGCAAATTGCTAAATTGAGCACATAGTTTCAAACTTGCAGGACATGCTGGTGTTAAGAAAACAGTGTCAATTCTCTCCCTGTCTTACTGGTGTCCCTCAATAATTCCTGATGTTCGGAAGTTTATCAAAGCCTATGAAGTATGTGCCAGACATAAAACTCCCAGAAAACCTCCTACTGGACTCCTGCTTTCACTTCCCATTGCTGAACACCCCTGGTCCAGCATGTGTATGAACTTTATCACTCATCTCCCTAACAGTTCTGGTCATACTTGTATATGGGTAGTTGTGGAACGATTTTCCATATTCGCTCATTTGGTTCCTACCCTCTGCTTCTGAATTGGCATCTTCGTTCATTCTTCACACCTTCCATCTACATGGTTGCCCTGAAGAGATCATCTTCGACCGTAGGGCACATTTTGTTTCCAGTTTTTGGAGGGCCTTCGGAAAACTCCTAGGAATCAATTTGAAATTCTCCTCGGGATACCATCCCCAGACTAACGGGCAAGCTGAGCGGGTCAACCAGGATTTGGAGTGTTATATTCGATGCTTTTGTTTGGAACAGCAATCCAACTGGAGTAAGTTTCTTCCTTGGGCAGAATTCTCCCACAATAATCATTTGCACGAGTCCACTAGAATGTCTCCTTTCTTCATCCTATTCGGCAGACATCCTATTCTGCCTACTTTCTCGGACTTACCTGTCTCCACGGTACCAGCAGCCCAAGACTTAGTTCACAACTTCTCCTCAATCTAGTCTCAGGTAAAAATCAAGTTACAACACTCTCTGGATTGTTACAAGCATTTTGCGGATTGCCATCAAGAGAACATCCCTATACTCATTGGGGATAAAGTGTGGCTTTCCACTCGAAATCTTAAACTCAGAGTGCCGTCCATGAAATTTGCACCTCTCTACATCGGAACCTATCCTATTATTCAAGTTCTGAACCCCCGTTAGTTACAAAATCTGATTACCCTCCTCCCTTCGAGTACATAACTCTTTTCGTATTTCTCTTCTCAAGCCTCTGGTTATTAATTAATTTTTCCAAAAAGACATCTGCTCCTCCCCCCATCAGGACCGTGTCTGGAGATGAGTTTGAAGTTGAACGCATCCTTCAATAGCAAATCTTTCGAGGTAAACCACAGTTCTTGGTCCATTGGAAGGGTTACCGACCTGAAGAGAAATCCTGGGTCAACAAAAAGGATCTCCATGCTCCTCGTCTTCTGGCACAGTTTATAAAAAATGGGTCCACAAATCGGGAGAGAGAGAGGAGAGGGGTACTGTCAGGCGCTGTCTCCGTATGCTGCATAGGTACTGGGGATGGATGCTTGTCTCCTTACTCAGCTCCCATCCCATTGCCTAGCAATGGCACGTACTTTCGGTCCGCACGGGTTGTATGCGCAGTGGGGCTCGCGTCCCGTTGCTAGACGCTTCTTTCTTCATGTTTGCCGGCAGTCAGGTGTTCCTGACTGCCTCTCCGTCCTCCTCCTATCAGGGGCTAGATTAGGGTACTTAAGGCACTTTCTCCCACACACTGTGCGAGAGTATTGGTTTCACCTCTTCAGTGTGTCTTCTCCTGTTCCCTGTTTCAATTATTTGTCCTTTGGTTTCCGACTCCTGGCTTCCTACTGACCACTCTATTTGTCCTGCGATTTGGCCCCATTGACTATCTGGTTACCGAAGCCTGGCAAGCTCCGGAGCTTCCTTTTGGATCATCCTCATGTACTGCGCTATCGATTGGCACCCAACCGGGACCGTACGACATTCCTGCTCACTCCCGCTATACTGTTAACTAGTTGGGAGAACCGCAACCTGCGCACCTCACGCATCCAAACCCAAACCTCCTTGCGGGGGTCCCTGGTGAATACCGGGGGTGCGTTAGACTCTGCGCCTCCCTGTCTAGTAGTGCAAATATCAGTCAACGGCATCCTCGAAGTCATTATCGTCACAGTGTGTAACATGTGGTCAGACCTGAGGGATAATACAGGCCTGGAAACAATAGCCTGTCTGAGGAGGGGGGAGGGGCTATGTGAGAAGCATGCTCTTGTGATAAAAAATCCCAGCCTTTGCAAAGCAGTATTAGAATTAAATAGTTAATAGAAATAGATTATATATGCAAGCAAAGTATATTATAAGTTACAGGCAAAATACATCTAAGGTAAATAAGTTCAACAGATAAGGTAAGTAGAGTTTCAGAGAAAAGTTAATAGAAATACATGCAAATATTAGGAAAGTTAATAGAAATAGATGGGCAGAGTATATAAGATGCAGGCAGATATAGACAGATAAGATAAAAGTTAGGTAAGTTAATGCTGGATAAACCTACAGTGGAATGTTGCAGTGATGACCAATGCTTCCAGGTGTGTGTGTTCAAAAGAGACTGTTTTGCCTGCTTCTCTGGTTTATAAACCTTTACCCAGAATACATTGCTTTGGGTGGGGGTTGTTAAAATTGACCACACCTCCACAACTGGACACTGCCTGCAATGATGACTCACTGCTCTGTGTTTCTTAGCTGTGACTTCCTGTCCTGTGAGCACTTGTTTTCTTTGTTTACAATGCTCTCTGCCACATGCCACATGTGAGAGACAGTTTCTTTGAAATGCTCTGCCTTTCAGCCAGTTCATATCTTAATCTGCGCATAAGTTCAGTGCATGTAAACAGCAGTGGAATGCTAGTGTCCATTATGCAGCGCTCAAGCTCCGCCCATCGCGACTGCTTCATCAGCGGCGATATAGGAGCTCCTTCACATTCCCCCTGTTGTCGGTAATCTAAAACTACAAGTGGGAAGGTTTACATAAAATAAATTGTCTCTATCTAAGTGTATTTTGTACTATTATATACTCACTTCTATAGTAGCATAAAAATTAACATTATAAGACAGTTTTTAAGGGAACACACAAAAACAAGTCATCAATTTCAAAGGAAGTCCACAAGAACGGTTGGTAATCTTCAAAAGTCCACAATAAAAATCCTTGAAAAAGTTCATATATAGATATCTTGGAAAGAGTCCTTGAGTAATACACTTGTTAGATGTAGATCTTGTTTAAAGTCCTGAAGCTTTGGAATAAAATTCATAGTTAATGATGTATCTATTCCAAGATAAGCAGAGCCCTTTTTCAAGTTATAACCAAGTCTTTTCACAAGTTCTGTATATGAATTATTGAGCAGAAATCAGATCTAAGTTATGATTTAAGGATAGTAAAGACTTTGAGTGTTCTATTAGAATCAAGATCAGATGGATAAGAATCCAGGAAGAGGGAGAGAGAGGGACCCCAATGATCACCATCTCTCACTTGTCCTCTTCCTACCAACTATGGAGTAGATAAAAAAAACCTTGATGCAATTGACGATATCCCAGGAAAAACCCCCTAAGAGATCCATTGTGGAAAAATTATCCCCTCTCCCAAGGGATATTCTATAAAAATAACAAATCTTGCACTGTTAATAGTGAAGTCCACAAAAAAAAATGAGAATCTTGTCTTCAATGTAATTGGTTTAGTAACTAGTCCAAAATGAAATAGTCCATAACAGTCCATAACCCCCCTCCCTTAATAGTTTGACATTTGTTGTCTTCTAGTCCTTATACATTGCTCTTCTTAGTATAGCTTTACAGTGACTTTAAGTTCTTTAGTCATTCTTTTTATCTTTCTGTAGAAAACCAGTAGTACAATATATAGGATTAATACCAGCAAAATGAGAACTATTATGGAATGTATGAAGAGATTGAAAAATGATGTTGCTTTTTTACTGTAACCAAATATGCTTTCCCACCATGATACTTTGGTGTCTTACTCTAAGATGTGCAGGATCTTTGTGATTTTGATGGCATCATGTTCCAGCTTGATGGTCGCTTGTTTCTCCGTCTCCTTGAGTTTCTCCAAGATGTTGTCCTCCTTCCAGAAGTCGAGCAGCCAGTTCTTGAGCTCTGTCCCGAAAACCAAGTGGAATTTTCTGAAGCCTCACAGGAGTATCTGGGCGGATATCTAGTCGCTTCTCTGAGGTCACTGTTCTTCCCATCTCGTCTGCTACATCGAAACCTAGAGTGGGAATAAGAGTACAATATGCTCCTCAGAGGAAATTTTCTCTTTGGGTGCAGTTAGTAGCATAAACAGTATACAAGACATTTTGAAATTGATACTAGCACCAGTAACCTTGACCCAGATACTTTATATTAGATGATGGCTTTGGACTAACATCCATCAAACATGATCCTTCAGTATCCCAGCACTGTTGTCTGAGTACTCTATCATGATTCCCTCGACACAAGCGTCTTTTGGTCTCCAACCCTCTAAATTTTTCTCGAAGGGCTACAGATAGAGAGGTAGAAGCATCTATATGAGCATGTTGTAAGTTCTCAAGGATGTGATTTACATCGAGTTGAGTCCTTATACCATATCCTGTATGTTGTGCCAGGCACCCAAGTTTATTCCTCAGAATCTCTAAATCCATAATATTCAGTGTACGTATTCCCATTGCACCTCCTTCAAGAGCAGTTGCAATGACCTCTCGCTTCCCCCTATCTTTCTAAGTCTCCAGTCATCCCTTCTTGTTTCTTGCCCAGATTCTACCCATCTCTTTAGCATTTCTAGTTGAATCCTCACTAGTTCCTCACATTGGTGATCCCAAAGATCTACTCTGAAATCCTCTACTGAAATTCTCCAGGTGTATAGCATAAATTTGACGTTGGTTATTAGTGTCCATGGAGATGATAATTGGGGCGCTATCCCATGTGCTATTTTATGGATAGGGATATTAGTCATCCAGAAGTGGCCTGACTGGTTCTAAGACTTCTGATTCATAAGGTATTCTGACTACAGTCACACATACTTGTCCTTTCCCTTTAAATGGATACCACTGGTCACTATCCCCTGGTTGTAAGTTGAGATATTTAACAGGTTTTGTTTTGGAGAGATAAATGCACTGAGAGAATGTTCAACACCCTTCATCTGCTACCTCGCAGAATGGCCATTTAAAAGGTCCATCAATGTTTATATCAAAGTTAATATCTCTGCCACTAGGGTCCTTCCAGTCAACAGACACATATCTGTTCCTGTACTCCTCGGTCATAGGAGTACCATCCATCCATACATCAATTAACGGAGTATCTATACCATTACATACTATATCCCACCTCCCGAGATTTAGATCCAACATAACCATTTGCCTCAATAATGAATAGGGTGCGTCCAAAGAGAATATAAACTTCTTTATTTTATAAATAATATAATTAAAATATTCCAATGGCGGAACTCACATGTAAATCATGCAAATGATACAGTCGGTATAACTGATTATATATCACAATAGACATATATGTATATATACATGCATCCAATAATAATAACACTATTAAGTGTCTGGCCAGTACACAGTGTAAGTAAAAAGGTCAGTATATACGGACACAGTCCTGTGTGATTAAAGGGTATATAGCAGGAGAGATATCACTCAATCATCCTATGCAGCTGTAGCACAAAGGTGCAAACTAGATCCATGTATGGAATATATGATCCGGAGCGTGATGTTATTATATCACTAAATGTAGCTCCCGAATGTTATCATAATCAGTCTCCTTCAAGATCAACTGAATAATAGATATTGATATGAAAGCGCTTTTAAGATATGGTCCTTCCCAGTTTTCATCCCAAGGACCTGCCTTGCGGAACACTTTAACCATTACTAAATCTCTTACAAGGGGCATTGCGATCTGAACTTGTATATAGGGTTTGTGCAGCCGTATTGCTGCATATGGCAGCAGTCCCTTCAGGTTATCTTGTACCTGTTGTAGGAATACACCTCTGGCAATTGCATCCTTAAAGGGATTTGACAGCTGAGGCTCATTGGGGAAGCAAAGTGACATTTTGCGACCTGTCATGAGCTCAAACGGAGTGGTCCCTGTTGTGGATGCTTCCGTTGTCCTAATACCCATAAGTATTGCCGGTAAAGCTGCTACCCAAGAAAGATCCCTTCTGTAACAATGCCTTGGCTAACCGTGTCTTGGTCCGGTTCATGCGCTCTACTATCCCTGCTGACTGGGGATGATAAGGAACATGAAATTGTTGCTTTATGTCCAGTAGTTCACAAAGTGCTTTCATGACCTTGCCAGTAAAATGGGTTCCACGATCAGATTCTATGATCCTGGGGATCCTGGGGACTCCCCAGCGTGACAAAATTTGCTCCCATAGGACCCGTGCTGTAGTGGTAGCTGAGTAATTCACTGTTGGAATTGTTTCTACCCACTTCGAGAACACACCAACAACTACCAAGGCATAGCGACAATTGCGACTGACTGCTGGTAGTGGTCCTATGAAATCAATTTGTAAGGCTGCCCATGGCCCCTCTGTTGGAGGCACACGCTGTAATTCTGGCTTGAGAACTGGTGCCCTGGGATTGATTTGGGCACATGCAAGACATTGTTGAGTAACACACTGTTTTGGACATTCCTGACCAGTATAATTTACTCTTTAGCAGAGACAACAGTTTATCCTGACCAGGGTGTCCCAGGAGCTGGTGATTGAGATGTGTCAGCTCCACTTGGAGATGTGAAGGGACTACTAGGAGTGGATCTAAATTTTCTCCCAATACATGGCACAAGATACCCTGTCTGATAGACCAGGAATCCTGTGGTGAAATTCTGAGTGTCATAAGAACAGGGTTCTTATGCCTGTTCCTCTTGAAATGACACAGGTCCTTGTTTGAGAACTTTCCAGCATACAGCCACCTGGAATGAGGGCAAAAATTCAGCATCTGGAACACAAAAGATACCAGATACTGCTGCCATTTTTGCTGCTTCATCCGCTGCATTATTTCCTAGGATTAAGGAGTTGTTCCCTTTCTGGTGTGCAGGCACTTTGATGATTGCAGCCTCATCAGGATGTGACTTACCCCATTCCAAAAGTTCTTTTAAAACTGAAACGTGCTCCAGAGGTTTATTCTGGCTGTCCACAAATCCACGTTTTTGCCAGGTCTCTAAGTGTTATCTTAGAGATCGCACTACATATGAACTGTCACTGAATATAGTGCGCCGCCCTGGAGGGCTGAAGAAAAAGTGCTTCTTTCACAGCTAACTCAGCGCGTTGTGCTAACAGGCGACCTGGAAGTTTAACCAGGCTCTGGGTCCCAGTGGTCTCATCCAAGACCTGGGTAATTTAACCATTGCTTCCACGCAGGCCGGCCATGATACCCTTTGTTTTGTGAGCAGTCTTAACCCCTAAAAATATCACCTCTGACCCAGCCAGGTTTGCCTTGTGAGGACTCAACTTCAGTCTTGCATGTGACAGGAGGCCTAACAATTCCTGTAAGAGGGTTAAGTGCTCCTCCATGGTCTCTGTATGGAGGAGGTCGTCAACATACTGTAACAGGCATTCTGGGTGTGAGAAAACACTCAGCACTTTTGCCAATGCCTGATGAAAATAAGTTGGGCGACTGTGAAAGCCCTGGGGAAAAAACGCAGAACATGTATTGAGTGTCACGTACAGTGAACGCAAACTTGTACTGGCAACTTTCTGCAAGGGTATAGAGAAAAATCCATTTGCCACATCAATGGTTGAGAATAGCTGGCTTTTGCCATTTATCCTAGCCATTATGTCTGGGCTTTCTGCAACTACCTGCGCTGACATGGGGTATATTTGTTCAGAACCCTGAGATCGATTGCGAGTCTCCAGGTGTTCGTCTCCGTCTTCCTAACAGGCCATAACGGATTGTTGCACTTTGAATTTCCCTTTATGACAACCCCCCTTGACTCTAGATCAGTTACAGCTTCCACTACAGAGACCATGGCTTCAGGAAGGAAGCGATATTGACACTGAGGTGGTGGGTCCAGCCCTTGTATATCCACCTCAGCATCAACCATCCTTCCACAGTCATTTTTCCCTTGTGCCCATAATTCCGGATACCTGTACACAATAGGTTCAAGGTCTGTGTTGTGTCAGACCTCTAACCATTTATGCACAAGCCCATTGTCATTCCTGTCATTTGCATGTTTGAGTGTACCCAGATCCTGCCGCTGCATCACACAGATCCATGATTTTCTGGGACCTTTCCAAACCATACAATTGCCAGATCCAGTATCCAGCCCTGTTGTGTCATTACATCAGTTCCGATAATGTTATTGGATCCTGAGTAATACCACATTGGCATTTTTCAAGAGAAATCATTGATTTCTACAATCATCATCATCATCATTTATTTATATAGCGCTAACATATTCCGTAGCGCTTTACAATTGGGGACAAACATAATAAACTAATAAACAAACTGGGTAAAACAGACAAAGAGTTGAGAAGGCCCTGCTCGCAAGCTTACAATCTATGGGACAATGGGAGATTGACACATGAGGTTAAGTCTACATTTTGCATTTTGGCCCAGCCAGACTGCAAAGGTAAAAGTGACTCATAAGCTAAATGATCCTGTCACACAACAATGTTGGTCAGGGGGTAGTTGTCTTGTGTGAAATTGTGTAACAGTCGGTAACAGGCTAAAGGCGATGAGGTTAAGTGGGTGGTTGAGGAATATTATAAGCTTGTCTGAATAGGTAGGTTTTCAGAGAACGCTTGAAAGTTTGTAGACCAGAGGAGAGTCTTATTGTGCGAAGGAGAGAATTCCATAGAGTGGGTGCAGCCCGAAAAAGTCCTGTAACCGGGAATGGGAGGATGTAATGAGGGTGGATGAGAGATGCAGATCTTGTGTAGAACGGAGTTGCCGAGTTGGGAGATATTTTGAGACAAGAGAGGAGATGTATATTGGTGCAGCTTTGTTGATGGCCTTATAGGTTAGTAAAAGTATTTTATACTGTATTCGGTAGAAGACAGGCAGCCAGTGTAGAGACATAGAGAGTGATTCAACAGAGGAATAATGATTTGCAAGGAAAATCAGTTTTGCCGCAGCATGCAAAATAGATTGTAGGGGTTTGAGTCTGTTTTTGGGAAGACCAGTAAGGAGGGAATTGCAGTAGTCAATGCGGGAGATGATAAGTGCATGGATTAAGGTTTTTGCAGTGTCTTGCGTGAGATATGTGCGAATTCTGGAAATGTTCTTTAGATGTAAGTAGCATGATTTAGATATAGAGTCAATGTGGGGAACAAAGGGTAGGTGTGAGTCAAGGATTACACCTAGGCAGCGAGCTTGTGGGGTGGGATTTATGGTCATGTTATCAACAGATAACATGATAACAATCACTTTATCAATCCTGTGGGCTGTCACCCCCCCTTGTTGGTGATCAAATCTGATCACAACACACTGAGGGCTATCTGAATCTAAATCATGCTCAACATTGGTGATGGAGATTTCAGTTCCTGTAACATGCATGAATTTTACCCGAATATTTTTTATTTTAGCCATGATGTGTGGTCTCCCAGAAGGATCAAATACAAGGCTACATAGCAAAATTAGAAAATTTGGGACCCCTGACCTTCACTCTATCTGCACCAGATTAGCTATTGAAACCTCTACTGCACAGAATGAAACCTCTTTATTTTGTGATGTTACCTGTGAAGGAGACCGTTTATCTACTTTCACATTTACAGCTGCTACACACTTCCGTGGTTGTACAACTGATTAATCTTTTGTTCTTGTAGAATTATTATATTTCTTTTGGAAACCATTTGTGTTTCCAGCTGTATAAAGAGATTGTTTAGGACAGTTTCTTCTCCTATGTCCTTTTTGTTTGTACTTGTAGCAGACTTGATCTTCATCCTCTGCTGGTGGAACAGAAGGCTGAACAGCTTTAGGGCAATGTTCAGGATAAGTCTGACGGTGATCGCGCGTTACACCACCAGATATACCCTGTTATTTAATTTGTACCGATTTCTCGGATCTCAAAGTTTCCTGTCTGAATTTCTCAATAATTCTAGCTGCACCTGCAAGTATAGTATCTCTTTGAGCATTTGTGCGCAGATTGACATTTGTGTATGGAAATTTTTCCCCAAATGTGCGAATCGTGCCTGGTGGAGTATGGAGCTTATGGTCGTTAGTTACAGTCCTATACATAGCTTCAAACCGACCACATAAAGCTAAAGGTTCATGGTGTACTGTAGGTTTGAAACTATATAGGATATTGGGAATTACCTCCCTATGCCCTGTTGTCAGTAACATAAGTGTGTCAGGATTTCCCAGGTATGACCACGGAGAGAGCATAAGTGGTTAAAGTGGCTTTATTAAGAACACAAATAACAGTCCACCACGGATTGTGGCACAGATATACAGAAATGAAAAGACAGAGCAACAGTTCAATGGGAACAACAATATAGAAGACTTAACAGATCCGTAGATGGTATTCAGCGCAGCAGGTGTAGAGAGAGCAACAATAGCAGATCTTGGAATAGCGGTGCACTGCAACCATGGGTAAGTCTCACAAAGGAAGTCCAGTCCTGATGAGAGACCTGAACTCACAGAACTTGGTAATGCAGACTGGAGCTGACAACTTGGTAATGCAGACAGTAGATGATAACTTGGTAATGCAGACAGTAGCTAACAACTTGGTAATGCAGACAGTAGATGACAACTTGGTAATGCAGACAGTAGATGACAACTTGGTAATGCAGACAGTAGCTGACAACTTGGTAATGCAGATGCAGACTGGAGCTGACAACTTGGTAATGCAGACTGGAGCTGAGCACATGGAAATGCAGACTGGAGCTGAGCACATGGAAATGCTCACAGGAACAAAGCACATGGAAATGCTCACAGGAGTGACCTGATGATCTGGCCCAGACTGTTTGAAGCAGGCAGGTTTGTATAGGCCTCATGCAGCTGAAACCACTCCCAGTGATCAAGGAAAATAATCAAAGTAGCACAGTGGGCCCTTTGGTGGGCAGTGGTACTACAAGTAGAATACATAACAAATCCAATAAAGTCACTGCAGAATGCAAATCGTGACAGTACCTCCTCCTTAAAGGGCGGATTCCAGACGCCTAAATACTAGAAATGGTCAGAAAAGTCAGAGTCATAGTCCAGAATTGGGCATGTAATTGAGAAGTCTTCGTGCAAGGACGGAAAGGGTATAGAAACCACGCCACAAGGGAGTTGAGATCCAGGAGAATCTTTCTTCTTCTTCTTCTTCTTCTTCACTTTCTTTTTATAGTTTTTAGAGGGTTGCTGGAAATGGAGCGCAGAAAACGATAATCTCAAAGTTGGAGTAGCAGGAGATAGAACATGTGGCATAGATGAAGCACTGGGAGTGAGATTGGCAAGTGCTGTTGCAAATTCTTCGATCACGGCTTCAGTAAAAAGCTGTAAATCAGACAGGATGGGATCCTGGGTTTCAATTAAGGGCTCTGCCCATTCCAGAGCTTCCCCTGTAAAGTTGGCCAACATGTAAAACACTTGCTTTCGTTGAGTATCAAGGAGGTTGGATACAGAGGGAAAATAGGATATACAGAATTTAATAAGAGCATGAAATTGCTGAATATCCCCATTGAAGGTAGGTGGTTGGAAGACTGGAACAGAGGATGAATTCGAATTAGCATGAGACTCGGCCAGCTCGGGTTGAACATACATCCCTGGGGACTTGGGTAGGACCCCTTTGGCAGAAGACAACCCGGACTGGGCAGATGACTTGGCAGGGAGCCCGGATTGGGTGGCAGGCTTGACAGGGACAGCACTGTGAGAAGCCTCAGGGTGGACAGCACTGTGAGAGGCCTCAGGGTAGACAGCACTGTGAGAGGCCTCAGGGTAGACAGCACTGTGAGAGGCCTCAGGGTAGACAGCACTGTGAGAAGCCTCAGGGTAGACAGCACTGTGAGAAGCCTCAGGGTAGACAGCACTGTGAGAAGCCTCAGGGTAGACAGCACTGTGAGAAGCCTCAGGGTAGACAGCACTGTGAGATTTTCTGTTCCTTCTTCAGTATCTCGCCCAGTTCAAGCTCAACAAGAGGAGGAGTTTGAGATTACTCATATACTTGATGCTAAAATCTCTAGGGGAGTCCTTCGCTTCCTAGTGCATTGGAAATGTTTTGGTCCAGAGGAGCGCTTTTGGATCCGTGCAGATGATCTTAATGCTCCAGCTCTTCTGAAAAAGTTTTATTCCAAATATCCGGGCAAACCTGGTTCTAAGTGTTCTGTGCCCACCTTTAAAAGGGGGGGTACTGTCACTCACCGGACTGTTAGTGCCTCTAGGTTAGGACATGGGTCTCTCTCGCTCCTGCCGGTGCCTCTCCTGAGCCGCGGCCGTCCGCCATCTTGACTAAGATTGCGCATGTGCAGAAACCCTGAACCGTTAATACCTCGCCTCTAGTCTCATTGGTTAATTAATCACCTCTCAGTACGTAAGGCACCTGTTGCCCTATTACCTTTGCCTGTTCTTGGTTCTCATTCCTTGAGACTCTGAGGTGTTTCCTGTTTCTGCTCGTGTTATCCGTTTGCTCTGGAAAAGTCCCCTCTCCACATCGGTAGTAGAACTTACCCGCTGCAGACTACTCTCGCTACCTCTGTTACCTGCCTGCTTCTGGACAAGTCTTCTCTCCACATCGGTAGTAGAACTTACCCGCTGCAGACTATTCTCGCTACCTCCGTTACCTGCCTGCTTCTGGACAAGTCTCCTCTCCACATCCATAGTAAAACTTACCCGCTGCAGACTACTCTCGCTACCTCCGTTACCTGCCTGCTTCTGGACAAGTCTTCTCTCCACATCGGTAGTAGAACTTACCCGCTGCAGACTACTCTCGCTATCTCCGTTACCTGCCTGCTTCTGGACAAGTCTCCTCTCCACATCGGTAGTAGAACTTACCCGCTGCAGACTACTCTCGCTATCTCCGTTACCTGCCTGCTCCTGGACAAGTCTCCTCTATACATCAGTGGTACAACGTGCCTATTGCAGACCACTCACGTTACTCCGTTCCACGCCTGCACCTGGACAAGTCTTCTCTACACATCAGTGGTAAAACTTGCCTATTGCAGACCACTCACGTTACTCCGTTCCATGCCTGCGCCTGGACAAGTCTTCCCTTCACATCAGTGGTACAACTTGCCAATTGCAGACCACTCACGCTATTCTGTTACACACCAGCGCTGGACAAGTCTTCTCTACATATCCGTGGTGAAACTTACCAGCTGTAGACCATTCATGTTTCCTTGTGATATAGCTACTACTCTGTATGGTACCTATTAGCTGGACTAAAGTCTACAAGTGCCTCTGTATTGTAACTGCAAGTCGCTGACTCTTCTACTATATTGTTGATTGGTCTTTGCCTAACGTTATCCAGTTATCAAGTACTGGCATGCTATATGCTACCTGCGTGCTAAGACACTTGGACTCTTTCCTCATTTTATCCTGTTTACTAAACTGCTGTACCATCACAGTTCCACGGTGCCAAGACTCAGCATTTATACTATTGACATTCCTTTCCTCTATTTTACTGTATGGTTCCACTGATTCACCACACTACAAAGAGGTCCGCACTTCTGGTAAGTGTAGCTACACCTGGTGAATTCTGGGTAAAACTCCTAGTGCCCGTGACAGTAGCGACCATTCCTGGGGGCTGTGTCCCCAATAGTCTCATACCTTTGACTAAGGTAAGTGGGTAGCCACAATTTGAAGAAATCCATGCGATCTTCTGGGGCCACACTAAGTTGAGTGCAATGGCCCTCAAAATATTGCATGAGGTGTAAGGGTCTAAACTACTATCATATTGAGGAAATTCTTTTTTGAGTTCCAAGAGGATTTTTGTTCTCTTTATATCATTACCTGTAAAAGTTTGATTCAAAGAGATCAAATACTTGCTACCATTGTTGCTTGGCCCTAAGACAGGAGTGGAATCTATAATGTCCCATGAACTCTTTGTGCCCGTGCACCAACAGTATTTCCCACCAATGTTGGGGTGTACTCTAGTGTGCGTATCACTGGGTAAGTGACAGGGGATCTTACATCTTCCTGATTTAACTTTTCTTAGTCAACATACTTCTAGCTTTCATTTCTACATGCTCCGGTCTCCAAATTGAGTCCTCAAAAACCTGGACTAATTTAACCAACATTTGGAACCTTTTATGGAATTTCTTAAACACACCTCGCTTATTAATAAACCATTTGTAATGATTGTACTAGAGATGCTCAGGCTCGGTTCCCTGAGAACCGAGCACACCCGAACTAAGCAGATCCGAGTACCGAGCCGAGCCGGCTCTCGCGAGCTTTGGGTTCTATAAGTACCACCCTCCACGGAGATCCAGTGCCATTTCACAGAGGGACACAGAAGGGGTTGCATAGTTTTTGGCAGTCTCTAGTGCAGTTGGGCAGCGTCATAGGTAGAAAAAAAAGAGAAAGGGTAGCAGTGTTCTTCAAAGACTCCAGTGACATTCAGGAGAGCTCCATTGCTCCATTGCTAATTGTCATTGTTGAGATAGAAATAATAGGTTTGGCAGGCTTAGTCATCTATATCTGCAGTCACATTGCATTGTGTTATATAGGTAACATACAAAGAGGAGAGCTCCATTGAAAATTGTCATTGCTGAATAGGTCTGGCAGGCTTGGTCTTCTAAATCTGCAATCTTTGTTTGAAAGTGTATGAAAATAATATTGTATTATTGGATAGAAGCTAATATTTACCAATTTACCATTAATTCAATTTCCTTGAAATACTCCACAGCTGTCATTACAATGGGTTAGCCTTGGATAGACGGAAAAATAGAAACAGGTAGTATAGAGTGCAGCTTCTTTACTTCCCCAGTATTTGAGTGATTGTCCAAGCTGTTCCTAAAATATATAAGCATAAAAATATTGAGCAACATAGGTGGGAATATTGAACAGCTGTGAAGTATTTCAAAGAAAAGGAATTAACAGTAAATATATTTATTTCCTCTTTAATTTACCATTGAAGCCATTACAATGGGATATGCCCAAGCAATAATAGTAGGAAAGGCAACAAACACAAGATAATCCATGTATGCTGTATAATCAAATACAATTTTATCATGTAGCTGTTTGGAGAATGTGTCTTCTAAAATGTCTGTCATTAGATATTACATCCAGTAGATAATATCTGGTGAAGGCCGCTTTACAGAGAGTCACGGTTCAGGCTTGAGCCTATTGTGCCAAAGAAGTTGCCACAGCTCTTGTTGAGTAAGCTTTCATGATTTCTGACACTTTATATCTGTTTCTCTTGTATACCTTTGTAACTACTTCTCTAATTATGATTCAGATGGTCTGTTTGGATGAAGAATACCCCTTTCAGGGTCCAGTTGGGTTCGCAAAGAGTTGTTCTGTTAACCTCAAATCTCTCTGTTCTGCATAAGTACAGATAGATTGCTCTGACTAAATCCACTGTGTGTAGCTGGTTGCGAACAAAAAGATAGTATATAATATAGTACTATATTATATGTGTAGACATATAAGAAGGGTTCTTTCCACCACAAAGCCTATAGTTCTCCAGCTCTACAGGCAGAAGTAATTTCCACAAGGAATACCAGCTTCAGTGTAAGCCACCTTAGTGAAAGTTCTTGCAAAAGCTCAAAGGGAACATGCACACAACATTTTTTCCCCCAGCACACTGCTATAGCCAGCAACAGATCTGCCATTTCTACTGTAGATAAAAATGCAAAAGTCTTTGTTGCACACATTTGCAAATGTATGTTTAAGCCATCCTGCCACGCCAAGGCGCTTTTGCTAATAGGATGGTCCTACTCTAAACAATATGTATGGCCCAAATATAGGGACTCTCATTGTTTAGAGTAGGACCATCCTATTAGCAAAAGCGCCTTGGCGTGGCAGGATGGCTTAAACATACATTTGCAAATGTGTGCAACAAAGACTTTTGCATTTTTATCTACAGTAGAAATGGCAGATCTGTTGCTGGCTATAGCAGTGTGCTGGGGGAAAAAATGTTGTGTGCATGTTCCTTGCAGGATAACCCCACCCTTTCAGCACCTGTTATGGCCTATAAATTGATTTGAGCAACTTCCACTTTTGTATTTGTCTGAGAGGCATGTTGGTGTCAGTAGCTGAGGGGGAGTGCTGACATTGGATTGCTATTTGGAGGCTTCTGGGGTACCTCTTTGGTAAGTTAGCTCTCAATTTAAAAACACATATGTATGGCCCAAATATAGGGACTCTCATTGTTTAGAGTAGGACCATCCTATTAGCAAAAGCGCCTTGGCGTGGCAGGATGGCTTAAACATACATTTGCAAATGTGTGCAACAAAGACTTTTGCATTTTTATCTACAGTAGAAATGGCAGATCTGTTGCTGGCTATAGCAGTGTGCTGGGGGAAAAAATGTTGTGTGCATGTTCCTTGCAGGATAACCCCACCCTTTCAGCACCTGTTATGGCCTATAAATTGATTTGAGCAACTTCCACTTTTGTATTTGTCTGAGAGGCATGTTGGTGTCAGTAGCTGAGGGGGAGTGCTGACATTGGATTGCTATTTGGAGGCTTCTGGGGTACCTCTTTGGTAAGTTAGCTCTCAATTTAAAAACACATATGTATGGCCCAAATATAGGGACTCTCATTGTTTAGAGTAGGACCATCCTATTAGCAAAAGCGCCTTGGCGTGGCAGGATGGCTTAAACATACATTTGCAAATGTGTGCAACAAAGACTTTTGCATTTTTATCTACAGTAGAAATGGCAGATCTGTTGCTGGCTATAGCAGTGTGCTGGGGGAAAAAATGTTGTGTGCATGTTCCTTGCAGGATAACCCCACCCTTTCAGCACCTGTTATGGCCTATAAATTGATTTGAGCAACTTCCACTTTTGTAAAAGCTCAAAGGGATCAGACATCTGAGTGTTAGGAATTAAACTGAGATCCCATGGTGCCACAAAATACGGGGTTCAAATTCTCTTCGCTGCTTAAAAACAATAGATAGTAAAGTCTTCCGCAGCTAATTTGGATGCATATACCTATACTTTTAGAATTGAGAGATGGAAACCTATGCTAAAAAAAATTTAGAATATGTACAAAAGTAGCCAAGTCTGGATCCGCTTTAGGCTCACACCATATGATGAACTTCTCCTAAGTTTTATAATAGACTATCAAAGAGGTTTTTTTCCCCATATCAGTACAAAAAACCCCTGAAGATTTTCTGACCAGAAAATGTCTGGAATCAAAGTCTCTGTCCATCTTGGCTGAAGGAAGAAGAAAGATCACTTGAGCTTCCTGCAATGTTTGCAGACTGTTGTGTAAGGCATACAACACACCTGGAGCTGAAGGGGACTTTGCTCTGACAAATTTCCCCAGTGAACTTGAAGAAATTAGAACTGTTACCCTTTTCTGACATTGTCCAGGACCAATTGAACTTAAATAAAATGTGTCCACCTTTCTGCATACTCTGTGATCCTGTCACTCACAGGTGTTATTGGGGACAGGCAATAGTCATTGCAAGGTCTTTTGATCTCCGAGGTGGGTTTCATCCCAGAGCGGTAAGCCCCTGACAATACCAGGAGGGTCATTGATTTCATTCATACATTACACAGCGATAAAATTCCCTTCTTACTCATGACGCTGGACGTTGAAAAGGAGTTCGATCGCATGGATGGGGTGCTGTGCTTTATGGGTTTTCTGGCAAGTTTCTGAGAGGTTTATTGCTCCCCGATGGCCGCAATAGAGAGTGATAATCATCAAATAGTCTGACTTTGTCACCCTTCAATATATTGTATGGCACATGTCAGGGTCGCCCCCTCTCACCACTTATATTTGCCCTTGTAATAGAATCCCTGGCTGCCAGGATTCGAGCCAATCTGGGAATATCTGGCATACCGGTGGATCCCTCAGAAAACAAAATAGCTCTATACCACTGTTTAATTTCCCAGAATTTCCTCAGGGTCTCACCCCTTTATGTTTCTACCATGACACTCTGGTGGAGTTAGAAATCTCAACGACCTTACTACCACTGTTGTGTTTCCTCAATTTTCTGATATTCAATCAATATTCCCACAAAATGTTTCTACCAGTACTTACAGTTATGCAATTTCCACAAATAATTAAGCCTTTCCTCCTGCCCTCTCACAACTTTTGAAACTCTTTATCTTCGTTGTTCCTCTGCAAAAGATCTCGTTTGCACGCTCTATTCTGAACTTGCTCTGTTTACCTCGGGCCTCCAAGACCCTCACGAGCTGGCATGGGAACGTGACCTTAGTCAAACTCTACTGGACGAGGACTGGTCGGAGAGCCACGAGAATGAAGCCTCCAGATCCATATGTGTTAAACTTAAGCAAAACTTTTATAAGATACTATTTTGTTGCTACTACGTGTCTCTCTTACTTGAAAAGATGCTCCCCAACTCTTAAGATTGCTGTTGGGGTGCTTCCAAGACGGTACTTTCCTCCATATATGGTGGACGTTTTCTAAACTGACCCACTTCTGTCTAGATATAAAGAACCTGATATAGTTGGTTCTCTAAATTGATGTGCCTCTCGATCATACATTTTTCCTACTACCTCTGGGGACCCACCAGCCACTCACCATCAGAACAAGCTCCTTTAACATATACTATAAAATAAAGCTGTCAAGTATTTCTGTGCTACATGAAACGGCAGCCAGTATTTTCCTTACATGCAAAATAATAAACTAATTTGTAACCTTGCATTGTAACATGGTTTATCCAGGAGAAAATTTACTCCTTTGTTAGCCTTACTTTCCTCAATGTTGCCCTCTATTTCTCTTACTATGAGGGGAAATTCAGTGGAAGTTGATGCTTCAGTCATCCCAATGCCTGAGCAGAATCTCCACATTAACCAAACTAAATATTCCAGGTTCCTCTTTAGTTTTCCCAGATTCATTATTAGAGGATTCATCCACAACTTCCAAAAAATTCTGACTAGGAGTGCTGTTCTTAAGTCCATAGTTGTGCAGCACCAGCATCCAAAATGGGCGAAAGCATGTCTGGGGATGAGATCTGATGTTCAGAGTCACGCAGAGGTGGTACAGAGTGGGAAAGTGATCAAGGAATGCTGGAAAGAAGAAAGGCAAAGCTTGCAACTAGGGAGAGGAGCTAGTGTAAGTCAGGCAGAGAGAGGAAGAGAAAAAGTCTGCCATAGCAGAGAAGTGTAACTGGTGACTGAAGAACCAATGAGGGAGAGTACCAGGCAGAGAATGCAGGAGAGTGGAGAAACAGGTGAAGAGTGGGATAAAGAGACCATTTGGAGAGAATGCAGCTGCCAGATTTCATAGCTGAGAGGGGCCATGCAGGTAATGGAAGCAGCCAATTTCTATGTTATATACTTGAAAGAACTGAGTCTTTTGCTGATGTTAGTAAGACAGGGAACAGGTGGAGAGACCTGAAGATTTATGTGTAAACACTTTTTGTCACAGACTTGATATAAGAAGAGGGTTACTTGCTAGTAATGGCATTGCTGAAGTTGGAGGCATGGAATCTATTGCATCTGTGGTCTTCACCAGCAACACCCACAAGGAGGTATGGATTTTTCCGCAAGAGACAGTTTTCCAGGACAGCTACCAGCCAAGTAACAGGTGAATGGGAGTAGTCAGACGATCCAAGTTCACGCCGTGTGTAATGAGAAGTACAACGGGTTAATCCAGGAGAATAGTCAGGAAGACAGAGGTCAAATACCAGGAGGAGAGAACTGAGCCCAAGGAAGAAGTCAAATCAGTAACCATGAAAACAGACCAAATGCAAGGAGCAGGAACACAGAAACTCTGGAGCATAGGGAATCTTATACTTTGGCACGCTAGTGGTGCCAGAGTCTTCTTTACATGGAGTGGGGAGCCACGTTAAGTACCGGTAACGTCACAGGCCGCTGCCAGGATGCAGCAATGGGGCACACATGCCCAGTGGAGGCAGGCAGCCAGCCAGCCAGAACTAGCGCATCTGGTTGCAAGAACGAGGAAGCAGGCAAACATCCCTGTCCGAGTGAGGGGATGCAGGGATGGCATCTGACACCCTTTTGCAGGGCTATGCTTTAGTATCAAAGGTGAAGAGCAGGGAGAGATAAATAGGAAAGTTAGGACTGAGATACTAAATATAAATTGTGATTAAAATCACTAAAAACTTAACCATTCCAGTGTAAACCTTACAAGTGGGAATTTGACACAGGTTAAAGTGGAGTAGAATGTGAGTGGCAGCATCAGAGTAAAAAAATATGCCCGTTTTACTACATATGTTTCTGCATCCATGTTGGATTGTTCTTATGTGACAGATAAGTTATAAGTTGTGCATATAACCTTCAGAAGAGATCTATTGTTCTATCTGGAAAAGATAACCAAAAGTGCTATTACCAGAAATCCTGTTTGTTTTGTCAATTAAGTGACTCACAAAGACTGTGCTATTGGTTTGTTTATCCCTGCTGTATTCGTGTATGTCAGAACTGTGAAGAAATAGAGAAGAACTGCATCCCACATCTTTGCCACTCTCTGACATCAAAGTTATGCACTTCTATGATTGCTTTTTCAAAATATATTGCATTATTCTCTGTGCTTCTACTTGAAGCAAGGTTGAGTGTGATAATAGTGCATTATCATAAGTAGTGTTTATGCAATTAGAGTTTTAAAAGCAAGGGTAACAACTGTGAAGAACGGAGGGGTTAACTTTGCCCACTATAAATGAGACTTGTTTTGCAAAGATAATTAGAGTTTTGTGTATGCTCTCAGCTAACTTGAAGATAAGTGGGCCAGAGGTACATCTTAGTGTGATAGAGGTTAGAAAGTGGGAAACATACAAATAGTGTGTTAGTATTCGTAAACATTTTACTTCTATCTTAGGCGAGATATACACTGAAGCGTTTTCGTCCAATAATCGGGCAAATCAGCCGTCTGGTCGGAAGTTGGGTTAGTGTGTAAAGTGACATGATGGTCTAAAGTCATGCCAAAGTGCCGATTACCTGCTTTCTTGGTTGGTCGTACTGTTTAATATTTTCCGACAAATCCACCAAACTGTCACTCACCGGACTGTGAGTGCCATTTCCCGTGTGTTCAGGAACCGTGGCCGTCCGCCATCCTGAGGGTCTGCGCATGTGCAGCCCTTATCAAACCTTCAGTACCTGTTGCTTTTAATTGATTGGATGATCAGGCAACCCTCCCTATTTAAACCACCTGTAATCATTACCTAGTTGCCTGATCTTGGAGTCTCATTCCCCATGAGCCTCTGAAGGTGTTCCTGTGTTCCTCGTGTATTCAGCTCCTGCTGATTCCTGTTTACTGCTTTTGTGGTTTCCAGACCACTTCAACTCTCCTGTGTTCATCGTGCCTGCACTCAGCTGATTCCTATCTGCTATTACTACCGGACTCCTGTTCGATTCAACTCTCCTGTGTTCATCGTGCCTGCACTCAGCTGATTCCTATCCGCTGCCTCCGTTACTACTACAGAGTTCCTGATCGTCTCAACTCTCCTGGGTTTATCGTGTCAGCTCTCCGCTGCCTCCATTACTACTACAGAGTTCCTGATCGTCTCAACGCTCCTGTGTTTATCGTGTCAGCTCTCCGCTGCCTCCGTTACTACTACAGGGTTCCAGACCGCCTCTACTCTCCCGTGTTCAGCGTGCCTTCTCTCCGCTGCCTCCACCACTACTACTGGATACCAGACAGCCTCAACTCTCCCGTGTTCTTCATGTTTCCAGTTCCACTTACTACTGCTTCCTGAGTATTGCTTCGTTGATTCTGGATTACCTGCCGTGCGCTGCACCAACCTGATTACCGCTTCCACCCTCCAGTGGTCTCTCCTCCTGCCGGCCTTCAGCGGTTCAGGTATCCCTGCACGTCTCTCTGACAGCCTGCTCTCCTGAACCGCGGTATGCATACTTTCCATTGACTTTGCTTTTGTATTGCATATCCATCTAGACTGAGTTGTGTTCTCCTCCGGAGCCTCCTATCCACTGAAGCTATTGTTACCATTGACTTTGTTTCCTATTGCCTAGATAGCTATTGTGACTTTGTATACTTCAAGCAGTGCTTGTCAGTTATCGTTCTATTGTGGATATCATCGTGGGATCCAGTTCTGTGTGCCCCGTGTATACTCTGCATAACATTCATCTCCTCGTGCCCCTCCTCACATATATATAGCAGTGGTACAACTTGCTGACGCAGACCACTGACTCCTGTTCCCTGTGACACCAGTTTCAAGTATCCTCTCACATAAGCAGTGGTAAAACTTGCTATACGCAGACCACTGACTTCCCCGTTACCTACTTTCACCTGAATTCCATTCCTTCACTATAGACAGCGGTACAACTTGCTATACGCAGGCCGCTGACTCTCACTACCTCCTCGCTACTCCTGGACATTCCTCCTCACTATAGCAGTGGTACAACTTGCTATACGCAGACCACTGACTTTCCTCACGTTTCCTTGTCCATCTGGTTCCTCGTGTACATTCATCTACTCATTACCAGTTGCTGCTAGTAATAGACTTTCCTCGAGCATTCTCTCACCATCTGCTGTTTCTCCTGTTCCGTTGTCACCCTGCTACCAGAGAACCATAGTACCAACTATATTACTCTGGTAAGTCCATCATCTGGTGATATCCTGGGCAAAGACTCCTAGTGCCCGTGACAGTAAGATCAGGCCATGACAGACCCAGGTGCGGAACCTACAGCTAAAGAGATGCTGCAGCATCTGATTACCCGTATTGAACAACAGGATGTTCGCCAACAACATTTGCTGCAATGTTGCCAGGCGTTAGCCTCCCAAGGAACGGCTGTGCAAGATATCACAGCTACTGTTGATGCTCCTGTGCCTTCCTCCGTTTCCCCAGTGCCATCCCAGGTGTCTACTGCTTCCACGCTTCACCTGCCTACGCCGTCAAAATATGATGGAGACCCCAAAACATGCAGGGGTTTTCTAAATCAATGCTCAGTTCATTTTGAGCTTCAACCTCACAATTTCTCTACTCATCGTTCCAGAGTGGCCTATCTCATTTCCTTGTTTTCCGGACAAGCTCTCGCATGGGCTTCCCCTCTGTGGGAAAGAAATGATCCATTATTACAAGATAGTGCCAAATTTATTTCCACGTTTCGAAGTGTATTTGATGAACCTGGTCGTGTTATTTCCGCTGCATCCAGCATCCTCCGTCTACGTCAGGGTTCTCGTACTGTAGGCCAGTACGTCATTCAATTTCGGATATTAGCCTCTGAACTTCAGTGGAACTCTGAAGCGTTAATTGCCGCCTTCTGGCAGGGGCTTTCTGATAAAAATTAAAGATGCACTGACTACTCAAGAATTACCTACTTCTCTAGAAGATTTGATTTCTCTTTGCCACCGTGTAGACATGAGATTTCGTGAAAGAGAGTCTGAAAAAACAACTTCATTTAAAGCACCTCTTCGCTCAAGCCCTCAAGTTCGCCCAGTTTCATCTCCGGTGATACCCATGGAGATAGGTCGCACCAAATTAACTTCAGAGGAGAGGGACCGAAGAGTAAAATATAGACTTTGTATCTATTGTGCTGATTCTACTCATATGCTCAATTCATGCCCTAAAAAATCGGGAAATGCCAGGCCCTAACCAGTTCTGGAGAGGTGAAGTTAGGGTCCCTGGAGTCCTCTCCATGTTCTACGAAATTAAAAGTTTGTGCTTTTGATGTTACAGTTTCCTTTGCTACCAAATCCTTTAAGTCCCAAGCACTTATTGACTCTGGAGCTGCAGGAAATTTTATTTCTAAATCCCTCGTGAATCAATGGTCCCTACCAGTGATTACTTTGAAAATACCTATTACTGTGACTGCTATCGATGGATCACGCATTATTAATGGTCTCATCACCCAGAGTACGTCTCCAGTAACCCTTCAAATTGGTGTATTACACCAGGAAGAAATTTCATTTTTAATTCTTCCTGTTACTACCAGTCCTATTGTATTAGGCCTTCCATGGCTTCAACGTCACTCTCCTCAGATTGACTGGCACACTCCTCAAGTTACGTCTTGGGGGCCTGAATGTCATCATCGTTGCCTCTCTCAAGTCGTTCCTCTCAAAATACAGCAATCCTCCATTTCACCTTGTTCACCGGGACTTCCTCCTCAGTATGCTTCTTTTGCCGATGTATTTGATAAAACTCAGTCTGAACGTCTTCCTCCTCATCGTTCGTGGGACTGTCCGATTGATCTTCAACCTGGCAAGACTCCTCCCAGGGGACGTGTGTATCCACTTTCGTTACCTGAAACTCAAGCTACATCTGAATACATCCAAGAGAATCTCCAGCGAGGATTTATTCGACCTTCTACCTCTCCCGCTGGAGCAGGGTTTTTCTTTGTAAAAAAGAAGGATGGGTCATTACGCCCCTGCATAGATTTCCGTGGACTTAACGCCATAACTATCAAAAATCGGTATCCCATTCCATTAATTACTGAGTTATTTGATCGTATCAAGGGAACCCGGATCTTTACCAAGTTGGATCTTCGTGGTGCCTACAATTTAATTCGAATCAGGTCCGGTGACGAATGGAAGACAGCTTTCAACACCAGAGACGGGCATTATGAAAATTTAGTAATGCCCTTCGGGTTATGTAATGCCCCCGCTGTTTTCCAGGGTTTCATTAATGAGATCTTCCAGGACTTGTTATATGTTTGTGTCGTCGTCTATCTGGACGACATATTGATCTTTTCGCAGGACCTGCCTTCTCATCATCAACATGTGGCAGAGGTCCTTTCCAGACTCCGGAAAAATTCATTATTCTGCAAGTTAGAAAAATGTTCATTCGAGTTGCCCCAGATTCCATTTCTGGGATATATTGTCTCCGGAGTTGGTCTTCAGATGGATCCAGAAAAGGTGAATTCTGTGTTACATTGGCCTCAGCCAACTACTCTTCGTGCAATTCAGCGTTTTTTAGGTTTTGCCAATTACTATAGACGCTTCATTCAAGATTTTTCCTCGATTACATCTCCTATTGTGGCCCTAACTCGTAAAGGGGCCAATACTAAACAATGGTCCTCTGAGGCTCTTCAAGCCTTCCAGTTTCTCAAAGAGTCCTTCTCCTCTGCTCCTGTTCTTCGACAGCCTGATGTGACGCTTCCCTTCTTCCTAGAGGTAGATGCCTCTAATGTTGGTTTAGGAGCCATTCTCTCCCAAAGATCGGAGCAACAAAAATTCCACCCTTGTGCCTTTTACTCTCGGGGTCTTCTGCCTGCAGAGAAGAATTATACCATCAGGGACAAGGAGTTGCTGGCTATAAAAGTAGCATTAGAGGAATGGAGATATTTGTTGGAGGGAGCTCGTCATCCTGTGACAATTTTTAATGATCATAAAAATTTGTCATATTTACAGTCGGCTTAATGTTTGAATCCTCGTCAAGCAAGATGGTCTCTTTTCTTTTCTCGTTTTGAACTAATCATAACCTTCAAACCAGCTGCAAAAAATAAAAAAGCAGACGCCCTATCTCGAGCTTTTGTGACGTCCTCAGACGTTGAAGATGGTCCCAACCATTCTATATTAGACCCCAAATGTGTTTCTCTGGCTGCTTCTTCCACTGAGGTGCTACCATTTGGGAGAACCCTCGTGCCTCCTGCTCTTAGGAAGAAAATCCTTTCGTGGTTTCACTCTTCTCGTTTTTCTGGACCCTCTGGTGAACACAAAACCTTTGAAATTCTTTCTCGAAGTTACTGGTGGCCTTCTATGAGGAAAGATGTCAAAGATTTTGTGGCTTCGTGTGAATTGTGTTCCCAGTTTAAGACTCCCCGCAGAACTCCAGCGGGTTTGCTTCAACCACTACCCATTCCTTCCAAGCCGTGGACCCATATTAGTATGGACTTTGTTACTGATCTTCCTCCTAGTAAAAACTGCAATACTATTTGGGTAGTGGTGGACAGATTTTCGAAGATGGCACATCTACTCTGGCTGATTATTTCATCAAAGAAATCTTCCGTATTCATGGATGTCCTTCCGAGATTGTTTCAGATAGAGGAGTACAATTCGTTTCCAGATTCTGGCGGGCCCTCTGTAAGACCTTGGGTATCCGATTATCACTCTCATCCTCCTACCATCCTCAATCTAACGGACAAACCGAAAGGGTCAATCAAGATCTTGAGACTTTTATAAGGATGTTCTCTTCAGCCAACCAAGACAACTGGGTAGAGTTGCTTCCATGGGCTGAATTCGCTCATAACAACATGTATCATGAGTCATCTTCTAAAACTCCATTCTTTGTGGTTTACGGTCACCATCCGTCTTTTCCGGAATTTCCTGCCCTCCCTCCCACCCAAGTTCCTGCTGTAGAGACTGTTTGTCAGACCTTCAAAAATATTTGGTCTCAGGTCAAAACCTGTTTAAAGAAAACATCTGCCAGATATAAGTCTTTTGCAGATAAAAAGAGACGGGCTATTCCACCACTGAAAATCGGAGATCGTGTTTGGTTATCAACCAAAAATATTCGTTTGAAGGTTCCATCTATGAAGTTCGCGCCTCGTTTTATTGGTCCGTATAGGATCCATCAAGTGATAAATCCAGTTTGTTTCAAACTTCTACTACCTAAGAACCTTCGTATTTCCAATGCCTTCCATGTGTCTTTGCTCAAACCTCTTATCATCAACCGTTTCTCGGTCCCTCCTTCAGCACCTCGGCCAGTTCAAATTCATCTAGAGGAGGACTTTGAGATTACTCACATATTGGATGCAAAATTTTGCGAGGAGTTCTTCGTTTCCTCGTTCATTGGAAGGGCTTTGGTCCTGAGGAGCAGTCATGGATCAAAGCAGAAGCTCTCAACGCTCCAGCTCTTCTTAAGAAGTTTTATTCCAAGTTTCCGGACAAACCCGGTTCCAGGTGTTCTGTGCCCACCTTTAAAAGGGGGGGTACTGTCACTCACCGGACTGTGAGTGCCATTTCCTGTGTGTTCAGGAGCCGTGGCCGTCCGCCATCCTGAGGGTCTGCGCATGTGCAGCCCTTATCAAACATTCAGTACCTGTTGCTTTTAATTGATTGGATGATCAGGCAACCCTCCCTATTTAAACCACCTGTGATCATTACCTAGTTGCCTGATCTTGGAGTCTCATTCCCCATGAGCCTCTGAAGGTGTTCCTGTGTTCCTCGTGTATTCAGCTCCTGCTGATTCCTGTTTACTGCTTTTGTGGTTTCCAGACCACTTCAACTCTCCTGTGTTCATCGTGCCTGCACTCAGCTGATTCCTATCCGCTGCCTCCGTTACTACTACAGAGTTCCTGATCGTCTCAACTCTCCTGGGTTTATCGTGTCAGCTCTCCGCTGCCTTCGTTACTACTACAGAGTTCCTGATCGTCTCAACGCTCCTGTGTTTATCGTGTCAGCTCTCCGCTGCCTCCGTTACTACTACAGGGTTCCAGACCGCCTCTACTCTCCCGTGTTCAGCGTGCCTTCTCTCCGCTGCCTCCACCACTACTACTGGATACCAGACAGCCTCAACTCTCCCGTGTTCTTCATGTTTCCAGTTCCACTTACTACTGCTTCCTGAGTATTGCTTCGTTGATTCTGGATTACCTGCCGTGCGCTGCACCAACCTGATTACCGCTTCCACCCTCCAGTGGTCTCTCCTCCTGCCGGCCTTCAGCGGTTCAGGTATCCCTGCACGTCTCTCTGACAGCCTGCTCTCCTGAACCGCGGTATGCATACTTTCCATTGACTTTGCTTTTGTATTGCATATCCATCTAGACTGAGTTGTGTTCTCCTCCGGAGCCTCCTATCCACTGAAGCTATTGTTACCATTGACTTTGTTTCCTATTGCCTAGATAGCTATTGTGACTTTGTATACTTCAAGCAGTGCTTGTCAGTTATCGTTCTATTGTGGATATCATCGTGGGATCCAGTTCTGTGTGCCCCGTGTATACTCTGCATAACATTCATCTCCTCGTGCCCCTCCTCACATATATATAGCAGTGGTACAACTTGCTGACGCAGACCACTGACTCCTGTTCCCTGTGACACCAGTTTCAAGTATCCTCTCACATAAGCAGTGGTACAACTTGCTATACGCAGACCACTGACTTCCCCGTTACCTACTTTCTCCTGAATTCCATTCCTTCACTATAGACAGCGGTATAACTTGCTATACGCAGACCGCTGACTCTCACTACCTCCTCGCTACTCCTGGACATTCCTCCTCACTATAGCAGTGGTACAACTTGCTATACGCAGACCACTGACTTTCCTCACGTTTCCTTGTCCATCTGGTTCCATGTGTACATTCATCTACTCATTACCAGTTGCTGCTAGTCATAGACTTTCCTCGAGCATTCTCTCACCATCTGCTGTTTCTCCTGTTCCATTGTCACCCTGCTACCAGAGAACCTCTCTTTCTCATCCTTTCTTCCCTTCTCCCCCTTCCTCCCGTCTCTCCGTCTCATCCATGTGTCTGTCTGTCTTCCCCTCCCTTTAGATTGTTCGCTCCTTTGAGCAGGGCTCTCCTACCTTCTGTTTCCATCACTTTTAACTGTGCTCTCCAGCTACTCAGCTCACCTCCTCTCAGTCCCTCTGCCATCTGTCTCCTCTCGCTTCTCTCCGCTCCCCTCAGTGACTCTCAACCTGTCATCCGTGCCCACCCTCTTGGGCCATAGTTACCTGCCTATACTCACTTTTCCCCTCCCTCCCTCTCTTTCATGCTGTGCCTGAGCCCCCAGAGTTATAGTGCTTACTGTTACTTGTACTGTGCTGTTTCACCTTGTACTGTGCCATTGTTTGTCCTTGTACGGCGCTACGGATACTTTGTGGCGCTCTATAAATAAAAATTAATAATAATAATAATAATAACCATAGTACCAACTATATTACTCTGGTAAGTCCATCATCTGGTGATATCCTGGGCAAAGACTCCTAGTGCCCGTGACACTAACGATCATGTAGTGTATATAATTTTCCGATCGATCCACGACCAAGTGAGGATAGCTCCGCGAGCTGTGACTCCTTTGTAGGCGTGTACAAATCTCTAATCTCTAATCTTTGATCATGACGATATGACGGTGAAAAGTCGCTTCCCGGCCGGTCGGTCTATCGTTAATCGTCTAATACGTGACTACTTGTTACGCATTAATCGACTTCTGTTGAAGGGAAAGTCGTTGTAGATAACACGTCAGTCGGAAAATTAATCAGTGTGTAGCTTTATTGCTCTGATAATTCTTGTTCAATGTTTGAAATATATCTACCTCTAGAATAATCTTTTTCTATAGTAAAGTATTTATTTTGATAACACAACACAAACACTTTAGTGGCCCATACCTCCGCAAATAAATGTACCAGTGTGGCTTTTAAAGACTATTTTGGAATATTGAAATTTAATATGTGTGTATGATGTCGTAAGTAGGTGGGCAGAGAGTTCCTCAGTTTCCTGCTGGTGTTGCAGATATAGGATATACTACTGGGGCATTTCTATTTTCCACAGCTAGAAGGGACTGCCAATAAAATGGCTGCCAAGGAGTATTGAAGATGAAACATAGTTTTCAATATAAATATGTATCAGTATTGTATTATTCAATTTTTCTGTTTGGTCATTTGCTGATTATTTTAGGCTTACTGTTCAAATATTTTGGATGTTATTATTAAAAGTTACTCTATATTTATTTTCATGTTTATTTAATGATCCCATTGTAATGACAATGGGCCTGATTTATTAAGGAACTTAGGCAAGAAAGTTCTTACTTAAGTGTCCTGGACAAAACCATGTTAAAATGCAAGGGGTGAAAATTAGTTTTCTATTTTGCACATTTTTTTCAGATAGCAAACAAATATCTTTACATTTAGGTGTACAAATAAGCTATCAAGTATTTGTGTGCTTAAGTAAGAAATGTCTTGCCTAAGTTCCTTAATGAATCAGGCACAATGTATTTCTCTTTTTATTAATGTATTACTTCAAGAAAACACCTTGGGCCTGAGTCATTAAGGAGAGCAAAGCATAAAAAAAGGAGTAACTTTGAATCTGGGCAAAACCATGTTGCATTGGAGGGGGAGGTAAATTTAAAATGTGGGGACAGATTTATATTTGGGGTAGGGAATGTACTAGATCAACTTTAAATTTCAGTGTAAAAATAAATCTATTAAGTATTTATGTGCTAAATGAAAAAACAGCCAGTATTTATCTTATGTGCAAAATAATAAAGTAATTTGCATCCCTTCCCCTGTAACATGGTTTGTCCCGGAGAACATTTACTCCTTTTTCCTGCCTTACTTTCCTTAATGACTCAGGCCCCTTGTGTTTTATACAAGTCTGTAATTATAATTGTTTATTTATTCGGTATTTTGCCTTTCTTCTAAAAAAGCACAATTTTTTTACATTTTTAAATGGATACTTTTCCAATTTAATGAATTTGTATTTTGCACATGTATTATTTTTTTTTGTGGGGGGGAGGGGGGTAATGATTTTGTTCCATGATGTCATTATGTCAACATTTAAATACTGGCTAATGTATACCACTTATTAATACCTGAAGGAGGGGGACCACCCTGAAACATTTTGTACTTTTGTGTGCTTGCATCAATAATCCCTCACCCTCCTACCTATTTCCTGTTTGCAGCATATGAACAATTTTTCATGCACACTTTTGGAGGTTTTTGGAGAAGAACCTGTTCTTCGCTAGCACCATGAACAATGAGAGTTACTTGTGTGTGTCCTCCATTTCTGAGACAACTATTATGCTCTGCAGGATGTAACCTTATTGAAAAGGTTTGCCTCTGACCTCACAAATTAGACACTATACACTTGCTTGTTCTCATTGATCATAGTGAATTTTAAACAAACACAAGTTGTCATTGATCCAGCCACTCTGACATTCTTTAGGCACCAGAATTTCTAGAGTAGGGTGGAAGGTTCCAGTTGCTTGATTTTGGAACAAAGCAATCTGAAACTTGCTGCAGTAAGCCTGCAACAGACACTATAATGTCAACATTAGTCAAGTGTAAATCAAAAGTACACAGTGTCACACTGTAAATAACAAATACAGACTGTCGCTCTGATGTCCTGTGCTGGCTCTAACTTCAGGCTAACAGAGATTGGCATGCTGAATCCAGTACCTCCCCAACCCATGTCCCAGCATGCCATAACAGCAATTGATATGCCATGCTGTTATATGTACTTCTACAGCAATTAGAGAGTCCAGGGGTGACTTGAGTCATGTGACCAGCCACCCTAAGCCTAAGTATAGATTTGCCCCTGGCTTGGTAACTCTTTTAAAAGCAAGGGTAACAACTGTGAAGACAGGAGGGGTTAACTTTGCGCACTGTAAATGAGACTTGTTTTGCAAAGATAATGATTATTGCCAGGGTACTTTTTACTGTTTTATGTTCCCCAGATCCATAGGTTCACAGAGAGGCAGGTAGTGGCATGTTTAAGAGAAAAAAATATATATATATGCCTGAGTGCTATCGCATAGACCTTAATATATAAGTGTAGTGTATGAGTGATGGAAGGAATAATGAAAACCAGCAGCTTGCAACAGGAACTCTGCACTCCTTACTCTTAAACAAGAAAACCCAAATAAAAATGTTGCACTAAGAATACCTTTCCCTATTACCATTATCTATGATAATGCATTAAATATTGAGGGCCTGTTTCATCTTCAGACGTAAGTCCTGTTGCGTGCCACATCCTGCGTGAATTGTAAAGCACTACGGAATTTGCTGGCGCTATATAAATAAATGTTGATGGAATGTTTATGATTGCTCTACTCAGAAATGGACATTAGTTGGAATTGCATGCAATTCATGTCCAAGCGCAAATGGCGCTTCGGACTGCCTATGATTTGAAGGGTAGAACTGGGCAGGGTAGAAGCGAATGCATGTTGGCAATGTACAGTAATGGCGTGCCGAGGTCGAGCATACTCGCAATCGTCCGATTCATGTTCTGGGCAACTCTAAGATACATGTTATTTGGCCGTATCACTTGAACCAGCTACAGGTCTGGTGCAAGTGCCGACTGATAGTGATGACTATCACATATCGATGCTAGAACATCTGTTTGCAAGCAACAGAAAGTGTAAAAATGCATTTTATGTACAGTACGCATTAACAAAATTCTTATTCATGTATTTCATGTTGAATGTATTTTTATTAATGACTATAAAATTAAGAGTTGTTAGTATATTTGATATTTTTTTCCATGCATTTTGATAGGACTATATTGCACATATGCATTGTGTGTAGACTGCAGTATGTTCTGTCTGTCTGCATATGTAGAGATGTGCCCGGTGCCCGTGAAGAGGGCAAAGACTTCCACTACTGCCGTGTCCCTGGAGGGACAGAAGATGCCTCCGGAGCCGGTGCCCGTGAAGAGGGCGAAGAATCCGGCTGTCGCTGTGCCCCTGGAGGGGCTGAAGACTCCCTGGGTAGCTAAGCCCTACAAGCGGGTGAAGAAAGAAGGTTACTCATCCGTCCATCGATCCAGCGGTGAGTATCGTGTCTTTCTTTCAGGTCCTGGCAGCGGAGGACGGATGAGCCAATCAGGGCTCATCTTTCCCCGCTGGCCAATCAGCGGACGGATACGCGAGCCAATCGCGGCTCGCGCCTGGCCGTTTAAAAGATTGGCGCCGACGCGAGCCAATCAGCGCTCACGCCGGCTAATGACATCACGCCGGCGACTATATAAGTCGCCGGGTGGCGCCATTTTGCCAGAAGAGAGTCGGCGGCGGAGAGAGAAGGACGTCGTGGGACGTCCGGAGTTCAAGAAGGAAAGAAGCCGCCGGAGCGGAGATCGTCGGCGGGGAGCCCTTGTAAGGGCTGAGAGCGCCCCCGCCTCTGGAGCAGCCAGAAGACCCGCGCCGAACGGGAGAAGAGGCGCCGCCGGCTGGAGGGTCTGGAAGACCCAGAGAAAGAAGGCAGAAGACGGCGTGGCAAGTTGAGATTCCTGCGCAGAGCAGGTAAGTAGCCTCAACGTTAAGTCGGGCACTAGGCCCGTGGCCACGGTCGGGCACAAGGCCCGTGGGGACAGTAAATTAGGGGCACAAGGCCCAGGGACTTGGGCACTAGGCCCCGATCAAGTAGGGGCCAATAGGCCATATTGTTGATAAAGGGGACAAGCCCCTGTTAGTAGTTAGAGAGGGGGAGGCTCAGAGCCCCCAGGTATAAAAGGGCACAAGGCCCTTAGGTAGTTAGCGGCCTAGAGGCCATAGAAAGGCCAGAGGGCCTGAGTAGGGGCTGATAGCCCGTAGGCTATAGAGGGCATAAGGCCCTTAGCAGTTAGCTAGGGAAGCCACAGGCCTCAGTAGGCAGGGGCTAGTGCCCCTAGGTAGCAGGGCACAAGGCCCTAGTTAGTGGGCTCAGAGCCCTGAGTTAGAGAGGGGGCTGAGGCCCATTAAACAGAACACAAGGCTCTGTGTGTAGCTGGGCAGAGGCCCATGGTGTGTAGGGCATAAGGCCCTGGTGGTAGTGTGGTAGAGGCGTGAGAGCCTCGTGAGTGTAGGCGCGGTCCTGTGTGAGGTGAGCACACAGAGTTAGGAGGTACAGTAGAGCGGAGGCTCCTGTGGGTGCTGTAGCAACCGGCTGGTTGGCTAGCAGCGGTGTGCTCTGGTGAGTAGCGTGCAAAGTACTGTACACCGTATTTATTCTGTCTGTGCGGCGAGTATTGTTTGTATTGCGGTATTTTGGGGTGTGCTACATAACTGTGTCCAGGGGCAAGACGTCAGGCCCCCATTAAAGGTAGGCTCTTGTTTCCTGTGTTTTTCTGTGCTAACCCGTGCTGTGGGGACAAGTGTAGTTACCAGCGTACACATAGTCAGGGAAGAACACACGTAGCTTTCCCGTCCCTTAGGTCCCTGGGGTCGCACTGGTTTCCAGATGGGGTGACTGAGTGAGTCAGTAGCATTGCAGCACAGCTCAACGCAGTTCCAGGGGGTGTCCCGTGGTTCAGGTTGAGTGCCCCAGTCCTCAGTTCCGTGCAGGTTCCCTGGCGGTTCCGGAGTGGGACACGTGTTCGATACCCGGGTGCAGGCAGTCGGGCAGTTCAGTTCGATCGGCTGTTCCGTTCGATCGGCTGTTCCGGGCGGCAGTCTGTACAGGGGTTAATGGGCTGTTCCAGTGAGCCTCAGTCGGGCCAGGTGCAGCCGGTCCTTAGGATCCGTGGGTGACCCCATAGCAAGAAGGCAGCTTCTTGGTACGACCTGGGTGAGGGGGTTATTAACCGCCCTCCGGTATAGTCCTTGAACACCGGCTGGTGTTCCCCATAGTGTGTAGTGAGCAGTTCCGTTAGTGCACCACACCTAGCTCGTCATAGTTGTTTGACTTCGTTGCGTTGCCGACCATTAGAGTGTTGTTAGGGTCGGGTCGCTGTTGCAGTCAGTTTAGCGTTTGTGGGTGCACACCTTTAGTCTCACTGAGAGTGCAGAGGGAGGCTGTGTGTTCCTTTTCATCCGTAGGTATCAGGGAGGTGCAGGAGAACAGGATCGTAAGTGGGAGTGTCCCGGTGAGTATCACGCTTGATTCCCCTTTCGGTTCGGCCCTCCCTGGCAGGTGTGCGAGGTACTTGAGGCGGGACTAGTCCTGGTCTCAAGTGCCTGTAGTCCCCCGTGCCTTGGCAAGAGCAAAGTGAGGAGGCGGCAAGTGGGCTTGGACTGAGAGTGTCCTTGTTCGTTGCCGTATTCTCGGACAGCCCTTAC
This sequence comes from Mixophyes fleayi, assembly GCF_038048845.1. NCBI lineage: Eukaryota > Metazoa > Chordata > Amphibia > Anura > Limnodynastidae > Mixophyes > Mixophyes fleayi. The sequence continues at coordinate 189,827,737 of NC_134402.1, read as the reverse complement.
CTGGTAGGCACGGCCGTAATCTCTGTCTCTTTCCTAGAGGGACGTGGTTGGAGGTGACAAGGGTATCGGCTGCGGATCTGCTGGGATCAAATCGCAGCTGGGATATCGGAAGCGGACTGGAGGTGACCATCGTTTACAAGATAAGTTCTTTTGTGTTGCGTCTGTCCTGTTTCCCCCGCAGGGGCGCTACACATACGGCAAACTAAGTATAGCCAAAATGCATTTATATTCATATTCAAATGTAAACGTTCCTTGAGTTTCGCTTGTACTTAAATAAGGTCATACGTGTGCAAGTTGCGTTTTAATAAACGTAAACTGCAAACTGCGTTTACATTGCGTTACAAGATGACTCAAGCCCTGAATGTCGAATAAATAAAATACAAAGCTACTTTTTATTTGTAAAAAAAAATATCCTACTTTTCAATTCACATGTATAATCAGATAATCAGTATAATCAGATCTCACCATAAATACCTCTACTCATTAGTTAATCAATATAATAGTATAATATCACAACTGCGTACTTTCCACATAGACAATCAAAGTCATATCTCTACTTTATACTTGTATTGTGAGCAAAAGCTTATATAGACATAGAGCCAAGGCTTCCAGTTGAAGGAATCAATCTTCCTTGAATATTAGCTGAGAGTAAATCTGTGCTGCAGAACAGCAAAAATAGGAATTAACCCTGGAACAATGCCCTTGCTAATAACATTTCCAGTGAATAGGCTCATTTATTTGAGATCCAGGGACATTGCCCTTACTAATTTCATCAACAGTAATTAGTCTCCTCTTAGGAAATCCATTGTGTGAACTTGATATCTTCAGATAGCATGGAGCCTCTCCTGGCAGGGAGTCTGAAACAGAAATGAGCAGCACCTGACATATGCTCCTGCCACCCTGAGATAAAGGCTGCCAATTAGGTAAGATATGATTCCGCAGTGGGAGATATGGTCTTCCAATCAAAGAGCCAGAAAAAAAAGTGCCCCCCTGGTGGAAACCAAGAACTAGATAAAATGCAGTTTCTGGAGACCAGAGGGAGACTTTGTCATTATGAAGCTGGATAAATGTCAGGACTATAGAATAGGAGACTAAGAGCAACAATCATCTTCCTTAGTCTTGAGTCTCTGGGAGTTTTGTGAACCTGTGTGGCTGCCAGTAGCATGGTGCTGGCAGTAATGGGAGAGGAGTCTTTCCACCACTGATTAAGCCTGAAACAGATGCACCAAGACTGGCCACTAGAAGATCAGTATTGTACTGTGCTGTGCTTTTATGCCTTGGTGTACTGGAGCATCCACAGTGACCCAGTGGTTAGAATTTCTCTCTCATAGTCCTGGGGTCATTAATTTGTTTCTCTAATGTGTATTTATAAGTTCTCCCCTACAGCTGCTGTAGTGTGATTAAATTAACCCTTGCTTAAAAGCACTGTCGATATTTTTGTAGTAATAAACTTAAGGGGGCATATTCAAGACTAGACATCATGGACAAGCGCAGCGACACGTGTAAAGTGACAATACGGTACCGCAAAATCGTGGATTTCCCTTCATAACCCTATGAGGTGCACACGGAAATCCGCAATGTTGCGGTATTGTGTTGTTAGTGGGAGCACGTATCCGCAATGTTTACACTTAATTGAATATGCCCCAAAATATTCATTATCCATAAATTTGGTAGGATGTGAAAATATGTTCCGATGTAACTGCTGATTTTGTGTGGGAGTCAGGGGTAAACTCTCCACCAGTTGATAAATAGCCTGTGGATTCCTGATATAATGAAAAGATTTGAAATACTTTATATATCGGATAAGTATGTTAAATGTTTGCAATATAGTGTCAGTAAATACTAAAGCCAATACTGCCCTATCTGTCTGATTACTACAGCTACATCAAGCCCTGAAGGGGATCATCTTCCTCCATAGTTCCCGAGTTGTCTCCTTTCCCTGCAGACAGCATAAAGCAGGAATTTGTTAGACACTGTTATTCTATGCTAAACTCACAAGGTCAGAGTCTTCAGGCCACTATGCCTTAGCTGAATTGTGAGTGTGGAGTATTGCCATGGAGACCTCCCTTTTACCAATATTCATTTGGAATAACATGCAGGATGGGTGCCCATCGGCGCTAAGGCAGACTTCTTCTGATTTAAGCACGTATAGAGAGGACTTCTGGGCAACAAAGGAAAAGGAGACTACAGTTATTGCCTAAAGTTTTGAGAATGATACAAATATTGGTTTTCACAAAGTTTGCTTCTGCAGTGTTTTTATACCTTTTTGTCAGATGTTGCTATTGTATACTGAAGTAAAATTATAAGCATTTCATAAGTTTCAAAGGCTTTTATTGACAATTACATTAAGTTTATGCAAAAAGTTAATATTTGCAGTGTTGACCCTTCTTTTTGAAGACCTCTGCAATTCTCTGTGACATGCTGTCAATCAACTTCTGGGCCACATACTGACTGATGGCCACCCATTCTTGCCTAATCAATGCATGGAGTTTGTCACAATTTGTGGGTTTTTGTTTGTCCACCCGCCTCTTCAGGATTGACCACAAGTTTTTAATGGGATTAAGGTCTGGGGAGTTTCCTGGCCATGGACCCAAAATTTTGATGTTTTGAGCCCCGAGCCACTTAGTTATCAGTTTTGCCTTATGGCAAGGCACTCAATCATCTTGGAAAAGGCATTGTTTGTCACCAAACTGTTGGATGGTTGGTAGAAGTTGCTCTTGGAAGATGTTTTGGTACCATTATTTATTCATGGCTGCGTTCTTAGGCAAAATTGTGAGTGAGCCCACTCCCTTGGCTGAGAAACAACCCCACACATGAATGGTCTCAGGATGCTTTACTGTTGGCTTGACACAGAACTGATGGTAGCGCTCACCTTTCCTTCTCCAGACAAGCGTTTTTCCAGATGCCCCAAACAATCTGAAAGGGGATTCATCAGAGAAAATGACCCCAGTCCTCATGAGTCCAATCCCTGTAGCTTTTGCAGAATATCAATCTGTCACTGATGTTTTTCCTGGAGAGAAGTAACTTCTTTGCTGGCCTTCTTGACACCAGGCCATTCTCTAAAAGTCTTAGCCTCACTGTGCGTGCAGATGCACTCACACATGCCTGCTGCCATTCCTAAGCAAGTTCTGCACTGGTGATGCCCCAATCCCGCAGCTGAGTCAACTTTAGGAGACTGTCCTAGCACTTGCTGGACATTCTTGGGCACCCTGAAGCCTTCTTCACAACTATTGAACCTCTCTCCTTGAAGTTCTTGATGATCCAATAAATGGTTGATTTAGGTGCAATCTTACTAGCAGCAATGTCCTTGCCTGTGAAGCCCTTTTTGTGCAAAGCAATGATGACTGTACGCGTTTCCTTACAGGTAACCATGGTTAACAGAGGAAGAACAATGATTTCAAGCACCACCCTCCTTTTAAAGCTTCCAGTCTGTCATTCTAATTCAATCAGCATGACAGAGTGATATCCAGCCTTGTCCACGTCTACACTCCCTTAGATTGTACGCTCCTTTGAGCAGGGTCACCTCTCCTCCTGTCTTCACCACTGTTAACTCTGCTGTCCAGCTACCTTGCCCTCCTCCTCGAGGACCCTCTTTCCCCCCATCCCCTCTCGCTCCCTCCTCTCCCCTCTGGGGGTCTCCCTGTCATCCGTGCCCTCCCTCTTGGGCTCCGTCGTATGCGGACCTTACCCTCTCCCCCCCCGCCCCTAGCTGTGCTTTGAGCTCACAGAGTTACTGTGCTTATTGTTTACTGTACTGTGCTGTCTCTCCTCGTATTGTAATTTCGTTTGTCCCTGTACGGCGCTACGGACACCTAGTGGCGCCCTATAAATAAAAATTAATAATAATAATAATACACTTTCACATGTGTCAATGAGAGAATCACTGACCTGATGTCAGCTGGTCCTTTTGTGGCAAGGCTGAAATGCAGTGGAAATGTTGTTTTGGGGATAAAATTCATTGTCATGGCAAAGAGGGACTTTGAAATTAATTCATTTGATCACTCTTCATGACATTCTGGAGTATATGGAAATTGCCATCATAAAAACGGAGGCAGCAGACTGCGAAAAATAATATTTGTGTCACTCTCAAAACTTTTGGCCGTGACTGTAAGGGCATATCATGTAAACCCAAGTTTAGGGGTCATTCATGTGATGCCTTTAAAGTCCATATTTACATAATAACTATTAATTTAATGCTTTCAAACATTGAAACACATTGTCTATTCTAAGGTAGAGATGAGCGGGCTCGGATTTCACTAATCCGAGCCCACCCGAACAGTGTGGATCCGATGGGATCCGAGCACTGTTATGGAACTTCCGGGCGCCAAATGAAGCCAAACCGAGGCTATGACATCCAAGTCTCGCGTCGGATCTCGCGAGACTCGGATCTCATAAATGCCCCGCTCGCGGCCGTCATCTTCATTCTCCCTGTGGTTAGTGAAGAGGGAGGTTGATGTGCTCTGTCCTGCTGATAACTTTACTAAAGTGGTGCTTTGTCCTGCTGAGTGCATTAGTACTTTGTCCAGTGCTCTGTCCTGCTGATTTATTTAGTCAAGTGGTGCTTTGTCCTGCTGAGTGCAGTAGTACTTTTTCCAGTGCTCTGTCCTGCTGATTCCAGTGGTGCTTTGGCCAGTGTCTGTGCTGCTGAGTCCAGTGGTGCTTTTGTCCTGTATTTGTTTCTGATAAATCCATAGCAATTTGTTAAGCAGCCAAAAATCTTTTAAAAAAAAAAAAAATCTCTAAAAAATATTTTAAAAAAAGTATTAAAAAAATAGAAAAAAATAATTGAAAAAGTATAAAAAATATTATAGAGCAATATATTCTTGCAGTCCAAAAAAAGAGGACCTGCCATTTCTATTACTATGTTCATTGTTTCTGTAGTTCCCAAAAAATAGGAACTGCCAGTTCTATTACTACGGTCATTGTTTGTGTAGTTCCAAAAAAATAGGAACTGCCAGTTCTATTACTACGGTCATTGTTTGTGTAGTTCAAAAAAATTGGAACTGCCAGTTCTATTACTACGTTCATTCTTTGTGTAGTTCCAAAAAATAGGAACTGCCAGTTCTATTACTATGGTCATTGTTTGTGTAGTTCAAAAAAATAGGAACTGCCAGTTCTATTACTACGGTCATTGTTTGTGTAGTTCCAAAAAATAGGAACTGCCAGTTCTATTACTACGGTCATTGTTTGTGTAGTTCCAAAAAATAGGAACTGCCAGTTCTATTACTACGGTCATTGTTTGTGTAGTTCCAAAAAATAGGAACTGCCAGTTCTATTACTATGGTCATTGTTTTTGTAGTTCCAAAAAATAGGAACTGCCGGTTCTATTACTACGGTCATTGTTTGTGTAGTTCCAAAAAATAGGAACTGCCAGTTCTATTACTACGGTCATTGTTTGTGTAGTTCCAAAAAATAGGAACTGCCAGTTCTATTACTACGTTCATTCTTTGTGTGGTTCCAAAAAATAGGAACTGCCAGTTCTATTACTACGTCATTGTTTGTGTAGTTCCAAAAAATAGGAACTGCCAGTACTATTACTACGTTCATTCTTTCTGTAGTTCCCAAAAAATAGGAACTGCCAGTTCTATTACTACGGTCATTGTTTGTGTAGTTCCAAAAAAATAGGAACTGCCAGTTCTATTACTACGGTCATTGTTTGTGTAGTTCAAAAAAATTGGAACTGCCAGTTCTATTACTACGGTCATTGTTTGTGTAGTTCCAAAAAATAGGAACTGCCAGTTCTATTACTACGGTCATTGTTTGTGTAGTTCCAAAAAATAGGAACTGCCAGTTCTATTACTACGGTCATTGTTTGTGTAGTTCCAAAAAATAGGAACTGCCAGTTCTATTACTACGGTCATTGTTTGTGTAGTTCCAAAAAATAGGAACTGCCAGTTCTATTACTACGGTCATTGTTTGTGTGGTTCCAAAAAATAGGAACTGCCAGTTCTATTACTACGTCATTGTTTGTGTAGTTCCAAATAATAGGAGCTGCCAGTACTATTACTACGTTCATTCTTTCTGTAGTTCCCAAAAAATAGGAACTGCCAGTTCTATTACTACGGTCATTGTTTGTGTAGTTCCAAAAAAATAGGAACTGCCAGTTCTATTACTACGGTCATTGTTTGTGTAGTTCAAAAAAATTGGAACTGCCAGTTCTATTACTATGGTCATTGTTTGTGTAGTTCCAAAAAATAGGAACTGCCAGTTCTATTACTACGGTCATTGTTTGTGTAGTTCCAAAAAATAGGAACTGCCAGTTCTATTACTACGGTCATTGTTTGTGTAGTTCCAAAAAATAGGAACTGCCAGTTCTATTACTATGGTCATTGTTTTTGTAGTTCCAAAAAATAGGAACTGCCGGTTCTATTACTACGGTCATTGTTTGTGTAGTTCTAAAAAATAGGAACTGCCAGTTCTATTACTACGGTCATTGTTTGTGTAGTTCCAAAAATTAGGAACTGCCAGTTCTATTACTACGTTCATTCTTTGTGTGGTTCCAAAAAATAGGAACTGCCAGTTCTATTACTACATCATTGTTTGTGTAGTTCCAAAAAATAGGAACTGCCAGTACTATTACTACGTTCATTCTTTCTGTAGTTCCAAAAAAATAGGAACTGCCAGTTCTATTACTACGTCATTGTTTGTGTAGTTCCAAAAAATAGGAACTGCCAGTACTATTACTACGTTCATTCTTTCTGTAGTTCCCAAAAAATAGGAACTGCCAGTTCTATTACTACGGTCATTGTTTGTGTAGTTCCAAAAAAATAGGAACTGCCAGTTCTATTACTACGGTCATTGTTTGTGTAGTTCAAAAAAATTGGAACTGCCAGTTCTATTACTACGGTCATTGTTTGTGTAGTTCCAAAAAATAGGAACTGCCAGTTCTATTACTACGGTCATTGTTTGTGTAGTTCCAAAAAATAGGAACTGCCAGTTCTATTACTACGGTCATTGTTTGTGTAGTTCCAAAAAATAGGAACTGCCAGTTCTATTACTACGGTCATTGTTTGTGTAGTTCCAAAAAATAGGAACTGCCAGTTCTATTACTACGGTCATTGTTTGTGTGGTTCCAAAAAATAGGAACTGCCAGTTCTATTACTACGTCATTGTTTGTGTAGTTCCAAATAATAGGAGCTGCCAGTACTATTACTACGTTCATTCTTTCTGTAGTTCCCAAAAAATAGGAACTGCCAGTTCTATTACTACGGTCATTGTTTGTGTAGTTCCAAAAAAATAGGAACTGCCAGTTCTATTACTACGGTCATTGTTTGTGTAGTTCAAAAAAATTGGAACTGCCAGTTCTATTACTACGGTCATTGTTTGTGTAGTTCCAAAAAATAGGAACTGCCAGTTCTATTACTACGGTCATTGTTTGTGTAGTTCCAAAAAATAGGAACTGCCAGTTCTATTACTACGGTCATTGTTTGTGTAGTTCCAAAAAATAGGAACTGCCAGTTCTATTACTATGGTCATTGTTTTTGTAGTTCCAAAAAATAGGAACTGCCGGTTCTATTACTACGGTCATTGTTTGTGTAGTTCTAAAAAATAGGAACTGCCAGTTCTATTACTACGGTCATTGTTTGTGTAGTTCCAAAAAATAGGAACTGCCAGTTCTATTACTACGTTCATTCTTTGTGTGGTTCCAAAAAATAGGAACTGCCAGTTCTATTACTACATCATTGTTTGTGTAGTTCCAAAAAATAGGAACTGCCAGTACTATTACTACGTTCATTCTTTCTGTAGTTCCAAAAAAATAGGAACTGCCAGTTCTATTACTACGGTCATTGTTTGTGTAGTTCCAAAAAATAGGAACTGCCAGTTCTATTACTACGGTCATTGTTTCTGTAGTCCCAAAGTGTGTGTGGTTTAGGGGTATGCTCTCTTGTTTTGCATTTAATGGAGTACAAAAATTTTGAGGATAAAGTAGGGAAAGATCAAGACCCACTTCCTCCTAATGCTGAAGCTGCTGCCACTAGTCAAGACATTGACAAAGACGCTGAAATGCCATCAACGTCGGCTGCCAAGGGCGATGCCCAATCTCATAGTATAGGGTATGTAAAATCCAAAAACCCAAAGTTTCCAAAAATTAGCAAAAAAAAAAAAGAAAATTAAAATCATCTGAGGAGAAACGTAAACTTGCCAATATGCCATTTACGACACGGAGTGGTTCAGCTTCACCCATGGATCTAAGCACTTCTCCTCCCCCCCCTCTAACAAATTTAAGAGACTTAAGCTGTCATCAACAACTAGTCCAAGTCCAGCGAGTCCAAGGGTTTTTGTGGTTGCGAAGCCTGACCTTCCCATCACTGTACGGGAAGAGGTGGCTCCTTCAACCATTTCCAGCACACCCTCTGCATATGCTGGAAGGATCACCCACAGTCCAGTTACAGATTTGGCTAATGAAGGTGTGAATGTTGTACACCGGGAGGAGGATATTGATGTAGCTGGCGCTGAGGAGGAACTTGACAAGGAGGATGCTGATGTGGTTATCATAAATGAGCCATCAGGGGGGGAAACAGTTGTTGTCCATGGGATGAAAAAACCCATCGTCATGCCTGGTCAGAAGACCAAAAAATCTACCTCTTCTGTCTGGAGTTATTTTTATCCGAATCCGGACAACAAATATATGGCCATATGTAGCTTATGTAAAGCTCAAATAAGCAGGGGTAAGGATCTTGGCCACCTAGGGACATCCTCACTTATACGTCACCTGAAGAACCTTCATAATTCGGTGTTTAGTTTAGGACCTGTGGCTAGGACCATCAGCAGTCCAGTGACACCTAAATGCCTTGGTCCTGTTGGATACATACCACCAACACCCTCCTCATCAACTTCCTCCATGATCTCCATTAGATTTAGTCCTGCAGGCCATGTCACCAGCCAGACTGAGTTCTCTTCAATACGGAATTCATCCGAGGAATCCTGCAGCGGTACGCCTACTACTGCCACTGCTGCTGTTGCTGCTGGTAGTCGGTCATCTTCCCAGAGGGGAAGTCGTAAGACTGCTACGTCTTTCACCAAACAGTTGACCGTCCAACAGTCGTTTGCCCTGAGCACAAAGTATGACAGTAGTCACCCTATAGCAAAGCGGATAACTGCGGCGGTAACTGCTATGTTGGTGTTAGATGTGCGTCCGGTGTCCGCCATCTGTGCAGTAGAATTTAGACTAGTTGAAGGAGGTTGTCTTTGTTTCTGTAGTTCCAAAAAAGAGGAACTGCCATTTCTATTACTATTGTCTTTGTTTTTATAGTTCCAAAAAAGGGGAACTGCCATTTCTATTACTATGTTCTTTGTTTTTATAGTTCCAAAAAAGAGGAACTGCCATTTCTATTACTAAGTTCTTTGTTTCTGTAGTTCCAAAAAAGGGGAACTGCAATTTCTATTACTATGTTCTTTGTTTTTATAGTTCCAAAAAAGAGTAACTGCCATTTCTATTACTACGTTCTTTGTTTCTGTAGTTCCAAAAAAGGGGAACTGCCATTTCTATTACTATGTTCTTTGTTTTTATAGTTCCATAAAAGAGGAACTGCCATTTCTATTACTACGTTCTTTGTTTCTGTAGTTCCAAAAAAGGGGAACTGCAATTTCTATTACTATGTTCTTTGTTTTTATAGTTCCAAAAAAGAGTAACTGCCATTTCTATTACTACGTTCTTTGTTTCTGTAGTTCCAAAAAAGGGGAACTGCCATTTTTAATACTATGTTCTTTGTTTTTATCTGTGCAGTGGCATTCAGACCAGTTGAGGGTGATATATTGTGGCCCCGGTACCAAATTGGGTACCGGGGCCACTCCACCACGCAGTCCAGATAGATGCGTATCAACTACATTCAGTGTTGGGTCCAAATCCAAAATTAATGAAAATGACCTGTCATCGTCAAAAACAAGAGGCATTGACACGCTCGAACTACACCCTGTATATGCTGCAGAGGATGTAGGAGCAGGCAGCTGTGCAGTGGAATTGAGACCATTTGAAGGCAGAGGTATTGTGGCCCCGGTACCAAATTGGGTACCGGGCCCACTCCACTACGCAGTCCAGAAAGCTAACTAGGTGCAACGTTTTGGACTAAAAAGAATATTGTGAGGTGTGAGGTGTTCAGAATAGACTGGAAATTAGTGGAAATGATTGTTATTGAATGTTATTGAGGTTAATAATAGCGTAGGAGTGGAAAACAGCAAAAAAACAGGATTTTAGTGCTTTTTAAAAAATAAATCAGAACCCAAAACCCTAAATCAGAACAAAAACCTTTTGTCAGGTGTTTTGGCAAAACAAATCAGAACCCAAAACCTCAAGCTATTTAGAACCCAAAACCCAAAACACTAAAAGTGCCCGGTGCACACCCCTATTCTAAGGTAGTTATAAAATTAGAAAAAGTTAGCTACATTTAATAAATATGTTACTAAATGTGATAAATAATTTGTTTAAAAAAACTGCTGTATATTTCCTAATGGGTCATCAGATTATTGAAAAAAACACTATGGGGGGTATTCAATTGACTGCAAGATTATTATTTTTCCCACTGCATTAAAAAAAAAATCACCTGCGAGTTCTTAGCTGCTATATCAACTGTTTTTAGTTAGTGCATCGTGAAAACTCATGCAATTCAGTTGAAAAAGAGGGAACACTGCCCCCGCATGTTAATCATTGTGTTTGTTAGTTTTTAGTGGAGTGAAGGGGAGTTTTAACGTGGTCATGTATAACACAAAACAAAGGATTGCCATACATTTTCATACATTTTATTGTATTACACAACCATTCTAATTGATAATATCTACATTACAGTACTTTCTTTAGCATATTTTTTATTTAACTATTTTCTACTATAGAATCATCTATGCCATGTCTAAACACATTAGTACAAGAATATTTGTACCAAAAACATACATATATTTAAGTAGTGATTTTTATATATTTATTTTATTATTTTTTTAACAAGAAATTCAACTTTTACATGTTAGGCATTAGTGATAAACATAGTTTATCTTTCTTTTTCTCATTATTACATGATTTCAAATAGTTTTCAGAGGTTTTTTTTAATTTTTATTACACCCCAAAGAGGTGCGAGATAAAACAGCATATTGACCTGTTTAACGCTCCTTATTAAAAAACAATTGAATTGCTTTTAACGCGGCTGCCTCCACACCCTATACTTTCATCAGATCTTCTACTGGAGCACGAGAGGACTGTTTGTTAAAAAATACCGGAGCATTAAAAATAGAATTGAATCGCGGGTAAAGTTATCCCGCTCGAAAATTATAAAAAACAGCGTTAAAATGACTCAACGCAGTCTTAACGAAAAGTTTTGCGGTCAATTGAATACCCTCCTATCAGTTAACTTTGTGTCTCTTTGTGAGGTATATGTATAAAAAGCTCACCATAATATTAAACATACAGTATATATATATAGTTATACAATGAAAAAGAACATTTCAAAATTTTTCATGCCAAAATGTAACAATAACATCACTGACACATTTACTGTATATATTTCTGTATAACAAGCAGCCTCTGCCATCTAGTGGTGAATGAAAAAATAATATATCATCAGATAAATACAGTGTAATAAAATAAGTGCTATAAAGTAGAAAACTGAGTAAAGGTGAAGGCACCTATTTTAAATAATTAGGAGCCTTAGTGTAATTAGGGCCTCACTCCATTCCTAGCACATGAGGCCTCAGGGTCAACAGCCGGAGAAAGATTACGTGGAGTGAGATATTGGGCGCTTCCAGTTAAGTGAGGTAGCATTAAACCCCTTCAGTACTAAGGACAAGTGGGACTTGTCCTGCACATATGCCCCTAAAGTGCTAAGGATGGGATTCAAATAAGTAAAAATAAAACCTTCCAGGCCTCCTCTGGCTGGAAGTCTCAGTGTAGAGGCAGCTCATAATTACATCATTGAACAGGTGTGCAATGACATCACAGATTGCGCAGGTGCTCAGTCACTGCACCATACAAAAGTAATGTAGAACAGGGGATTGGGGGTGCGCATAAAAAGTGCCATATCTCCCCCATCCTGGCACCCAGGGAACCCTCATTTATAAGAACAATGTGGAAAAAGGTATTGCTGTGTGATCACCAGACAATAATCCCCATCCTGCCTTCAATAAAATCAGGGGTACCCAGATCTCCTTCATCATGGATCCAAGAAACTATGGGGGCTGCACATTCGAAGGAGAACAGTCCCATCTTTCAAATGATATGATCCCTTAGTAGTTGTCGTCTTGTTATCACCATAAAATAAAAAGCTACACTGCAGAAAGTGTTAAGAAGCAAAAAGATGGAAGGTTATTATGCCCAGATTACCCTCATCCTGGCTTCAATAAACTCTGCTGTACCCTCATTTAATGCAGTAGATTGTCTAAAAAAATGGGCTAGACATACTATGCCTACACATTATATGTATTTCCTTTAAACACAGAGCAAAATATATAAAAAAAAAGCATTATCATTTCAAGTGCAAATTTTATTATGAGAACCTATATGTAGAATCATGGTTTTTGATAAATATTAGCACCCTAGTGTGGGCAGCCTTTGATCCAGCGACTACCCTTCATCATCCCAATGGGAGAACAAAAGAAAATGTTGTCTAGTGCTCTAGAACAAACAATAAATAAATAATTTTGTGCACAATATAGCTGTATTGGGATAAGCTCACCTGCTAATGTCAACGCATCTCCTTAAGGTGAGTCCCTAGCCGGTTTGGCAACAAGTGTACTCAGTATGTCACACTTAAAGCCTTCCCTGAGCCTCCAATTATCAAAGCATGCAGCACCTGAAGGGAGTGTTACAACCCACGATTCCCCCCCCCCAAAAAAAAAAAACAACTAACATTTGTGAAAAAAAAACAATTAATTCTTTGACTTAATGAAATGTGAATAACAGAATAAAGCCATTTGAAAAAGGCAGCCAAGGGCAATTAAAGCCTAGGTGAGCTAGTGCAAGAAGTGCACTTGTTTCTTTTTCAAAAATTGTAGCCCTTCATCATCCCTAATCTGAGAGGGATCCTGCTTACTGCATTAATTATAGGCTTAACCTCATTACTGAATGTAGCTCTAAACGATTTTGCAAAGACTGAAGCCAACCCGATAAATGTCCTTCTTCCAGTTTTAATTCATTCAGATCAATTTCGATTTGTCCCAGGCGGACCTGCCTTGAATATTAGACAAACAATAGATTTAATTCATTCTAGAGATAAATGTAAGGTTCCTTCCTTTGTTTTAGCTCTGGAAGCAGAAAAGGCATTTGATCGGATCTACTGGCCATTTCTGTTTCGTGCTTTGTTTCACAAGTAAATTCTTTATGGATAATTTGGCACTGTATCAAACTCGTTCTGGTACAGTGCTGCCTTTAACTCATATGACATCACTAATGGCACGAAGCGAGGCTGCACTATCTCCTGCTCATTTTCGCTCTGATAAACAAATCTTTAAGGCTAAGTATCTATTCTAATAAAGAAATTTCAGGAGTTAAGTGAGGCAAATTAGAACACAAACTCACATTATACGCTAACAATATACTCTTCATAGTCTTCCATTCACAATATTGTCTTCAAGACCTGGCAGAAATTGAGATCTATGGTTCTCTTTCTGGGTGTAAAATTAATGACCAAATGACATAGGTTCTAGACTTTAATCTCACCCCTCAAGTCCACCTTAGAATTTCAATTGCCTTTCACATGACATCTCTTGGGTTGGGCGCTTTAAGATAATGTTACGACGGCTCAAGATGTACCTGACTCACCGCACTGCTGTGGTGACTCCTGCTTCCATCCCGGCAGATGGCTAGGTAGCCGGGAAGCATTCTCACCTCCTACTTCCTGACTTTTGTCTAAACAGGTGGGACGCTACTATCTACTTTTGCCCCAGCTGTTTAGACAGTCAGCCAGGGCTCCATCACATGACCTCCCCCGGCAGTTTTAACAGCAAGTTGGTGCTCATTATTACTGGGAGGATTGGGTCTGGCTCTCCCTCTCTGATTGGCTACTTACCATTTAAAAGGCAGGGAGGGTTTAGCCACCCTGCCTGTTATAGTGATTTTGCCCTGCATTAGCTAACCTGCTCCTCATCTAGTCAAGCTCTGATTGATTCTGCTGTGACCCTTGGTTTGTTATCTGGACCCTGTTTGCTTGCTGATTGCCCCTGACCTCTTGGCTCTTTTCTCTGGAATATCCTTGTCTGCCAGCCCCGACATTTTGGCCTGTCCTTGACCATCCCTGCTCACTGCTGACATACTACCTATGACCTGATCCTGGTTATTCATGTTCTGAGTTCCCTGACTCCTGGCCTCCTTTCTCTGTGCTACTGGTTACTACTCATAAGCTTTAACTACATTGAGTTAAGTCCTGGGGTTATCTGAGTATCTGTAAGTGTGTATAACTCTTTGGGAAAGACGACTGCTCTAGGTGAAGACCTCTTTTGCCAGTTCTAAAAGCTTATTACAGTTACTGGGAAGCCGTAACATTATAACTGACCAGGAATTTTTTTTAGCATATTACTAGAGGATCCTGTGGATCCTCCAGTAGTATGGATTCCGGTCAACCTAGTCCAGTCCAGGTACTGGTGGGCGAGATCCTGAACAGTTTGAAACAAAGTCTAGAATTTTAAGTTAACCTGTCAGCTAAAGAAGAAGCTTTTAATTCCTCCCAGACAACTCAGGCTCCACCTGCTTAACCTCCCAGACTGCTACTCCGAGACTAGAAATTTTCCCACAATTTTAAGGAAAGTTGCAAGCTTTCTTTACATCTAAGACTCGCTTCTCTTGTTTGGAGCAACAGAAGGTAGGAATTATGATTTCCCTTCTCCAAGGAAACTCGCAAACTTTGGCCTTCAGGATAAGTTCCAGTAATCCTGCACTTCAAACAGTGAATGCTTTCTTTAATGCCCTGGGGTTGTTATATGATGACCCTGACTGGGTGACCTCTGCTGAATCCCATCTGCGCTCCCTGAAACAGGGGTGTCTGACCACAGAAGAATATAGTGCAGAATTCAGGCACTGGTCCAACGACAGTGAATGGAATGACCCTGCTCTCTGAAGCCAGTTCTGTCTCAGCTTATCTCATCAGATAAAGGACTTGCTGGAGCAGTATTCTTCGCCAGACTCTTTGGAGAAGGTTATGCAGCTTGCCCACAATATAGATAGGCACATTAAAGAAAGGAAAGCAGAAAGAGAAACAACCTCTTCCTATTCACCTTTGACCTTTTTTCCTGATCCAGTGGACACCATTGAACCCATGCAGCTTGGAACTTACCGACTCCGGAAGAAAGGACCAGGAGACATTCCTTAGGCTTTTGCTGTACTGCAGCAATAAAAGTAATTTACTCCATTCCTGCCCAAACAAGGCAGGAAAAGATTAGACCTATTGACTCTTGAGGTCCATCTAGGCCTGCAAATACTTTCTTACAAAAACTCTCCATTGGTTCCAGCCCAGATTTCCTTTAAAGCCCACACCATATCTGTCTCTACTTTTCTGCAGAGTGGTGCAGCTGGCAATTTTCTTAATACTGAGTTGGCTAAGACCTTAGGTATTCCTTCCTTGAAGATAGAATCAGTAAGCAATGTCTGTGGTTTGGATAGAAATCCTCTGGTCATCGGCAAGATTTCATCCAGGACATCACTACTCCAGCTCATGGTTGGAACACTTCATTCTGAAACTCTCTCCTTGCACCTGATCAGATGTCTTTCTGTTCCGTTAATCCTGGGTCATCTTTGGCTTCATCTCAATAATCCTCTCATCGATTGGAGTAGAGGTGAAATTATACACTGGAGTCTACTTTGCTCATCCACCTATCTAACCTTGCCCCTCCGGGTCCTGCAACCTTTTTCCCAGCAACTTCCCTTACCATATTATGATTTCTAGTATGTCTTTTCCAAGAAACCCGCAGCTTCCTAACCCCTCATTGTGATTATTATTGTGCCATTGATTTGATTCCACATTCCAATTTACCCAAGGGAAGACTCTTTGCATTGGCTGACCCAGAAACCAAGGCAATGGAGTGTTATATTGAAGAGAGTCTGAAGAAGAGCTTCATTAAACCATCCAAGTCTCCAGCCGAAGGTGGATTCTTCTTTGTCTCCAAAAAGTGTCAGGATCTGTCTCAGGATGCTGCCTCATCACCTTTTCTGTTCCTGTGGAAATCCTTGCTCTAGCTCTAGACAAGTTCCTGCCTCATCTGCACCTTGTTTCCTGGAGTTAAACCTGATATCGGCCTTTGCTGGGACATATTGCAAATTTATAATTTCTGAGTATTCCTGGCTCTTGCCGTTTATCTGTTATTCTGCAATGCCTAGAGTTCTGTTTATTCACTGACCTGAACTGTGTTTTAACTGCAATAAACAGTTTAATGTTTTCAACATATATCTGGCTCCATGGCTGTAATTAATAAATCGAAGAGGACAGAAATAAGAGGGAGCTGGTGGGTGTTTTTAGCAGTGATCTTGTTAATTCCACTGAAGTAAATGCAAGGCCGTAAACTCACATGCTTTTTGTTACAATTTTGTTCCACAAACTAGTTCCTTGTGATCGAAGGGGATAGAAATATGAGGGAGCCGGTAGGTATTTTTAGCGGAAGGTGGTCACTACCTTATCCAAAATTGATCTCCGTGGCACATACAATCTTATTCGTATCAGAGAGGGTGACAACTGGAAGACCGCCTTCAACATCCAGTCAGGCCATTTTGAATATCTGGTCATGCCTTTCAGACTCTGCAATGCTCCTGCAGTGTTTCTGGACTTAGTTAACGATGTCCTTTGGGACTTTTGGGGAAGTTTGTCGTTGTGTACTTGGATGACATCCCTGGCACAGCACTGACTACATGTCAGGAAAGTTCTCCTAAAAATGAACTGTAACCATATGTTTTCCAAACTCAAGAATTTGAGGTCAACAATGTGACCTTCCTTGGGTATGTCATCTCTCCCAAAGGGTTCTCTATGGATTCTAACAAAGTCCAAGCCATCCTGGACTGGGTACTTCCCACTAATTTGAAAGCCATCCAAAGGTTCTTGGGCTTTGTCAATAACTACAGGAGATTCATTTGTTCCTTGTCTGTCCAGGTGGCACCTATTACTGCTCTTACCCATAAAGGGGTCAACATCTCCGTTTGGAAACCTCAGGCAGTGGCATCCTTCATCAGGAAACAAGCCTTCATCTCAGCACCTGTTCTTCATCATCCTAATCCAGATTTACCTTTTGTCATCAAAGTCAATGCTTCCGATGTTGGCGCAGGTGCCATCCTCTCACAGAAGGACCCATGCGACCACAAGTTGCACCCCTATATCTTTCTTTCCCAGAAATTCACACCATCTTAGTCCAACTATGATATTGGGAACCGGGAACTTCTGGCCCTAAAATGAGTCTTACAGGAATGGAGATACTGACTCGCTCACATCATCACCGTTCTCATCGATCATAAAAACTTTCTCTGTATTGAAGCCACCAAGAAACTCAATTGCAGCAAGCAAGATGGGCATTATTCTGAGCTATTACCTATCAACCCCACTTCATCTGTCCTTACTGGACTGGCTCAACACTTCGGCAACTACAGAACCTAGCTCCTCCTGAAACCCCTGCTAACAGACTGTTTATTCTGGACCATCTCAGAAAAGCCGTCCTAGCTGAATTTTATGCTAGGAAGACCCTAGAGTATCTGTCCAGTTCTGTTTGGTGGCCTTCACTGTCCACAGACATCAGAGAAATTGTTCTCTCATGTTAAATTTGTGCCAGAAGCAAATCCTTCAGAAAAAGTCCTTCGGGCCAGTTGATGCCTTTACCTGCTCCTAATAAACTAAGGACTCATATATCTATGGATTTCATAGTGGATTACCCCGGTACACGGGCTATAACACCATCTGGGTATTGGTAGATTGATTCAGCAAGATGGCCTACTTCATCCCACTTTCCAAACTGCCTACTGCCCGAACTTTGGCCTCCCTGTTCGCTCAACATGTTTTCCATCTTGTCTTTCATTGGACATTGATTTTGACAGAGACTCTCAGTTTGTCACACTGGTTTGGAGATCTTTCGGTACCCTGCTCGGTATTAAGGTCAGTCTGTGTTCTGCATGCCATCCTCAGTCTAATGGGCAGACAGAAGGAGTCAACCAGTCCCTTGAGCAATTTCTCCGATTTTATGTTTCCAAGTTCCATGATGACTGGACTGCATTGGTACCGTGGGCAAAATTTGCCTAAAACAATGTCTATCACATGTCCACCCCATTCTTCTGCAATTTAGGATTTCACCCCAGGGCCAATTCTTTGTCTACAATTACAACTTCCAATCTTGCCGGAGATATTGCTCTCATCTTAAAATCATTTGGAGTAAGGTTCATTCTATCTTATGTCATGCTTCCTTTCGGTCAAAATTATTTGCCAATCAGTTCTGTAGAAGCTGCACTTTTAAAGTAGGCAACAAACTCTGGCTTTCCACCCAGGATACCAAACTGTGGCAGCCCTTTAGGAAGGTTTATTGGTCCTTTCCTATTGCCAAAAACATTCATTCTATTGCTTTCAGGTTAAGGCTTCCTAGGTCTCTAAGAATACCCAACACCTTCCATTGCACTTTGTGGAAGTCCGTTATTTCTTCCAAAAAATTTGGATCTCAACGTCTTGGTGGACCTCATCCTGTCAAGATTGATGGGGTCAGGAGTTCATAGTTGAGAAGATTCTGAATTCCAAGAGAGTTCAAACTCAGGTTCACTTCTTAGTCCATTGGAAGTGATACGACCCGGAGGAACGGCCTTGGATTCCCCAGAGGCATTTGCATGCTGATAGACTGCAATTTCCAGGGAGACCAGGGGGGTACTGTTATGAGCCTTTTAACAGTAGGTGTGTTTTGCTTGTACACATGGGCGATGTCAAAAAACAAAGTGATCCATACATACTCACAGCAAATTGGTCATATATGTCATAAATCTTATTTCATATTTTAACAATATATGGTATATGTAGAACCAAGGGTGTTTTCAGTAATTAGTGGGCCTCTGTGGAAAACTAGTGCGTAGCAAATGCATATTTCCAAATATTTTTGAATGAAGACAGAGCGATAGATTGGTCACACCGAGATGATGCAGCAGTGCTCACACAGGAAGGGGCCATGGTCAATTTATATAGGGGCAGTCGGTGGCACTGTAGTGTGAGTAGGAACATTAGGTTGGTGTCAGTGTAGCCTGGCATGGTCAGTGTACTTTACAAATTTCAAATAGTGAGTACAACTTAACCAGATGTCATCCTACATATATTTGCAGTCTATGGGTAATGTGAGGACAATATACAGGGTCGGACTGGCCCGCCGGGGGACCGGGCTATCCACTGGTAGGCCCCGACCCTGAATCGCTCCCCTCTTGGTTGGTGGGGGGAGCGAGAAACTTTATTTAAAAAAAAAAACTCACGTGCCCGTGGCGCCGATTCCGTTCGCACTGAATGTCAGACGTGACATCATCACGCCAACGTTCAGTGAGGAGCACCGGCAAGACTGAAGAGAATAAAAGGAAGAAGCAGATAGAAAAGGTAAGTGGCAGAGGGAAGGGGGGAGCATGGCAGAGAAGGGGGAGCACGGCACAGAGAAGGGGGAGCATGGCACAGAGAAGGGGTAGCATGGCATAGAAGGGGGAGCATGGCACAGAAGGGAAGAGCATGGCACAGAGAAGGGGAGCATGGCACAGAGAAGGGGGAGCATGGCAGAGAAGGTGGAGCATGGCACAGAGAAGGGGGCGCATGGCACAGAGAAGGGGGTGCATAGCACAGAAGGAGGAGCATGGCAGAGTGAAAGGGGAGCATGGCAGAGTGAAGGGGGAGCATGGCAGAGTGAAGGAGGAGCATGGCAGAGAGAAGGGGGAGCATGGCAGAGTGAAGGGGGAGCACAGACATCATGGCAGAGTGTGAAGGGAGGCCAGGAGAAGGGGGGAGCATAAGCAGCAAGGCACAGGGTGATGAAGGGAGGAGCAAAAGCAGCATGGAGGGTGCAGTGTGATCATAAGGAGGCACAGCATGGTGATGAAGGGGCGCAGTAATGTGTGTGTGTTTGTGATGGCACAGCGGGCTTGTGGCAATGTAATGTGTGTGTGGTAAGAATTTTCTAAATGTACCCATTATTTTTTCTCAACATTCCAGGATCCAGACAAGCCGCAACTAAAGAAACCAGCAGCCACAGGTGGTAAAAGTGACAAGAACAGGTAGGACAGTCTGTCAAATGTTCTGAGTCTAGTGCAGGCTTGGCTAACCTGTGGCACTCCAGGTTTTGTGAAACTAAAAGTCCCAGCAT
This sequence comes from Mixophyes fleayi, assembly GCF_038048845.1. Classification (NCBI taxonomy): domain Eukaryota; kingdom Metazoa; phylum Chordata; class Amphibia; order Anura; family Limnodynastidae; genus Mixophyes; species Mixophyes fleayi. Next base: position 189,807,481 of record NC_134402.1, on the reverse strand, counting down.
ACCCTTCCAGCAATAGGCTGCTATATATTGGCAAAGCATGCTGAGGCTTGTAGTTTCACAACACCTGGAGTGCCACAGGTTAGCCATGCCTGGTCTAGTGGGATAATCCCGATTTTTGGTAACTGTTCTGCCCAATCTAGGGTGCAGGTCAAGACTGTGTACTCTTTATACACACACTGCATTCTTTATATACTACACTATGGTGCTAGCTGTCCTTTGCGGCCTGACACTCCTCCTCTAGTGTCTGGTCTCGCCTCTGTGATGGTTGGCCACACCCCCTCTGGTGGGCCCCTAGCGTTGCAGTCCCCCGGTGGGCCCTTCATGCCCCAATCAGACAATTACAATATATGCTTGGTTCAAGCACTGGACAGAAGTAAAAATGCTGATTATGATATTTTGGTCCAGGACATGAACAAATATTAATGTGTACTGACAGCACATTTACCCATAAATCACTGCTCTCCATGTAGTAGCTATTTGGATTCCTTACAGGGTAAGGTTATAGTTTATGTTACGTTTTGTATGCATCCCACACAGATGCGCCAAAAAGTAATTAGTTGACAAAGCTTAAAGGTGCAGGGAGCCGTTGCCATTAAACATCACTTCTGGGCCTTATCCTCCTAAGTTACGGTAGAGGCCCTAATGCACTGAGGCCCACCAGGGATTTCTCTGGTAATTTGATGAGTGAGTTGACTTTCGTCAGGTTCATATTTTGCATGGTGTCCAAGGACCTTTAGCTATAACAGAGGGTAGGAGTCATAATAAATGCCAAAGGATAAGTGGTAATATTTAGACCTCCTGCCAAGGTAAGCTTAGTTACCAAATTGCCCATGTGTGTAGAGGGAGGAGTAATGTGGCCTGTAGACAAAGTGACAGTAGACAAACTGTATATCAGGTAAATTCTATATGTGCCTTTGAATCACATTATTATTATTATTATTATTATTATTATTATTATTATTATTATTATGTATCAATTTATTTATTTATAAGGTGCCAAAGGTTCCGTAATGCTAGATACAGAAGCAAGTAACAAATAGATGAGGTAATACACATAAGTAGCACAGATGAGTGTAAGTAATGCTATGGGGATTCACACGGAGTGCAGCAAAATGACATGACAGAACATAGGAGAGAGACAAACATGGGACAATAGGTAGAGAGGACCTTGCCCATGAGAGCTTACATTCTTGAGGGAGGGGTGGTGAGAGACAGTAGGGCTAGCAGGGAGAAAAAGGAGATGACAGGCAAAGAAAGATGAGGTAATGGATAAGATGATCAGGAGGTGGTGGGATATGCAAGCTTAAAAAAGGTGAGTTTTGAGACAGCGTTTAAAGGACTGAAGGTTGGGGGAGAGTCAATTGAGGTGGGGTAGGGAGTTCCAAAGAATGGGGGCAGCATGGCAGAAGTCTTGATGGCGATCATGAAAGGAGGTAATGAGAGGTGAGTTGAGGCGGAGGTCATAAGCAGAGAAGAGAGGTCAGGTAGGTATGTATCTCAAGACAAGGTCAGAAATATAAGGGGGAAAAGTGTCAGTAATGGCTTTGTGAGTGAACGTAAGGTGCTTGAAGTAAATTCTGAAATGGATGGGGAGCCAATTAATGGATTTACGCAGAGGAGTAAGGACAGAGGAGTGATGGGAGAGGAAGACAAGCTGAGCTGCAGCATTCTGTATGGTTTGAAGGTCATACAAGTAAGAGACAGGAAGGTCAGTGAGAAGAAGGTTTCAATAGTCGAGGCGAGAAATGATAAGTGAATGGACCAGGATTTGGGTTGCTTCCTGAGAGATGAAGAGATGGATTTTCATAATGTTACGAAGAAGGAAGTGACTGGATTTGGTGAGGGACTGGATATGAGGAGTAAAACTGAGGGGTGAGTCAAGGGTGACTCCAAGGCAGCGGGTTTGGGTGACAGGAGAGCGAGAAATGTTGTCAAATAAGAAGGAGATTGTCACAACTATATGAGTACCTGCTATTGTTGGCGCAACTCGGAAGAAGGTGCGGAGTCTAACGTGCCCCATGTATTCACCAGGAACCCCCGCAAGGAAGTATGGACTTCGCTGCAGGGACACGCAGGTCGTGGTCCTTCCACGAGTCAACAGCGAGATACAAGGAGGTGTCAGACAAGCTGGGTCAGCAACGTTCTGGTAGTTCACGGTACACAGGGATATCCAGAAGAATGGTGAGACAAGCCGGGTCGAAAACGTTCAGGTAGCGCAGTACAGAGGGAGAATCCAATAGGGGTGGTCAAACGGTCCAGGTCAAAAGGTTACAGGCAACACTGGAATAGTCAGGAACAAAGTAGGAAACTGGTACACACACAATACGCTGGAGGCAGGAAGACCTGATACTCTGGCACAGGGGTCAGGGCAGGAAGTGCCTATAAAGCCCAGGGGACCAATAGCTGTAATGGGCGGCAACTAATTAGCGCTACTACGCTATCCAATAGTGTCCCATCAACTATAATGAGCGGCAGCTTAATTAGCACTGCTGTGCTGCCTAGCAACCAGACGCGCGGGATGATGACGCAGGCGGCCATCCTGAGTAGGCAGCAGGACAGCGCCTGACTGAGATATTGGGAGTGACAGCAACATTGGCAGGAGGAAAGATGATGAGCTCAGATTTGGAGATGTTGAGTTTGAGGTTAGGCAGCCAAGAGACAGATAGATACTTGGGTTAGAAAGATGGAAGAAAGTTCAGTGGAGGAAAGATAAATTTGCATGTCATCAGCTTTGAGGTGGTATTGGAAGCCAAATTATTGAATAAGATCACAGAGAGAGGTGGTGTAGAGCCATAAGAGCAGTGGGCCAAGGACAGCGCCTTGGGGGCCTTCAATAGATAGAAGAAGAGTGGGGGGAGGAAGAGCAGGAAGCAGAGGCTTTAAAAGAGCGGCCTGAGAGATAAGAGGCAAACCAGGAGAGAACTGTTTTGCAAAGACCTAGGGAGTGAAGGGTGACGAGGAGAAGAAAATGATCAATGGTGTCAAAAGCAGCAGAGAGGTCAAGGAGTACAAGAAGGAAGAAGTGACCTTTAGACTTAGCTGAGTAAGTCATTTGTTATTTTAGGGAGTGCAGTTTCAGTTGAGTGAAGGGGATGGAAGCCAGTCTGTCGAGGGTCAAGAAAAGAGTGGGAGTAGAGAAAGTAAGTCAAATGATTGAAGACAAGTTGTTCATGAATTTTAGAAGCAAAGTGAGGCAGAGATACAGGGCGATAGTTGAAGAGAGAGAGAGGATGGATTTAAGGGAGGGTTTCTTAAGAATAGGGGAGATGAAAACATGCTTGAAGCAAAAGGGAAGATACCAGTAGAGAGAGAGAGGTTAAAGAGGTGAGCAAGGTGACGGCAGGCATTGGAAGAGAGGGAGTGGAGTAACTTGGAGGGGACAGGGTCAAGAGGACAGGTTGTAGAAGAAGAGGAGGAGAGAAGAGTGAGGATCTCAGAAACACTTGAAGCAGTGGAGGAGTCAAGGGTGGCAGAGTGAGCAATAGAGAGAACGGGTGGGGGAAGGTGAGTCTGGCAAGAGCAGAAATCATTGTGGATAGAGTCAATCTTGTCATTGAAGTCAGTGGCATTGTCAAGAGTGGTGATAGACAAGGGGCGCGGAAGTGGGGGAGCACCCAGTAGAGAATTAATGGTAGCGAAGAGACGTCCGTGTTTATTGGATAGGGAGGAAATGAGGGATGTGAAATAGGTTTGTTTAGCAAGAGAGAGATCAGAATATAAAGTAAGTGATGGAGTGGGATTTTCCTTCATTGAGGTTTAGATTGGTGGAGACGGAGCGGGGTGGCTGGGGCTGCAGTGTCAAGGGCAACAGAGTGTGAGGAGTTGTAAAGAGTGACAGCGGTATTGGGGCATGATAGGGAAGAAATGGGAGCGAGGAGGAGTTCAAGGGAGGATGCAAAGATGATGGGGTCAATGCTGTTGATGGGGCTGCCTGCAAGCGACTTTGGGTGGGAGAGGGGGCAGGAGGTAAAGTAAGGGTAAAGGAAAGGAGATTATGGTCAGAGAGTGAGAAGACAGAATTGGAGAATTGGAGATTTCACAGCGATGCAAAAACACTAGGTCCAGGATGTGACTATCGCGGTGGGTGGCAGAAGTAGTCCATTAGGAAAGGTCATACCAAGAAGTGAGAGTTAGGAGTTTAGAGGCAGCTATAGTAATAGGAGAGTTGATAGGGATGGTAAAATCACAGATAATAATCGTGGGAAGATCAGAAGAGAAGAAATGGGAAAGCCATGTAGTGATGTTATCTAGAAATTGTGAGGAAGGGCCAGGGGGATGATAGATGACAGTAACACGAAGGTGGAGAGGGAAGAAGATACAGATGGAGTGAACTTCAAAGGAGGAGAAAGAGAAGGAGGTTTTAGAGGGATAACACTGAAGGTGTAGACAGGAGACAGTAGGACACCTACACCACGTTCTTGGCTGTCCCCAAGACAGGAAGTGTGGTAGAAGGAAAGACCCCCGTGGGAGAGTGCAGTGGGGGAAGCAGTATGAGAGGATGAGATCCATGTTTCTGTAAGGGCCAGGAGCCCAAAGGAGTGGGAGAGGAAGAGCTCATGAATGGAAGTGAGCTTATTGCAGACTGATCTTGCGTTCCAGAGTGCACAGGGTAGGTAAAGGTGTTTGAGTGGAAGGATGGGAATAAGGTTGGTCAATTGGATATCCTGGGGGGACAACATGATATGTGGTGGAGGGGGGAGCAACAGCTGATAGAGGGGATAGGCTTGGGCATATAATATGGAGTAATGATATAGGCAGCCATGAAGGGTAGTGGGTGGAAGTGTTGAATGGAGAGTAAAAAGGTACAGATGATGTAGTAACTGAGTATTTACATGAAATAGGAGAGTAAACCAAAGTCAGTTCAAACTCAGTTTCAGCTCTTCATACTTGTGATGGCAGGCAAAGCCTTGCGTAGCCTTGAAAGTACAATGATGAGATAGAAGACTGAAACAGCTGAATCAGGAGGAGGGAGTGGCTGAGCAAGTAGTACAGTAGGCTGATGTCCTTGTGTAGCTGTTGTAATGGATAGAATGGTCTTCTCCTGTGTAATGTTGGTATAACTTCGAATTATGCTATTTAAATCTTAATACACTTGCAACTACACACTTAGAACTACACACATTAGCTATGCTGCCATCCCTGGCTTGCAGCCATTCAACAATGATTATATGTGGTTAGCAAACACATGTGATTAGTGCCTTCAATCAAACCCTCAATAACCCCCCACCAGCAAATACTAGCAATAAAAGAACAAACAACAGTGAGAGTACAGCATACCATAAACTTACGAATAAAAATGCACTTTCTTAACACAGATCAGACTCGAGTGCAGCAAGCCAGCTAGTTGTAATGGTGGTCCTTAGGGTACCCCATGTAGTTATATAAGGTGAGATGCCTCACTGCTATTATAACGAAATAGTGCAGCGGTTTCCAAAGGAAAACGTACCAATCCGGCGGCGCCCGCGACCCAGCAATCTGCTGGGTCCAAGGTGCCACTGGATTGGTAAGATTTTTTTTTTTCTTCTTTTCTTTTCCTGGCCCCCGGGGTGCAGAGGGAGCAGAGTGAGGGAGTGCAGAGGGGGCAGAGTGTGTGGATGCAGAGGAGGCAGAGTGAGGGGATTCAGAGGGGGTAGAGTGAGGGTATGCAGAGGAGGCAAAGTGAGGGGACGCAGAGGAGGCAGAGTGAGGGGATAAAGAGGGGGCAAAGTGAGTGGATGCAAGGGTACGACCTGGGTGAGGGTTTTAGGAACAGCCCTCCGGAGAAGACCATGAACACCGGCTGGTGTTCCCCATAAAGTAGAGGGAGGAGGCTTAGGGAGTACAGTACACCCAGTTTATAGTAAAGTTGCGTTCCTGACCATTTAGTTGGTTTGCTTAGGTTTGGGCCGCCTGTTGTTAGTTAGTGTCAGTTGTGTGGGTTGTACATATCTATCACGTGTAGAGTAGAGGGAGGCTGTGTTGTGTCTGTCCTCCACAGGTGATGGAGAAGCGCAGTAGAGCAGGAACCGTAAGTTCATGTGCCCGTTGAGTATAATGCTCTATTCCCACTTTTGGTTAGGCCCTCACCAAGAGGTGATTGTTGTCTGTTGGGATAGTAGAGCGGCTGGGGTTACTCGGAAGGGGACAGGAGGTGACCATCGTTTGTAAGGTAAGATATTTGTGTGCGTCTGTCCTGTTCCCCACAGGCGTTACACTACCGTCTGAGTGCAGCTCCCCTTGATATGAAGACCATGGCAACTGAAACAGCTACAGGTCAGTTGGCCATCATCTCATCACATCAACGGGGACCTTTCAGAGCCAGGGTCGTGTGAAAAAAGGTGCAAGAGGCAGTAAAGAGGTCATAAACTAACTAACCTATTTTTGTGAACTTTAACATATTCTCACCCTCACATCTCCAGAGTTAGAAGTATACAATCTCAGGATTAGACATCTAGACTATGTGAAGTCCCTATTCTCTCCTTGTGAGTAAATTAACATTTTGATCACCTGCGATATTTTCAAACACCACAAGAGGGCCACATTTACCTGATCTCACAAAATAAAGATTGAATCAATGTGAGTTGGAAACACACACTGGATTAGCTGTAATATTTTTTTTCACCACAAGAATCCTCTGTCACGGGCACTAGGAGTCTTTGCCCAGGATATCACCAGATGATGGAATTACCAGAGTAATATAGCTGGTATAATGGTTCTCTGGTAGCAGGGTGACAACGGAACAGGAGAAACAGCAGATGGTGAGAGAATGCTCAAGGAAAGTCTATGACTAGCAGCAACTTGTAACGAGTAGATGAATGTACACGAGGATCCAGATGGACAAGGAAATGTGAGGAGAGTCAGTGGTCTGCGTATAGCAAGTTGTACCACTGCTATAGTGAGGAGGAATGTCCAGGAGTAGCGAGGAGGTAGTGAGAGTCAGCGGTCTGCGTATAGCAAGTTGTACCGCTGTCTATAGTATAGGAATGAAATCCAGGTGAAGGTAGGTAACGGGAAAGTCAGTGGTCTGCGTGTAGCAAGTTGTACCACTGCTATGTGAGAGGATACTTGAAACTGGTGTCACAGGGAACAGGAGTCAGTGGTCTGCGTCAGCAAGTTGTACCACTGCTATATATATGTGAGGAGGGGCACGAGGAGATGAATGTAAAGCAGAGTATACACGGGGCACACAGAACTTGATCCCACGATGATATCCACAATACAACAATAACTGACCAGCGCTGCTAAAAGTATACAAAGTCTCAATAGCAATCCAGGCAATAGAAAACAAAGTCAATGGTAACAATAGCTTCAGTGGATAGGAGGCTCCGGAGAAGAACACAACTCAGTCCAGATGGATATGCAATACAAAAGCAAAGTCAATGGAAAATATGCATACCGCGGTTCAGGAGAGCAGGCTGTCAGAGAGACGTGCAGGGATACCTGAACGGCTGAAGGCCGGCAGGAGGAGAGACCACTGGAGGGTGGAAGCGGTAATCAGGTTGGTGCAGCGCACGGCAGGTAATCCAGAATCAAAGAAGCAATACTCAGGAAGCAGTAGTAAGTGAAACTGGAAACATGATGAACACGGGAGAGTAGAGGCGGTCTGGTATCCAGTAGTAGTGGTAACGGAGGCAGCGGAGAGCTGACACCATAAACACAGGAGAGTTGAGACAATCAGGAACTCTGAAGTAGTAACGGAGGCAGCGGATAGGAATCAGCTGAGTGCAGGCACGATGAACACAGGAGAGTTGAAGTGAGCAGGAACTCTGTAGTAGTAACGGAGGCAGCGGATAGGAATCAGCTGAGTGCAGGCACGATGAACACAGGAGAGTTGAAGTGAGCAGGAACTCTGTAGTAGTAACGGAGGCAGCAGATAGGAATCAGCTGAGTGCAGGCACGATGAACACAGGAGAGTTGAAGTGAGCAGGAACTCTGTAGTAGTAACGAAGGCAGCGGATAGGAATCAGCTGAGTGCAGGCACGATGAACACAGGAGAGTTGAAGTGGTCTGGCAACCACAATAGCAGTAAACAGGAATCAGCAGAAGCTGAATACACGAGGAACACAGGAACACCTTCAGAGGCTCATGGGGATTGAGACTCCAAGATCAGGCAACCAGGTAATGATCACAGGTGGTTTAAATAGGGAGGGTTGCCTGATCATCCAATCAATTAAAAGCAACAGGTATTGAAGGCTTGATAAGGGCTGCACATGCGCAGACCCTCAGGATGGCGGATGGCCACGGTTCCTGAACACATGGGAAATGGCACTCACAGTCCGGTGAGTGACATCCTCATTGACCTGACAGGATGAGACACAAAATGACTTTAATTTACGCTTTAAAAAAAACCTGTGCAAAAGTAGCATATCCTCGCCCATATGCAGAGCTAAACACATGTGGGGGGGGGGGGGCAGCAAATAGGTGAAAACATTAGATTGTACAAGTCTATTAATGCAAACACCTATACACTGTATGACGTTACATCTACACTATCGTTTGCCTAGGCCAACATTGACTCATCTAAGACTACAGTCATATGCCTACTCATACAAACATGTTTGGCAAAGAGCAGAAGATGCTATATTTATATACCTTCACACACTCTTGGACCTTCTGTGGCCCCTACTCAAACAACTCATCTGGTCCCTTCTCTGCTGTCCCTGCTGTTCCTACGGTCCCCTCCTTGGCCGTCACCTTCTTTTTGGCCTGTGCAGCACAATCTCTGCATTGTTACAACAAAAATTGTTATATTAGATTTTTTTTAGTTTTTAAATCAATGACTACACAGCTCTAATGCAAACTTATGTCCAAGGTAACAACATACTTGCCTACTCTCCTGGAATTTCCGGGGGGCTCCCAAATTTCGGGGAGTACTCTCGGACTTCCGGAAGAGTAGGCAATCCTCCCGGACCCTGTAAAATGCCGAAATTCACGGCATATCTTGAATTTTTGTATTTTATGCTAGGGGCGGGGCTACAGTGACTTAATGAGGTCATCACGTACCCTCCTACCCTCTGTGACATGATCTGTACTCCAATCTCCTGGAGTACAGATTTAAAAAGTAGACAAGTATGGGTAACGATCTTCTAGGTTTTTTATGAAAGGACATCAATAAATAATTGATACTATATCCTTCCAAATGTTCTTTTATATTGCTTCATACTTGCCAACTTTTTAGAGGTGATGTGTAAGGATGGAAGGGTGTGGGGCACAGCAAAGCGCCTCATTTTGGACCCGACCCCACGACTTAATGATGCAAAAGCGTCATTTTGCTGCTGGCGGCAGGGCCAAAATTAAATTTATATATGTTGGTAAGGAGGACAGGTGATAGATGTATATGTCATCTCATTTGAATAGATATACAACCAGTCCTAGTGTAATACCGAGGCTCACCCCTAGGAGAGAGTACTAGGACTTTGGAGAGGAGGTACTTAGTGATAGGATAATACATATGGGGCCTGAGTCATTAAGGCTTAAAAGGAGTAAATGTTTTCTGGGACAAACCATGTTACAATTTAAGGGGTGCAAATTAGTTTATTATTTTGCACATAAGGTAAATACTGGCTGTTTTTTCATCTAGCACACAAATACTTGCTAGCTTTATTATTACACTGAAATCTAAAGTTGATCTAGGACATGTCCTACCCCAAGTATAAATCTGTCCCAACATTTTAAATTTACCTCCCCCTCCAATGCAACATGGTTTTGCCCAGGTGCAAATGTTACTCCTTTTTTATGCTTTGCTCTCCTTAATGACTCAGGCCCATGGTGTTCTATTATTTAGGCAGACCTATATATTAAGATAGGCCTGACCTATTATCAAGCAAGTTCAATATACCTATATGTATTGAGTATAGCACTCATATTTAGTGATTGTTATACTGCTACTCTTCAATCATATTATAATTATTAGAGAACAGTGAGACAGCACAGTAGTATTTTTACTACTTCTTAACAGTTTTTACACCATGTATGTTTGGTAATCATATTCATTCACGTAGTGTTTTTATTATTTCGCTAATTGAATATTTATTTTATTCTAATAAAGATATTATTCTTAACAGAAACTTACTCTATATTCTGTAGTAAAAGAGTGCCCTATATGCACATTTATTCTACCCCTTTCCCCCTTCTTTTTCCCTTTTTGGTACCAAAAATAAAGTTACCGCAAATCGCATCATGGAGGCTCCCGAAGTAGATATGGGATAATGTTATTCTAGCTGGATTTCAGGAGTCTCCCAGACATTCCGGGAGAGTGGGTAAGTATGTGTTCATTTTAAATTAACTGCATGAAATCTTGAGACTGCTTTCAGGGGGTGCCTATAGTAAATTAGTCAAAAAATTGAAAACAACTATTGTAATTAGTTTTTATAGATTTTTGTGCCTTACATACTTTAACCTATAACTTTAACATAACAATTGCATAGCATTTGTTCCCCCTTTTGTGGGAATGGAATTGAGGACTGTTATCAAAGCACACATTATTTTTACTACGACATTCCAGACTCTAGTATTTGGAGCTATTTTACATTCTGAATACAGCAACTATACACAGGAAATTGTATACTTATGCTTCATAATCTTCCTCCGCAGCTTCACCAGTGGGTCGTACTGCCTCAGCCTCAAATTGATACACTGGCTTCTAATTGTCTGATGGAGCTTTTGCATAGCAAATCCTGGCAAATGTTTTTGGACTTTATAGTGGAACCATATTAGTCTCAGAGTGCATAGTTTCTCTATTTCTGAACCTATTTCTCTTCGAAGAGTCAGCTTTGGTATCTGTACAATTTCATCCCTTGTTGGTTGTGTTTCGTCTTCCTAAAGGGGATTCTGGTTCTAGGATGCCTGAAATAAGTGATCCCCAAGTTAATAAAAAGCATAAAGGTGTGCCCGGGTGAAAATGTTACCCAGAGTGATTGATATCCAGAGGGTAGATGACCCTTGTCAGGATATCAGGAGTTTTGGGCTTAGCTGAAATTTCTATCATTTTCTCCTCCACCATACAGTATTTTTGCTAAATAAACATTTTATATGTCACAATTATGTCTTGGGGCTAGATTTACTAAGCTGCGGGTTTGAAAAAGTGGGGATGTTGCCTATAGCAACCAATCAGATTCTAGCTTTCATTTATTTAGTACGTTCTACAAAATGACAGCTAGAATCTGATTGGTTACTATAGGCAACATCCCCACTTTTTCAAACCCGCAGCTTAGTATATCTAGCCCTTGGTGTTAATTATTTATAGTAGTAAGGATTGTAAGAGAGGGTAAACATCAGCTGTTAAGTATTTTAAGAACATAATTTCTGTATTGATGTACACTACAATATTTAATACTAAGTTTATCAAGTAATGTTGTTGGGGTTTTTTATTTGGACTTTACTTGATATAGTTTTAATTTTAACTTCTGGCTTTATAACTCTTGGCAGAAGCATGTAGCAAGAGGTACATCTATTAGGATGATACAAGGATAAAACCTACGTCAAGTAAAGCCACAGCTGAAGGATGTGATAATGTGTTTATCTCATCTTTCAATTGTGGTTTTGCTTCACATAAGAAATGTTAAAACCCTAGTGTGACAATAAGGACAGTTAGTGGGACTATTGATCTTCAGAAGCTCAGATGGTATAACACAATACATGGTCAAACAGGGCTCTTTTTATACAGTTTCCGACACACACGTTGGCAGGGTGTAACCCAGCCCCCTGATCCTAGCTGGCACCACAAAGTCTGAGATATTACATCTGATATTTTCCCTAGGAAATAAGGCACTTTTAAACTTAACTAAATTTACAACAGTCTGTGAGTTCCCAAATCACTTGCTGTTCCATTATTCAAACAGGCTCTATGACACAGGATGAAAAACTACACAGGATAGAAAGGTAACGACCCCCTGCTGTATATTGAGACTAAAAAGATATGTTGGTCACTTTGAAATGAAAAGACTTATTTTTCATTCTTCCTTTCGTACAAAAACAAGATTCCTCCAACATAGCATGTTATCTCATAAATCAATACATGAATAATATGAAAATAAACATGCCCAGCACAAAAACTTAGCCCTTTCGGGTGCTGCGCACCAGTTACTAACCGGCGCCACAGCGCACATACATTAAATATTTACATTTAAATTAATTAATATAACCTTTAATACATCTTTAATCCCTTAGAGCTGAGGTTTAACCCATTCGGCACAGCAAAATCAGGTATTTACCCATTCAATGCTGCAGCAGTCATCTTGACCATGTAGGAGGTGAGGGGGACCAATCATTTTGATTTAGGACCCGAGGACATTGGTTGCAAATAGAAATACAATTTGCAACTGATCATGAAGTTGCTGAAGCAATCTATGTCATCACTGAAACAATCTGGAAGGTGCATTTTAGGCTCTAGTGGTGCTGCATGCACAGTACATTAGCAATGCTCTTAACATATACCTACTAAACTGACTACCTGGCAGTTAAAGTCTCCACTGCTTATTTAAATTGAACAATTTGATTACCTAGAACATGGGCAGAGCTGATAGCAGCAGGCTACTTCTACATTACTAACAACACACCCCTGGATTTTTTGACCTCTGAAAATGTTAGGAATTCACAGGAATACAAGATAATGTTGTAGTAAAACCATATAGAGTTTATTTCAGTTCACATATATAATGATGGCCTGAGCACAAGCACACTGAATATTGCACTAATGGGAAAAAAAAGTTAAAACACGGGCTCTGAGGTTGTTCACAGCCAAAAGCAGGAATATACCAGACTTTGTGGCAATGCATATTACACATACTTGCCAACTCTCCGGAATGTCCGGGAGACTCCCGCATTTTGCGAGAGTCTCCCGGACTCCCGGGCGAGTGTGGCAATCTCCCGAATTCTGCCTACTTCACTAGGAAGTGCCCACTTCCTAGTGAAGTGGGCAGAATTAGATCCCAAACGCCGCTGTCAAATGACGCAATTTGCGTCATGACGTCACAGGGGGTGGGGCCGAAATGACACATTTTGGCCACCCCACCCCCTCACGCCCCCCTCCACTGGCTGGCTCCCGGAAGGGAGCTGAAGAAAGTAGGTAAGTATGATATTACATAGTATTTTTTAGCAAATACCCTGCAGAGTGAGCAATGATGTTTACTGAAGACTGTGCCTGAGGATACTACTTAGAGCTATATGAATAGCATGCTGATGTAGAGTCAGATTTTAGGAACCAACAGATTATAAATTGCAAATTCAGGTATCAAGATGCAAGAGGCAATAAGTTTCAAAATCAGGAATCAGAAACCAGGAGACATCTGAATGCAGAGCCAGGAACTGCTTGATGCAAGGTCAGAAACACAAAGGACACAGATACAGGAACCTGGTAGCTAGCGTGCAATGCTATCACTGGTAATGAGTGCAGGATTGATGAGAGCTCATAAGGTGCAGCCTTTCAATTAACACACAAAGGGAAAAAAATAAAAAAAGAAACCTTCTAATGGCGCACAAATTAATTTATCAGTAATATAATCAATTCAGCAGCTGCATAGGAAGCTGCTTCCCTCCTCACATGCAATGGCAAAAAGCAAAAACAAAAAATGTAGTGCTAAAAATATCTATAAATATTGAAGTGCTGGAGAATTAATTAAGGGATAGTCTTACACAGTCAAATAAATGTAAAAATAATAATATTTATTGTATTAAATGAATACAAAGATATATAATGAATCAAAACTAAAAATCCCTAAAAAATAACATATAAAAACAGTCTGGATTATGTTATAATAAAACAGATAGGGGTAAAATGCTACCAAATAATTATGGAATACCTAGGAAATCCTTGTTGGTATATCACTGTGAGCCCACAGAAAAAGGCATTCAGTAGGCATTCAGTTCAGACAAAGTAGCGACAATCTTTATCCCAAGCGGAGGTCGATATAAATGTATCAAACCAGACAAAAAATAGAAGTAGATAGATCCAATATATAAGAGCTTGTAACACAGGCAATGAAAGGGACCGATATAAATGTAAACTTCTCTGGAAATTAATAGTAATGTAAAAAAGCTCACCGATAACTGATCTAAAATAGGCAACACAAAAAGGGAGACACAACTGAACTGCATAGCAGATGGGAGTAACAAGTAGAATGCAAAGCAGATGAAAGCCTAAGAGGCCGTGTTTGGAATCAAATCACCAATCCAGTGCTGTGAGACAGTAATACTAACAACTGCATCACATTGTTTGCAACATCATCATCAGCAGCTATTTATATTTGATAAGGTGAAGCTGTAGCAGTCACATTTCTAGGGGCTTTGTGTTTATGCTATTGTAACACTGCCTTTTTAATTGACATGACTATGAGTATTCGAATTATATTGACTCTGACAACAAACTAGTTGAAAGTCAGTAAAAGCTAGAGATGGTCACTGATCCCTGTGTTTTGGTTTTGTATTCGGTTGTGGGTCTGGATTACCGTCGTGTTTTGGTTTTGGATTTGGTTTTGCAAAACCGCCATTGCGTGTTTTGGTTTTGGTTTTGGTTTTGTTTGGTTTTGTTTTGCTATTTTGTTGGAAAATCAATGTTTTTGGGCCAAAAATAACCAAATTTAGTGCTTTTTCATGGATAAGTAATCTAATTGTAAAACTAATAAATTATCAAAAAAACAGCTTAATTCCTGGTAGGTAGGCCTTCATTAATTCTACACACAAAACAGATTGTCTTCCTCTCCATCTATGCATATTGGCATGCAGCCATCGTATTTGGATGTATATTACACCCTACACTTATAGTTAAATATGGAAAGAAATGGAAAAAGGCAGTTTGCTTTCTGTCTCTATAGGCCCCCCTCCACTTGTTGAAAAAAACAAAAAATTCAGCCGTTATAGACTGTACAATATTAATTGAAATGGACAAAGCCAGTTTGGTTTCTGTCTCTATAGGCCCCCCTCCGCTTTTCGAAAATAAAAGAGATTGGACGCAGATCTAACACTAACATTGCAGCCATGGCGTCTGTGATTCGCTTGGCGACTGGGTGACTGCTGTCATATTTGCTTCCCCTCGCAAATGATTGTTTCACAGTTAATTGCTGAAATGTAGGACTGCTCATTTTCTTGACCTGCGTCTGGGATGACGATTCACCCCAAGCAGCAGCAACAGCAGCAGCAGTGGGACTAACGCTTTCTTCAGAGGAATCAATAATAGTGCAGGAGTCATCCAGCCTTAATAAGTGGGATGCCGGGCTAACTCCGAGCGCTACTGAGGATATTGATGAGGATGGTGTGGTGGGTGTATTTTGTATCCGTGAGGATGTCGGTGACCGAAGGGTCTTAGCTGATGATGGAGTGCTTGTAATTATTTTGGAAGAACTTTCAGCTTTTCCCAACACTTTGTCATGAACTCTCGTTAAATGGCGTAACATAGACGAGGTTTCAAGATGGTTAAGGTCCCTCCCTCGACTGACTGTGGCTGGACATACACTACAAATGGCTAACAATTGTTGTCTGGATTTGGGTAGAAATAATTCCACACATAGGAAGTGGATTTTTTTGTTTTATGCCCAGGCATGACAATGGCCTTTTTCTTGTCACGTGCCAGAACTGCTGCCACTGGTGCAGGACTTACACAAACAACCTCATCCTCATCAACATCCTCATTAGCGCCCTCGTCGCCTCCAGAAATCTCCCCCTCATCCTCTACTAATTCCAAAGTGGCATCCTCAATTTGTGTATCACCGGCTACACTTGGGCTATTAAGGCACACATCAGCAGTATGCTCACGATTAGACATCCCACTGTTGGATGGATACTACACAGGGATTGGTGTCATTTCTGAATCAGAGCAAACATTATCCTCTAATGCCTTACTGTTATCTTGCAGCTCAGCTTTGACGCGTAACAGTAGTTGTGCACCAATTGTAGGCTCGGTAACTTCTTGGGTTCTGCCACTAATAGAGAAAGGTGAAGGTCTCATTCTCTCTTTGCCATTGTGTGTGTAGAATGGCATGTTGGCAATTTTTTTTTTATCGGCACTTAAAATTTGATCAGTTACACTTCTTTTTCGATTCAACACAGCAAATAATTTTTTGGTGTGTGTTTTTTGGACGGATTTCGAAACACTTTGTAGTTTGACATCGCCTTGCCCAGATGACGTACTGGGAACATTACCATCAGGACTGGTGACAAAACCTGGTTGCTCATTCTGCTCATATGTGGACTGCTTTGAATCCATTCTGAGCCCAAAGCACTTGTAGTGCTAAAAATTATTTGGCAGATACTGCTGACAAATATGACTTTTGACAGCCAGAAATATTTATGCACAATTATGGGGGACACCCCAAAAGCACTGGGGAGTGCTAAAAATTATTTGGTCGATACTGCTGACAAATATGACTTTTGACAGCCAGAAATATTTAGGCAAAATAATGGGGGACACCCCAAAAGCACTGGGGAGTGCTAAAAAAATATTTGGTAGATACTGCTGACAGATAGTAATTTTGACAGCCAGAAATATTTAGGCAAAATAATGGGGGACACCCAAAAAGCACTTTGAGTGCCAAATCTGGAAAAAAAAAAAAAAGTCCTCTATCCTCCTCTCTTCTCTAGCGATTTTTGTTAGCACAATTGGGATCAGAATATTGTATTTCTCTGTCCCTGCTCTAATCAGCCTGTGAGTACACCCTGCTCTCTCCCTCTGTCAAATGGCGATGGATTGCTGTGGAGGCGTGTATTTATAATCTTCAAGTATCGCGAGAACCAAGCCCCGAGATCCGACGACGTCATGATGACGTTCGGCCTCGATTTGGATTCCGAGCGGGCGGGAGAGTACCGAGCCTCCTCGGCTCTGTACTCGGATACCCAATGTTCGGGTGGGTTCGGTTCTCGGGGAACCGAGCCCGCCCATCTCTAGTAAAAGCTAACAGGAAACAGATAAGACTGCACTATAGCAACTAAACAGCATATGTGGTAGTCAAAGTCGCTGAGAGGGGGGGTGGGTACTAGTTACCAGAGCCTGGGCATGCCCGGGAGCCATGCCCGGGCCCTCACTCCTGATTTGGTTGTTTTGTGGTTTTTTTAAACCTATTTTTCTTTCTTTCAGTGATGAACGAGAGGAGGGGCAGCATGGCACAGTGATTAAGGAGAGGGGGAGCAGGATGACACAGTGATGAAAAAGAGGGGGGAGGATGGCACAGTGTAATGAAGTGGGGGAGCAGTATTGCACAGTGATGAAGGAGAGGGGGGCAGGATGGCACGATTTCCGGCGACTTGTACAAACCGGAGTATGATACATTTACCCCCTAATCTCCAACAAAGTAGTGTTCCCAGTTCAAATGTAAATTATGTAAAGTTTTTTTATTATTTAAAATTAAATCATATTTAAAAATAAAAATAATTTAAAACACCACTTTTAATGTGAATGCTGGCCACAAATGGCAAACAGTGACTCACAAATTTTAAACCATAAATTCTAAAAAGGTCAATTGCCGATTGTACAGAAAACATGTTTATGACCAATAAACCAGTGAAACTCAATTGAATTTCAAACTGGTTAAAAATTTCTGAACATTTCCAATATCCATAATTTAATACAATTAGCAGGAGCGGGCTGGGCTGTGGGGCAGGGGGGCTCAGTCTGACTGCTGTTTGGGCTGGCCGCCCCCCCCCCCCTCCCCCGTGGATGCAATATTATCTTAATATTACCAGCGGCTGCATCATAAGACACGCGATGCAGCCGCGTCAGCGCATAGGCGGCCACATTGCGTGTCATGTGATGCAACCGCCTGTGCGCCCCCTGGGCTGAACTTTGCCAGCCCGCGCCTGACAATTGGCTATGGTTTTTATGATTGGAGCCATATATCATGTGTTTAACTTATACAGTGCATCAGGATGTGGGAGTATGCAATAATATTTCTGAAAACTGGTATACAATAACCCATAGTAATCAATCAGATTTTTAGTACAGCTTAGAAATATGAAAAAATCTTTGATTTGTTGCTTGTTTGGTATCTTGACATCAATTTTCAGCCTGCTACTGACATGGTTCTGGGCTGTGATTTTTGTACTGCAGATCGTATGACATATATCTCTTATTAATATTTTTATTAATACTTTAGAGAATGTCTACTGTAAGACTATGTGACTGCCTTGGGCATTATTAGTTAAGGGGCGCCTAAAACAGTGAATGAGTGGCATAATGTCACTCATTCAGTGTTTTTAATCACCCCCATGATGCCTTAACACAATGGACTGCCTAATGACATGGAGAAGCTGGTGGTTTGCGCTCCGAGTGTGGCACTTGGCTATGACTTCACAGCCAAGCTCAGCACTCCCAGACTGAGGAGCAGATAATGCTGCCGCACCTCCTGCCTACTAAAGTAAGAAGCAGCATAAGTAGGAGTTTCAATGCCTTAATCCAGGGAGGCGGCCTAGAGCACCACTGAATCTTGTGCTAGCCCTGGGTTAACTCTAGTTGGTGTTTCCAGGTGTAGCATGTGTGACTTTGAAAATAATTGTGTTAGTTAATTACATGATTTAATATTTAAAATAGGATTTAAAGTGTTTCCATAGCTCCATTAATTATTCTACATTTTTGTAAAGTACACATAGAGTTATCAAAGGAAGCGAGTTAGATCATTTTTTTCTTTACACTGTATTTTCAGAATCACACCATTTAGGATCACACATTTTAAGATGAGGCACCTGATCTAATCTAAAATAATAAGTATATAGATAAATAGACGTAATTCTTAAATTATAACTGGACAGTCTTATCTCATCAATCAGAAAGCAACCCACTGACAGACTGACAGCCCACTGACAGACCATATTACACATCTCACTGATGGTATCACTGCTGATCTTGTGATTATAGCAGTTTGTACTGTAAAAACAATATGTACTGTGCGACTATGCTGTTATAAGACATAGATACATGTGTATCCATGTAACTATGTGTAGAAATCCCATGCACGCACAAAGCATGTTTAAACTATACATATCCATTTCTTTTCTTTTAGATACAACATTAGCAATTTACACATACAATTTTGAATATATGTAATAATTACTTTGTTATAATATTATAGTCATTCCTATTTTTACTGAAGTTTGTGTACTACTTAAACATCTTTAACCTAGTGAGAATAGAAATGATGCAGTTTTATCATTGCGCAGTGGGGGGCGGGCCACAATGTCATGCAGCCACACTTGCCATTTGGACCTCCCTGCCAGGATCTCCAAAAGTTGCTTAAGAACAAGTAAGCCACAATTAGTGTTTGCAGTAGATGCTAGATGATATGGCATAGTTACCAACCTTTAACGATCGGCCTCCGGGAGTCTCAGTGTAGAGGTGGGCGGGAGGGGGTGGGAGGGGGCGGGGCTCCACCAATCACGTCATTTTGGCCCCGCCCCTGTGACGTTATGACGCAAACGCATCATTTTAGCACAGGGGGCGAGCCAAAATT
This sequence comes from Mixophyes fleayi, assembly GCF_038048845.1. NCBI lineage: Eukaryota > Metazoa > Chordata > Amphibia > Anura > Limnodynastidae > Mixophyes > Mixophyes fleayi. Next base: position 189,788,072 of record NC_134402.1, on the reverse strand, counting down.
ATGAGATTCCCGGAGATTGGAGGCTTCAATCTGCCAACTTCACTAGGAAATGGGCAGATGCAGGAGAATTGTCAGCTCTTCCGGAAGTCCGGGAGACCTACCCGGAATTCGGGAGTCTCCCGGGCATTCCGTCAGAGTTGGTAAGTACCGTATTTTCCGCACTATAAGGCGCACCTAAGAGCCTTAAATTTTCTCAAAAAACGGCCTTGCGCCTAATAATCCGGTGCGCCCTATGTGTGCACTGAGTTCCAAAATCTCTTAAAATGTTGTTGTGCGATTTTGGTAAGCGCTCCGCTTGATTGACTGTCGGACCATTTCCGGCTGACACAGGGACGTAATACGTACACTACGTACGCTGGTTTGTCTAAGGGTCCCCGAAAATGGCACCAGTGAAGAGACATGCCTACGAGGCACAATTCAAACAACAGGCCATCAGTTACGCGGTTGTAAATGGGAATAGAGCAGCTGCGAAAGAATTCAACATAAATGAATCTATGGTTAGGAAGTGGAGGAAGCAAGAAAACGAACTGGGCCAAGTTAAGAAGACAAAACAAAGTTTCCGCGGGAACAAAGCGAGGTGGCCACAGTTAGAAGACCAACTTGAGCAATGGATTATTGAACAAAGAACAGCCGGGAGAAGCGTCTCTACAGTCACCATTCGACTGAAGGCAACAACGATAGCACAAGACATGATGATCGAACACTTTCAAGGAGGTCCGTCATGGTGCTTTCGTTTTATGAAAAGGCGTCATCTCTCCATCCGCGCAAGGACTACCGTGGCGCAGCAACTGCCAGCGGATTACAAAGAAAAGCTGGCCATCTTCCGCACCTACTGCAGTAGCAAGATTACCGACAGAAAGATACAGCCCAACCACATCACCAACATGGACGAGGTCCCCCTCACTTTTGACATCCCCGTGAACCATACTGTGGAGAAAAGGGGGACCAGCACGGCATTGATACGCACCACGGGGCATGAGAAGTCGGCTTTCACTGTTGTTCTTGGTTGCCACGGTAATGGACAGCAACTACCACCTATGGTCATTTTTAAGAGGAAGACGCTGCCAAAAGAAAAGTTTCCAGCCGGAGTCATCGTTAAGGCCAATCAAAAGGGCTGGATGGACGAGGAGAAAATGAGAGAGTGGCTGAGAGAGGTGTATGTAAAGAGACCGGATGGTTTTTTCCACACATCACCGTCCCTGTTGATCTGCGACTCCATGCGCGCCCATCTCACCGCTACTGTGAAAAACCAAGTGAAGCAAATGAATTCGGAGCTTGCCATCATTCCGGGAGGTTTAACAAAAGAACTCCAACCTCTGGACATTGGTGTAAACAGGGCGTTCAAAGTGAAGTTGCGAGCGGCGTGGGAGCGATGGATGACAGACGGTGAACACACCTTTACAAAGACTGGGAGGCAGCGCCGGGCGAGTTACGCCACCTGCAGCATAAGTCCATTAGTACTGCAATATAATTACTATGTTCACTGATCCTGCAGTATAAGTCCATCGGTACTGCAATATAATTACTACATTCACTGATCCTGCAGTATAAGTCCATTGGTACTGCAATATAATAACTACGTTCACTGATCCTGCAGTATAAGTCCATTGGTACTGCAATATAATTACTACGTTCACTGATCCTGCAGTATAAGTCCATTGGTACTGCAATATAATTACTACGTTCACTGATCCTGCAGTATAAGTCCATTGGTACTGCAATATAATTACTACGTTCACTGATCCTGCAGTATAAGTCCATTGGTACTGCAATATAATTACTACGTTCACTGATCCTGCAGTATAAATCCATTGGTAGTGTACTGCAATATAATAACTATGTTCACTGATCCTGCAGTATAAATCCATTGGTACTGCAATATAATAACTACATTCACTGATCCTGCAGTATAAGTCCATTAGTACTGCAATATAATTACTATGTTCACTGATCCTGCAGTATAAGTCCATCGGTACTGCAATATAATAACTACGTTCACTGATCCTGCAGTATAAGTCCATTGGTACTGCAATATAATAACTACGTTCACTGATCCTGCAGTATAAGTCCATTGGTACTGCAATATAATTACTACATTCACTGATCCTGCAGTATAAGTCCATTGGTACTGCAATATAATTACTACGTTCACTGATCTTGCAGTATAGGACTATAAGTCCTGCGATATAATAACTACGTTCACTGATCCTGCAGTATAAGACTATAAGTCCTGCGATATAATAACTACGTTCACTGATCCTGCAGTATAAGACTATAAGTCCTTCAATATAATAACTACGTTCACTGATCCTGCAGTATCCTTACTTATACTGGCAGTAAAAGAAGGCAGTTTGGAAGCCCCTGTACAAACTGGCTCTATTTTACCTGAGTTGTCCCCCCTCCAGTGTGTACTCCGAAAGAGTTCTTAGTGCAGCGGGGAACCTGGTCAGTGAGCGGCGAAGGAGGTTCCTTCTGCAAAATGTTGAGAAGATGATGTTCCTAAAAATGAATTATCAATTCTTCAATCAAGACCAGCAATGGCCTCCAGAGACTACAGAGGGACCTGTGATTGTGGAGTCCAGCGGGAACGAATTTATAATGTGTGAGGATGAGGAAGTACACACTGAAGGGGGAGAGGAATCAGAGGATGAGGATGAGGACGACATCTTGCCTCAGTAGAGCCAGTTTACTTTGTACAGGGAGAGATGAATTGTTCTTTTTGTGTGGGGGCCCAAACAAACCAATCATTTCAGCCACAGTGGTTCGGTAGGCCCTGTCGCTGAAATGATTGGTTTGTTAAAGTGTGCATGTCCTTTTTCCGCAACATAAGGGTGGGTGGGAGGGCCCAAGGACAATTCCATCTTGTACCTCTTTTTTTTCTTTGCCAGCTCGTTTTGTGGGGGTCCAAACAAACCAATCATTTCAGCCACAGTTTTGTAGGCCCTGTCGCTGAAATGATTGGTTTGTTAAAGTGCGCATGTCCTATTTCACCAACATAAGGGTGGGTGGGAGGGCCCAAGGACAATTCAATCTTGCACCTCTTTTTTTGGCATTATGTGCTCTTTGGGGCCTAGTTTTTCAAACTGCCATCATGTCTGCCACTGCAGTGCCACTCCTAGATGGGCCATGTGTTTGTGCCGCCCACTTGTGTCGCTTAGCTTAGTCATCCAGCTACGTCGGTGCAACCTTTTGGCCTAAAAACAATATTGTGAGGTGTGAGGTGTTCAGAATAGACTGGAAATGAGTGGAAATGAATGTTATTGAGGTTAACAATAGCGTAGGAGTGAAAAAAAAACACAAATCTGGATTTTAGCAGTTTTAATGCTTTTTTAAAAAAAAATCAGAACCCAAAACCCAAAATCAGAACCAAAACCTTGAGGGGGGTGTTTTGGCAAAACCCATTAGAACCCAAAACCTGAAGGTAATCAGAACCCAAAACCCAAAACCCGAAAAGTGGCCGGTGCACATCCCTAGTTATTATGTCATGCTATTTCTTGTCGGCGTTCTCATAGTCGGTGTAGTGACTACCACCGAAATAATAAACTAATTTACATCCCTTGCAATGTAACATGGTTTGTCCAGGAGAAAGCATACTCCTCTTTTATGCCTAAATTTGCTTAATTAATCAGGCCCATTATCTGCACTGCTTTTTTTTTCTGGTTACTTGGGAATACTAGTTTGCAGAAATCTGAGTAGCAGCACACAGTGCATGCAGTGGACCCAATAAATACACAAATACTACCACTTGAGATTGGTCACAAACAGAACTTGTTTACACTGATGGCTTTTCTCCGCAATCTGAGCTGACTTTTCTGCCAGTTGGATGGAATCTTTTTCTAATCAAGGAGATGGTTGATCACTGCAGATCTCACCCAATCAGGGCCACTGGATCCAGGGCCGATGCAAGGTCTCTAGGCACCCTAGGCAAAGTTTCAGCCAACCCCTCCCCCCATACTCTGGCGGTCTAAAACAAACAATATATAAATAAATATGTCAGTATTTGGTTCAAGGTGGAGTGTAAAAAAAATAACAACTCTTACCTTCTCCTCGCTGGCAAGGCTGTAGTCCAGATGCACTGATGCCTGATACTTTGAACAATGTCCAAGCTACACTTCTGTCCGATGGCAAATTACTGCAGTAACAGCTGTAGTTTATTTAAAATTACTTGCTGATATAATAATATAAGGTCCGTCTGTAGGAGGGATATGAGATGGCTCAGTTGGTATAGCTTTCCCGACTTTTTCCCTGAAACAAGTAAGACATGACATTGCCTTCTTACCGGTCTGAGAAGAAAAACCAGGTGCACACCAGTATGCTCTCACTAGTTTGCACATACCTTCCTTACCCAGATGAGTCAGACCATGTGCTGCCTCCGACATGTGCTGCCACAGGCCTACCTTGTTCATCTCTCCAGAGTCCCGAGGACTCTTGTCCACATCCCTTCGCCTTCCAGACCGCCTTTTCCTGTAGGGAACACAAATCTTGCATTTCAATTAATTTCTGCGAGTCTAATGTCTGAAAAACCATCATAGTCTCGGTCAATACAGTCATAGGTTGCCCTGCTGCCCATTTAGCACCTTCGTCCGCCCTATTGTTGCCCAATGACAACGGGTCTTCTTCAAAAGTGTGGGCTTTACATTTTATGATGGCTACTGTCTTGGGTAACTGTATTGCTGACAAAAGTAATTTTATGTGTTGTGAGTGTGCCACTGGCGTGCCTGCTGCTGTCGTAAAGTTTCTAAGAAGTCAAAGGGCCCCAAAATCATGTACTACTCCGAAGGCATACCTAGATTCAGTATATATATTAGCTGACTTACCCTTTGCCAACTCACACGCTCTCCTTAATGCTACTAGTTCGGCCACTTGAGCTGAGTGAGGTGGGCCAAGGGGTCCAGCTTCTACAACGTCCTGATTGTCTACAACAGCATAACCAGTACATAGTTTTCCTGTCTCTGTCTGTCTATGACAACTCCCGTCTGTATAAAACATAAAATCTACATTTTCTAAGGGGGTGTCATGTATGTTGGGCCTTGCAGTAAAGGTCTGGTTCAGATACTCCATACAATCATGTGTATCAGTACTCTTGCAAAACTCCTCACCAACCAGGGTCTCCTCACCTCCCACCCTTTGTGTCTCTCGAGACACATATGGAAGGTATGTAGCTGGATTTAAGGTGCTACATCGTTTGATGATGATGTTTGAGGGTGTCATCAGAGCTAGTTCCCATATTCTGAATCTAGCTGAAGAGACATGTCTGGTTTGAGCTGAATTCAACAGAGCTGATACTGCATGGGGTGTATAGACAGTTGAATCATGTCCTAATACTATGTCCTTGCTCTTACTTACCAGAAGAGCAGTCGCTGCTACACTTCTTAGACATGTTGGGAGTGATCTTGCCACAGTGTCCAATTGTGCACTGTAGTATGCTACTGGTCTGTTAGAGTCACCACGTTTCTGAGTGAGGACACCTGCTGCACAACCATCAGCTTCCGTACAGTATAACTCAAAAGGCTTTTCATAATCAGGTATTCAAAATGCAGGTGCTCTAGTCAGACTATGTTTAAGATTAAAGAACGCTTGCTCTGACTCCTCTGTATATACGACACGTTCTGGTTTTGAGGAAGAGACTAGCTCCTGCAATGGTAATGCCAGAATAGAAAAACCTGGGATCCAGGATCTACAGTATCCACACATCCCCAAGAAGGTACGGATTTGCTTCTGGCTCTGCGGCAGAATCATGTGTTGTATGGCCTCAATTCTGTCGGTCATCAAGTGTCTTAGCCCCTGGGTGAGACAGTGTCCTAAGTATTTGACCTTAGTCTGACATAGCTGTAACTTGTCCTTTGCCACCTTGTGCCCTGTTTGCAAGAGATGGAGTAACAGCAATTTAGTATCATGTAAACATGACATAAAAGAATCAGAGCACAACAACAAATCGTTCATATATTGAATCAGAACAGACCCATTGCTTGGTTGAAAGGATTGTAAACCGTCATGTAAGGCTTGGGAGAAAATACTGGGGTTGTCAATGAACAGCTGGGGCAGTCTGGTCCATGTGTATAGCACCCCCCGGTAGGAGAATGCAAAGAGGTATAGGCAGTCAGGGTGAAGAGGGACTGAGAAGAAGGCAGAACACAGGTCAATGACAGTAAAATGACTAGCAGACGGTGGAATCTGCATGAGGATGACAGCTGGATTGGGCACTACGGGGAATTGGCTCTCAACAACTTTATTAATTCCCCTTAAGTCCTGGACTAATCTATAGCCCCTCACCCCGATCTTCTTCACAGGGAAAATGGGACTATTTGCTGTGCTGGATGTACGAATTAAAATCCCTTGTTGCAACAGCCTCTCAATAATAGGATACACCCCTAACTCCACCTCCGGTTTTAGTGGCTACTGTGGGATTTTTGGAGCTATCCTACCACTTTTTAGATTTACCATCACAGGAGCTACATTTCCCATCAATCCAGTGTCCTGTCCATCTTTGGTCCATAGGGAACCCGTTATTTCCAACAACATCTCCTTTCCCTGAGATGGACTTTGTTCTATAAAGGTAGAATGCAACATTAACCTTTGTGGGGTGTCAAATATATCCTGTACCTCATGCGTGACCTTCTCTGGTATACCTAGGAATACACCATCAGGGGTACAGTATATGACACATCCCATTTGACATAACAAGTCCCTGCCCGGCAAGTTAGTAGGAGCTGCTGCAGCCAAGAGAAACGAATGCTTGGTATGCAGAGGCCCGATAGCAACATCTGTGGGTTTAGTTAAAGGGTAATGTAACACTCTCCCCGTTACCCCCATAGCTGGAATAGTTTTACTGTTAACCTGTAGATTGAAAGGAGAGGTAATCACAGATCTGGCCGCCCCTGTATCTACAAGAAAAGTTTGCTTCTTACCAGCTATGTCAACTATCATTGTAGGTTCTTCCCTCAGACTCTCAGTTAACCACACTGGCTGTAGACTACAGGTATAACCTGACCCCTATCTCTGACTATATGTTGCTATAACATGCGCCGGTAGGTGTGAGTCTTCTAGTCTATATGGATTACTCCTTGGTGGATGTCTATGTGATTGTGTCTTTCCTTCCTACAATCCTTCCTAACATGTCCTTCTTCTTTGCAATTAAAACATCTCAACATCCTTGGTTTCCTGTTATGTGGGTTGTATGCTGGTGGTCGTGTATGCATTCCCTCTAAAGCTTGTATACTTACCATCATCAACCTGTCACTTTTCTCTTCCTTCTTTCTAAAAATATTTTTGTCATGCTCCACGGCAATCTCTCTAAGAGAAAGTACCGTGCTGCCCCTTCAACCAGGTGTTGAGGTTTGTACCCTTGTCTTTAGGTTTTCCTTAAGACCATCCATTAGAACCATTACAGCTTCCTCCCTATGATGTGGATTCTCCCTTATATCTGCTATCCCAGTAAACTGTGGCATTGATGTTAGAGCTCTAGCAAAGTAGTCCGCTGCAGTTTCACTATCTTTTTGTTTTATGGTGAAAATCTTACTCCAATTTACTACTACTGGAAAATAGATGGCTAAATGTGAGACAATTTTCTCAATATTCTCTTGATTATCTTCATCTGTCAAGGTGTTGTCTTCCTCCAACAAACAATCTTTAATAAATTTTTGTATGTTAGTATTGGGAGGAAGACATGCCGTCAACACTACTCGCCAATCCTTATTGGTTGGTTCGTGTGCGTTTCCCAAGTCTTTAACAAACTTCTGACACTTAGCCAACTCTTTTCTAGGATCTGGGAATTTAGTCATAATGGAACGCAGTTCTGATCTAGTACAGGGACAATGCATTGTAACATTTCTTACAGGAACTATACCATCCTTATCCGCCTTCCCATTGGGAACTGCTATTGTGCGGACAGGATAATTACCCACTGGTTCACTACCTCCAGGATTAATCACAGGAGTTGCTGCTTCAGTACCTTGGATGTTTTCCCTCCTAGTGGTCACTCCACTACTCTCACCTATCTCAGCCACTGCCCCTGCCCATGCTGCTCCCTTTCCATACTTATGCTGAACATCTAGCATGTTAACAGCATGGGCAATGGCTCAAATTACAGTGGGTTCATCATCTCCTTCAGAAACACTTGCTTTAAACTGACTTAAAACAGGATATAACTTAGCAATTTCTTTTTTATCGTTTTTAATAACGGCTGTACTTACGCCCCTCCCCCCCTAACGCATAGGGCGGCGGGGGTGCGCTTGCGCTAAGTTCTCCATGCTTCTCAGCAGCTACTTCCACTGTGCGCGTGCTTTTCGCCACGCCTATTTCCGCTGTGCACTCGCTGCTCTGCCACATGTTGCCTTCCATTTTCCACAATTTCAAACAATCATTATGTTTATTTCTCACTTTTGTTGATTTAATCAACCACAACTTATCTTTAACATTATTCAGTACCTCTGAATTAAAACTTCCTATTGTTGGGAAAGGCCTACCACAATCCATCTTGACCCATGCATCGCAATACGCTATTGCGTATGCACCATATTGCTTACACATAAGAAAACTCGCCGAACCAATAGACCCTTCCTTAGGCAGTACATCGGCCATCTCTAGCGTCTGCTTAGCACCCATGTTGAACAATATCAGGCTACAGGAATACTGATCCAGCCACTACTTTCAATGCTCTGCCACCCGCAATCTACCGCTAGAGATCTTTAATGGCCGTGAACATATTTGCTCAAGCCGTGTCCACTCGTTTCCTCTCGTACCAAATGAGGACACCTAACACAGAAATATCAATGTGGTCCACAGGGCTATCAGCTCCTTGATACCCTGCCTCTCCAACAAATCTGTTGAGTTTATTAAAACTGGCAGCATCTGGTAAAGTCAATTACCAGCCTTGCCAACATATATCCTCCCCGCTGCTCTCCCAAGTCACAATCACGGCCTTCCTTACCGTGCGGTCCGTTCGCAACGCTTAAAGATACTAGCTATCAGTAAACGTTTACTATTGGGCGCGTGTTGCGAAAACTTTCTTTGTTTCCGCCACCAGTAAACCTGCCTCGTATACCGTACACCAGTTGGGCACCTGCTTTGTCAGACAGCAACTGACACTCTATTCAACAATAGATCAAACCTTAGTGTTTTTAAGTCACAAAATCACACAACATACACCTTTTCTGCACAGAAAGTCAAGTTCCCAACAATAGTAATAACGTTTCAAAGGCTTTACCAAGTGATTATACTATGCATGTATAACAAACTATCAAAATGATTGCCTAAACAAGTGGCAAATCTACCGGAAGTTCACGTACGCTAGGCAGGAAGTACACATATGCTAAGCAATGCAATACATTTAAAACGCAAAAATGACAATAAAAAGAAACAGTTTTCTCTTTTGTTCCTAGATTCGAGTTAGCACTCCTTAGATTATGCAAAAACGAACATTCGGGTTCACAACACAGAATGATATACAGGTTTTGAACACATTGCGTTTTTACCCGTATATGACGCGTCAATCCAACCTTTGTTGCGTAACCAAAATCCGTAGGTCTTGCGTATTGTCCGGTAGCGTAACTTCCGCCGCGAGCCCCCAATTTGTTATGCACATTTTGTCGTTATCCATTATCCATTAACGATTGTCGAATCTCGATTTGTGTTTACAAACCACAAAGTTATTTATTATCCAAAAGTAGAATGATTCAAGCAAAATAATAATAAGTACAGCCGTTACTTATCGCAGGCGCCCTGGATCCAGTGAACAGTCATTCAGGTCTGAAGTCTGTGGTCAAAGAAGTATTAAAGTAAAGTTATAGTTTTCCAATAAGCATTGTCTAAGCGATTTATTTGTGTTCCAAAGCACAAGCAATTTATTTAGCAAAAAGCAAGAAAAGGTTTAGCAGTTCCATAAACAAGTAAAATACAGTACAATATAGCCGATACATGATACATATTAAAGATGTTACATTAAAGCAGGAAAGTATAAAAACACTGAATACATTACATCTTTCTTATAGGGTCCACCCTGATTCAATGAATGCACCCATGCTCTCACGTTCCAGGATCAAAGAGAGCTAGAACAAAAGCCAGCATACTTGTATATACTTGTACAGATAACACTTAGGGCTAGATTTACTAAGCTGCGGGTTTGAAAAAGTGGGGATGTTGCCTATAACAACCAATCAGATTCTAGCTTTCATTTATTTAGTACCTTCTACAAAATGACAGCTAGAATCTGATTGGTTGCCATAGGCAACATCCCCACTTTTTCAAACCCGCAGCTTAGTAAATCTAGCCCTTAGTGAGGTCTTAATTGGTCCAGGGTTAATGATATTCCAGTTCCTTGCAAGTTATAGGTCAGTTAATTTGATCCTTAAAAAGGGTGAGGGGAAACTTCCCCCACCCTATTGTTCCCATGATTTGACATGAGTTCAAACTGACCCACACAAAAGTATTTTTGAGCATTAATCTCATATTGCTTGTATCTTGCGATCGCTAGATGCGATTGCTATTCCGTCCACACCGGGTTAATGCTGGTGAAAAAAGCTTTAATATGAGACCAAAATCTTTACCTTTTAAAACACCTGAATGATAAATATCACTAAAGTTTACATATAACCTTAATATATAAACTAAATAATAAACTAAATACTATCTGCTCATAAATCACTGTGGAATGGAACCAATATAAATATGAAATATATATATAACTACATGTGAGAGTGTGAGTGTGCATGCGTATTTTACCGCGTGATCACGCCATGCCACGTGCTACGTGGCATACTGATTGCAATCGCACGGTAAAACAATCTTAACCAATATACTTTCGTTCATCCAATTATAAGACTTCGACTAAGTTGTTTTTTTTTTTTAGTATATTCACATACATATATATTACCATACAAACAAGACTAAGCCCAAAGCTCCTGCTTATATGCAGTCAGAAATACAGTAAAACAAAGCAGATGGTGTGGCTTGCTTCTATTGGTCCAGGCTTCAGGAAGGTCCAGTGTACTGCAGGTCATAGGCCAGTTCAAACTAAAATATCCAAAGGTGGGGGTCATCTCTCCAGGGGATGTGCTCTGACTTTCCCACCAATATTCCAATTTCACTACCATGCATATAACTTATAATATTACACATAAATACTGCTATATTTTGACATAAATAACTATGTGTTGCAACTACAATTAATGTGTACTAATTACAAATGTGTGTGTTCGTGTGAATGTGTATAAAAGTGTAAAAACTGTTATTGTCACGTGTTGCGGCCGGATATGCCCTTCCACGCCGTAGCATGCTCTACGCATATTTTCAGACAAAGACGACCAAGTTTGCTCGAATTTAATTGCTATTATTGAAATGACTTTATCCAATTTGCTGACTTCGACAAGAGGGACAGGGGAGAATACATAAATACAAAAACAAAAAAATGCAATACCAAAAATAATCATTATACATTTTCATGCCCCCCCATAGCTTTTACTTCCCCACTACACTCCCTCAGTTTTGCTCCTGGATGGAGCACCCTATTTCCTAATTTAAAAAAAAAATAAAAAAATATTACAATATAACAATTACTTACCTATTTTTCTTCCCTCCTGGATGGTCAGCAGAGCAGTCAGCAGTAGATGCTGTGGGGGACTCATATTTCAGCAGTGGCCGCTCCTCACCTTCTTCTCAGAGGAGGGGTGGAGCGGAGCACAGCATCCTGGAAGGGGAGGGGGCATGTCTTGCATATAACTTTAGACACACTGGGCTAGATTTACTAAGCTGCGGGTTTGAAAAAGTGGGGATGTTGCCTATAGCAACCAATCAGATTCTAGCTTTCATTTATTTAGTACCTTCTACAAAATGACAGCTAGAATCTGATTGGTTGCTATAGGCAACATCCCCACTTTTTCAAACCCGCAGCTTAGTAAATCTAGCCCACTGTCACTGACAGACAGTGTGATCATTGTTTTGCATCGGTCGTCAGCTGTTTCAATGTGTCGGCAATGTCTCTCACTGATAGACTGACATCTCTGACAGTCTGTCAGTGAGAGACACTGCCTGCACATTGAAACAGCTGCTGGCCGCCGCGAAACAATGAAAAAGTCTATTGTCTATTTTTCAATTTAAAAAAACTTGTCTGAGGCGCCCTCCAGGTCCCAGCGCCTAATGCTGCCTAATGGAAGAGCCGGGCCTGACTGGATCTCTGCTTCATTCACTCCTGAGTGTCTGGGTACTAATGACCCCATCTCCACATCATCTTTCCCTCACTATCTTCTGGGCTTGGTTCATACACAATACCTTATTATGGATGGGTATGCTGGGTGGGATCCAAAAAGTTTCACTCCCTTTTGTGTCCTTGGGAAGAATGGCCAGGACTGGATAACATTGTTGCAAATAATATGGAGAAGTGAAAAAAAAAGATAAGGCTGTGTGGGATTGATAATAATGCTTGCGACAACTCGATAGAAATAAATATATTGATAGAAAAAGGGAAGTGTGTATATGAAAGAGAGAACAGTATTTGAGATACTGCAGCTGTAGTTATGAACTTAGCTGTATATATGGATACTAAGGCTTATGTAAACTCAATAAAGTTATGAAAAATAAATGGTTATAAAATAAATTATTGCAAAAATATATGAAAAAAAAAGACTAAAGAAGAAAATCAATAAAGTAAATTGAAAATAAATTAAATTGTGATAAACAAAATAGTCCTGGAAAAATGTCGTCAAATCCATTTGTATGAGCTGTCATATAAAATGGTTTGGGTTATCTAGACTCAGATTTGTAAGTACGTTGTAACTTGTGTTCTTAGTCAGATGCTTTCAGAGTGAGATAATTATACAAGAGAAGGATTCAGACATATTTTTAATCATAGTAATACATAGATTATCACTTACAGTGTAGTGCCATGAATTGCTTTCAGATCAGAACGAGCAGATGTGCTAAATGAGCTGAGGCAGTCTGACTCCCCAGAGATCTCCAGCAGTCTTCTCATCGTTGTTAAATTGACTGGAACAGCATCCCAGAAATAACAAAAGTGTTCAGTGCATTTAAAACCATTTATGCATAGTTTGTGTAGCGGTTAATATAGTAATGGCCAAAAGTTTTGAGAATGACACAAGTATTGGTTTTCACAAAGTTTGCTGCTTCAGTGTTTTTAGACCTTTTTTTCAGATGTTGCTATAGTATACTGAAGTAAAATTACAAGCATTTCAGTGTCAAAGGCTTTTATTGACAATCACATTAAGTTTATGCAAAGAGTCAATATTTGCAGTGTTGACCCTTCTTTTTGAAGACCTCTGCAATTCACCCTGGCATGCTGTCAATCAACTTCTGGGCCACATACTGACTGATGGCCACCCATTCATGCCTAATCAATGCTTGGAGTTTGTCAGAATTTGTGGATGTTTGTTTGTCCACCCGAGGATTAACCACAAGTTCTCAATGGGATTAAGGTCTGGGGAGTTTCCTGGCCATAAACCCAAAATTTCGATCTTATGTTCCCTGAACCACTTAGTTATCACTTTTGCCTTATGGCAAGGTGCTCCTTCATGTTGGAAAAGACATTGTTTGTCACCAAACTGTTCTTGGATATTTGGGAGAAGTTGCTCATGGAGGATGTTTTGGTACTATTCTTTATTCATGGCTGTGTTATTAGGCAAAATTGTGAGTGAGCCCACTCCCTTGGGTGACACAGGACTGATGGTAGTGCTCACCTTTCCTTCTCCAGAAAAACATTTTTCCAGATGCCCCAAACAATCTGAAAGGGGATCCATCAGAGAAAATGACTTTACCCCAGTCCTCAGTCCAATCCCTGTACCTTTTATAGAATATCAGTCTGTCCCTGATGTTTTTCCTGGAGAGAAGTGGCTCCTTTGCTGGCCTTCTTGACACCAGGCCATCCTCCAAAAGTTTTTGCCTCACTGTGCGTGGAGATGCACTCACACCTGCCTGCTGCCATTCCTGAGCAAGCTCTGCACTGGTAGTGCCGCAATCCCACAGCCAAATCAACTTTAGGAGATGGTCCCGGCACTTGCTGGACGTTTTTGGGTGCCCTGAATCCTTCTTCACAGCTATTGAACCTCTCTCCTTGAAGTTCTTGATGAGCCGATAAATAGTTGATTTAGGTGCAATCTTACTTGCCTGTGAAGCCCTTTTTGTGCAAAGCAATGATGACTGCACGTGTTTCCTTGCAGTTAACAATGGTTAACAAGGAAAAACAGTGCTTTCAAACACCACCCTCATTTTAAAGCTTCCAGTCTGTTAGTCTAACTCAATCAGCATGACAAAGTGATCTCCGGCCTTGTCCTCATCAACACTCTAACCTTTGTTAACATGAGAATCACTGACCTGATGTCAGCTGGTCCTTTTGTGGCAGAGCTGAAATGCAGTGAAAATATTGTTTTTGGGATAAAGCTCATTGTCATGGCAAAGAGTGACTTTGAAATTAATTGTAATTCATCTGATCACTCTTTATGACCTCCTGGAGTCTATGCAAATTGCCATCATAAAAACTGAGGCAACAGACTTTAAAAAATAATATTTGTGTCATTCTCATAACTTTTGGCCATGACTGTAGATATAACATGTATGGTGAGATTCAGTTCAGCGTGTTGTGTCTCCAGTCCGCAGAGACACATCAACCTGATGTTCAGGCAGAAATCTTTGCTCATTTTTCCTCTCACCCCATAGAGATGTACAGAAAAATGAGGGGAGATTCTTTATCATAAAAGACAGTAATGTGTGCAGGCAGATATCGAGGCAATGTCTCACAGCACATCAATCAAAATTGAATGTCCCCCTTTATTTTTCAGCATTGATACTGAATTCATCAGGAGATATTTTGTGTGAGTGATATATTTATAGCAAGGAGGAGAATTAATTAAGTTTACCATACATTTCAGTAAAGAAAAAAATTGTTTTGCATTGTAAACATAGAGATTTTGGTCACAAACAATACATTGAAAACTAGGATGTACGCCAAACCCTCTCTTCTACTGCAGCCCAAATGGATCTGTAAGCAAATGATAATCTCATTTAAATGATTAGTGCTTCGTCTCATGCTCCCTCAGTGTTAAAGATGTACATGAAGGGTGCATAACCACAAATTAATAGCTGCCAACCTCGAGCAAATATATGAATCACTGTAGCAGAAAGGAATACTGTCACTTAAATTCCCCAATGTTAGCATGCACATCCAAGGGATAAAATAGTGCAGAACAAGTGGCTGTTTTAAGGGATCCTTTCCCCCACATACCGTAAGACGCAGCTAAGTAAACCTTGTACTCACCAATAGCCATCTTATTAAAGGAATGTCCCTTCAGGTTAAGTTGTTGTTTGTAGCTGCGTTCCTTCTCAATAACATTACATAGACAGACAGGGATAATGGTGTCCAAAAAGGAATTTTGTTCCAATCCTCAGATTCAATAAGTCACGGTCTAGGTTCCATATAATTAGCCAAGCATTTGACACGTTTCATCACTCAGTAGTGACTTTTTCAAAGATGGTTTATGAAACAAATATCCATCTGTTTATGTGGTCTCCTGATTCTAATTAACCAATCACATTCTCATACTACAGCTGACATTGTGTTCTTAATCAGCCAGTCTGCAGGTCCATACCATCAACACAACCATTGCAATATCATTAAAATACAAATATAAAAGTTTGCATTCATACAGTTATTTGTAGAATGTATACAGCAGTGCAGCATTTTGGCGAGAAAAATATAAAGATTTTACCAATGACATAATCCAAAATATTATCAGTTCTCTTCATCTAAGTCTTAGGGTCAAATTCTCCCCAATTTTATATTGTTATCTTATATATTAAATGTAGACAATATACAGAATAAGAAATTGTATATACCCTCTATATTGTTGATTGAATTTCGAGACATAAAGGCGAAGGAATTGTTGTAAGAACAATGGATTGATTAACCATCTCACTTTGCTCCTTTGACTGTGGGTGGTAGGCGGAACGAAAACTGAGCTTGATTCCCAGTAGGGTACAAAAAGATTTCCAGAAGGTGGTGACAAACCGAGAGCCACGGTCAGATACAATGTTGATAGGGAGTCCATGAAGCCAGAAGATCTGCTGTGTGAACCTGGAGGCCAATGTTCGGGCACACGGTAATCCTGCTAATGGTATGAAGTGGGTAATTTTACTGAAGTGATCAACGGTTACCCAGATGGTATTGCAGCCGTAGAACCGGAGTAGATCTACAGTAAAGTCCATAGATATGTGCGTCCAAGTTCTCTTTGGGATGGACAAAGACATAAATGGTCCTGTCGGACAATTACAGTAAGATTTTCTACTGGTCTTGTAAACTCCAGGATTTCCAGAGGACCAACAGTCATGAGACTCAATGGTGGTTGGGAACAAACAACTTGTAAACAGGAGTCTTGGGGGAAGCGGATATGTATTTCTGACTGTTATCTTCTTCAAACCACGGAAATCTATGCAGGGCCTCAGACTCCCATCATTCTTGGATACAAAAAGAAACCAGCTGCTACCGGTGACTTAGAGGGTCAGATGCACCCTTTTTGCAGGATTTCCTTCACATACTGCTCCATGGCTTTAGTCTCAGGGATGGAAAGTGCATACAATTTGCCTTTGGGTAGCTTAGAACCGGGAATGATATAAATTGCACAATCATAGTCTTGATGAGGAGGAAGGGAATCTGGCTTCTGCTTGAATAATACATCTTGAGAATCCCAGTGTCATGCTTTAATGCAGAAAACCATAGCTAAGGACCCCGGAATATGGTAAAATACACAATACTTATCGCAGATATGTTTCCAGAAAATGCAGTATGATACAAACTGGATGGTGTAGATATAGAACAGGGATTGCAGGGGATGCAGAAAGCAAAGAACAGGAATACAGCTGTTGCAGGTGAACAGGTAGTTTGTAGAAATCCCAGGGACCAGGTGAACCAGGAGCACAAGGAACAGCACAGCAACATTTAACAGCAGCAATGACCAGCATGGTGCATGGCGAGGAACAGACATAAATAATGAGAGACACAGGTGTACCATTAACGAGCAGAGATTAACTCCTACTAGTGAGTGAAAATGTCCATAGTGGAAGAGCAACACCACTGGTGGCATGGAGGTACTGCATCCAGGAACACAACCACAGCAAAGACTAAGGCAAACCACAGCAAAGACTCTAGGCAAACAGGAGATGCAGAAGGCAAGCAGCATCCTATAGGGAGTTGTTGCAAAACAGTCAGAGGCAGATCATGATACCCTGTAAGGATATGGAAGCTGTTCTACACAAGGCTGTAGGACCTTGAGGGTTAAAGTCAGACAGGTCGTGGAGCAGGCCGCACTCCAACGTAGGATCTTCCCCATACTCCAATCAATATAAGAATTATGGCTCTGAAGTCAGGGGTGTCACAGAATCAAGGGAACAGAAGGGCATGAGATCAAGTTAAAAGAGAGGGTTTCGGAATAGGGGTGCCCACCAAGAGCTGCACAGGAGGGGACCTGGCAATGATCTGCCCCCAATCAAAGGGTTACTATCCAAACAGACAGTGATGTTTGACTCCAACATAACTGATGGCATACCAAGGGTCTGGGCACACTTCACATCAAGGAAATTACTGGCTGCACCACTGTCTAAGGAGGCTGGAACAGAGGTGGAATGGGAACCATAGACGAGCTGAGCAGGAATCAAAACAAAATTCTTAGAAGAGTATATTTGAAGACCTAGGCGCACCTCTTCATCAACACCTAGGCCTGGTCTTTTTCCACCTTTTTAGGACAACAGCAGAGTAGATGACTCTTGTTACCACAGTATAGTCAAAGGCCCAAGGAGTGTCACCTAGATCTTTCCTCTGAGGAGAGGTGATAAGCTCCTAACTGCATGGATTCAGAAGAATCCGGTGGTGCAGAATAAGAGACGGAGGGGAGCAGGAGAATGAGGATATGTCCTTTTAAGCCTTCCTTTCCTAGATCCTGTGGTCAATCTTAATTACCAACTGCATAAGACTATGCAAGGTAGTTGGTAAGGGGTACTGCACAAGGGAGTCTTTGATCTGTTCAGACAGACTGAAACGAAATTGACGAAAGTAAACTAATAACCAGAGGTGCCAGCTCCAGCCGTTTGTCTCAAGGTGCCAGTTCAAGCCGTTTGCCGCTAGATGCCAGTTCCATCCATTTCTCTTGAGGTGCCAATTTCGGCTGCCAGTGCCAAGGTGCTAGCTCAAGTTGACTGTCTCGAGATGCCAGTCTCTGCCGCCTGTCCTGAGGTGCCAGTTTTGGCCACCTGTCCAGAGGTACTAGTTTCAACTCATCGTCCAGAGGTGCCAGTTTCTGCCGCCAGTTGAGAGGTGCCAGTTCCATCTGACAGTCCAGAGGTGTGAGTTCCCACCACTTGTTTCAAGGTGCCAGTTCTAGCCATTTGTCTCGAGGTACCAGTTTTGGCTGCCAAGGTGCTAATTTCAGCTAGTTCCAGCCTGAATGTCCTGAGGCACCAGTACTGAGGTGCCAGTCTCTGCTGCCTGTCCTGAGGTGCCAGCTCCTGTCGCCTGTCCTGAGGTGCCAGCTACTGTCATCTGTCCTGACGTGCCACCTCCTGTCGCCTGTCCTGAGGTGCCAGCTCCTGTCACCGGGTTCCATCCTATGCCTCCAGTTCTGAGGTGCCATCCTCTGCCTCCAGTACTGAGGTGCCATCCTCTGCCTTCGGTTCTGAGGTGGCATCCTCTGCTCCCAGTTCCGATTTGCCATCCAGTTCCAAGGTGCCAGCCTCTGCTTCCAGTCCTGAGTCTCCTGCCATAGTCTCCAGTCCTGAGTCTCCTGCCATTGTCTCCAGTCCTGAATCTCCTGCCATTGTCTCCAGTCCTGAGTACCCTACCATCGCCTCCGGTCTTGAGCCTCCAGCCTCTGCCTCTGCTCCCGAGTTGCCAACCGATGTCTCCAGTTCCGATTCACCAGCCGCTGTCTCCATTTCCGAGTCACCAGTCGCTGTCTCCAGTTCCGAGTTACCAGCCGCTGTCTCCAGTTCCGAGTCGCATTCCTGAGCAACAGCCTACTTCAGAGAGGGAGCTGCCACTACAAACTGCATCAGAGAGGGTGCTACCCCTTCAGCCTGCTTCAGAGAGGCCACTGCTTCTACAATCTGCTTCTGAGAGCGCGCTGCCCCTACAGCCTGCTTCAGAGAGCACGCTGCCTTACCAGCCCACTCCAGAGAGGGTCCTATCCCTCCAGTCCGCTCCAAAAACATTGCTGGCGGTTCAGACCGAGTTCCCATCTAGTCCAGTTCAGCCCAAGTTGCCGCCTAGTTTGGTTCAGTCCCAGTTGCCGCCTAATTCGGTTCAGCCCGAGTTGCCACCTAAATCAGTGCAGCCTGGGCTGACACTTAGTGCGGTTCAGCCTGAGTTGACATTTAGTGGTGTCCACTCTGAGGCTTCTCACTGTGCTGTCCGCTCTGAGGCTTCTCACTGTGCTGCCCGTTCTGAGGCTTCTCACTGTGCTGTCCGCACTGAGGCATCTCACTGTGCTGCACGCTCTGAGGCTTCTCACTGTGCTGCCCAGTCTGGGCCTCCTGCCAAGTCACCTGCACTGTCCGGGCCTCCTGCCAAGTCGTCTGCCCAGTCCGGGCCCCCAACCAAGTCATCTGTCCAGTCTGGTCCCCCTGCCAAATCGTCCAGCCAGTCCAGGCCCCCTGTCATGTGTGCCAAGTCTGGGCCGTCCTTTGCCAAGGGTGCCAAGTCCGAGCCATCTCTTGCTGAGGGTACCAAGCCTGAGCCGTCAACTTTCTTTTAGGGGCACCTTTCCCAACTTAGTGCCCTTCTGAGGTTTTGTGCTTCACATATTCACTCTGTAATTTGGCTCAGCCCGAGTTGCCACTTAATTCAGTTCAGCCCGAGCTGCCAGTTAATACAGTGCAGCTTGTCCACTCTGAGGCTTCTCACAGGGTTTCCGAGGGTGCCAAGTCTGAGCCCTATCTTGCCGAGGGTGCCAAGTCCGATCCGTCACCTAACCTCAGAAACAGCCGTGAACGGATTAGAGTTGGATCTAATCTGTAGGTCATAGGGATAGAGAAGTTTCCAAGCAGGTCTTTGAAGCAAGTGATGTTTATTTGCTGACCCTGGTTGAAGGTACCAGAGAGCAGGTCAGATGAAACAAGACGAACCATTTTAAATACAAAACAATGCTTTTTATACAGTTTTGGACACAGCCTCACAGAGTAAGTCAGCCCCCAGAGGTCTGGTATTTGCTTTCTGCATCTCCCTGCAATCCTCATTCCTACACCATCCAGTTTGTACCTTCCAACAATAAACATTGTGTGCTGCACCATATTCTGGGCTCCCTAGCAGTGATTTCTGAATTGAAGTGTGACACTATCAATTCTAAAATGGCAGCTGAGAACAGGGGGGGATGGCTGTATATTGAAGATCTGGATCCAAAACATGCAAGATCTGACAGTTTCCCAGAGATGGCATTGTACCTCATATTCAGTACCCCAAACTTTGGTTCTCATGGATTTCTCTGAATCCATACTGCTCATCTCTATTTAGAAGGTTAAAAGACAGTTGAAGGCAGGAAACTTTTTATGTAAAATGAATCAACTAGACATCAGGAGGATATGGACACTAATAACACCAATCCTAGAGGTTTAAATATAGATTTTGAACTGAACTCATTTATATTAGCAGCTAGTAATGCAACCCATAACAGACATTTGAATACTTATTGACTTATCTTTCATTTTAATTATCAGGTTAAACAAACCACTATACTGGTTAATTGTACATGATTAGGGTTAAAAGAGATTCCTTTCACGTGTCCATCGATCTTTTTCATGCTGAAGTTTAATCATTTATGATTCATTTGTAGTGTCCTGCAAATTACAGAAACCTTTTTATTTATCTGTCATAATGCAGACATGGTAAGCTAAATAAATATAAATAATATTTGTGAATATAGTAATATAGTAATATAACAGGTTGTGCTTGTAAATTATCTAAGGTAATTTGCACAGTGCATGGTTTTGTGTTGAATCCAATTGAAGCAGACCCAAAATCTCTTCCCTTTCATCCTCTCTGAAAACAGAGTTGATAATTTGAGAATTGCTTGACCTCCCAGGTCACTAGTCTGTTCCCTTTTCTTGAAATCAAAATCTTCCCTTGCATGTGAGTCTGTGTATGTGTCTGCCCATGTGAATTGAGTGCATTAGGTTAGGGACAGGTAGTAGCAAAGAAATGCCATCTAGTACACTAGCATGATATGTGTATACACTATGTAACATTGCAATTAAGTATGGAAGTGGCACAATATTACCAAAGGAAAAACAAAAATCTGTTACATTTAATATAGAACAATTAGAAAGA
This sequence comes from Mixophyes fleayi, assembly GCF_038048845.1. Classification (NCBI taxonomy): domain Eukaryota; kingdom Metazoa; phylum Chordata; class Amphibia; order Anura; family Limnodynastidae; genus Mixophyes; species Mixophyes fleayi. The sequence continues at coordinate 189,766,762 of NC_134402.1, read as the reverse complement.
CTTAGTAGATTATTAAATAAAAATTGTTTTTGTGTGAATGGTGCCAAATGAGTGAAATAGGGCACTGGAAGAAAATTAGGACTAAGATGTAAAAGCTTATCTATAAGGAATGAAAAACACAGTATATTTAAACATGTTTTCTATGTCTTATTAATGTAAACTGGATTTGTTGTATTTTTGTTTTTGCATGTTATAGAAATAGCTTATGGTTTTAAAAATTAGAGAACTTGACTTCTCAGAGAAGAGGAAGGATCTCTGCTTCTAGGATGGCCATTGAGAAGATACCACAACCGCAGAAACAGCGGATACATAATAACAGAAACAATCTTGACAATAATCAACAACTGCGGTGAAAGAGATTATTGGAATCACAATGTCTTTAATATGCAGCAGCAGAGCAATTGTCCTAATCCCTTTTTATTTGAAAAGCCTCAACTCATTATCTAATAAACAAGTGGCCTCTAAGTTTGTTTCATAAAATTTAGATTTTTCATTGCATTTTTATCTTGCTAACCATAATGCCCCTGCTGTGAATGCCTTAAAGCAGCCCATAGACAATGTACAGTGAGGTTGGTCATTTTATTAAAAATATATTGCACTCACAATAAAAAATGTTTTAAAAGACATATGTATCCCTTAATGGTGTTATAAGTTTTCCTATCAGATATGTTCCAGGTAATCGCATGTAGATAGTTGTTATAAAGTCCTGGAATGTTTATCCCCTGGTTATTACAAGGAACAATCAAAGGTTGTAGAACCATTAAAAGTGATTTCTCCACAGTAAATGGCCAGACATTTCCAATCACTGATTTTATTATTTGCAATTCAAGAAATATGATTTATGTGCTCCAATGTCCATGCAGTAAATAGTGTGTGGGTAAGACTTCAGTCCCCTTAAAAACAAGCATAGGGGAGCAAATTAGAAATATTAAAACCGATTTTCAAAGTCATCCATTTTCTGCAAATTTTAAAGAGAGCCATTGGTGTGCTATAAATTGTTTAACTAAGCTAATTGTAATAAAATTGGTGAAGGAGAATTGGAGGAATAGGGAAATTAAGGGTAGGTTAGCAAAAACTGAGATGCAGTATGTATACAATATGAAAACAAGTACACCTCAGGCTTGAATACTGATTTTGAGCTGAAATGGTTTTTAGATTGATATATATATATATATATATATATATATATATATATATATATATATATATATACACAAGTTAACCCGTGCATGATACTCATGCATTCTAGTGAAATCAAGCTACTTAAGGTCTTAATTGTCATGCATTTGGGCCTAGCCCAGGCCTCCTCAGGGGAAGACCGTTACTTCCCAATGCAAGCACACTTTTTAATGTGTGTTCATGAGGTAAAATTACCTCACGGAAATGAGTTTGAGCCCTCAACTCGTAAATTTAGCCTTTACTACCCCTCCCATGGGGTGAAGGGGGGATGATGGAAGTTAACTGACTTCACTATTCTAATTTTTTTGTCAAATAATGTCAGTATACCAAATTTCAGGTCAATTGGATGAGTCCTTTCTGAGAAAATAGTTTTTTCCACACACACACACACTAACACACGCCGCTAGGCTTTTACTTTTATATATTAGATAATGCTAAGAATTTAGTAGGTCAGTGTATAACTCCGCCCAGCAGGTGGCTCTGCAGCTTGTTTTTTTTTTCCACACACAGACTAACACACGCCGCTAGGCTTTTATATTATAGATATATATATATATCTATAATATAAATGTCTAGTGGCGTGTGTTAGTCTGTCTGTGAGTGTGTGGAAAAAATAAAACCAAGCTGCAGCGCCACCTGCTGGGCGGAGTTATACACTGACCTACTAAATTCTTAGTGTGTGTGGAAAAAAAAATTCAGAAAGGGCTGAAATTTGGTATACTAAGATGTTTTTAATTTGTTAATTTAATTTGTTAATTGTTAAAAGTGTTTATAAAGATTTAAAAAATATATATATATATTTCTTGAAGGAGAAGTGACAGTTGGGAGTGGTTGGTGGTTGCCGGGGGTGACAGTGGGGAGTGGTTGGTGGTTGCCGGGGGTGACAGAGTGAGAGGAGTGTGATACTCAGGACCGCTGAGAGAGATCCCTGTGTCTGGATAGACATCTGGATAGATGTGGCAATGAAAATGAAGGATGAGGTGATGGAGAAGAATGATGAGGTGGTGACATGTGGACAAAACCACGTTAAAAAAGGGCGCTTACGTCGGGAAGTAACGCTCTTCCCCTGAGGAGGCCTGGGCTATGGCCCAAATGCATGACAAGAACCTTTTTAACACCTTAAGTAGCTTGATTTGACTAGAATGCATGAGTATCATGCACGGGTTAACTTGTATATATATATAAATGTTCCTAAGAATAGAATACCCATTTATTTATTTATTTTTTTCATATACGTCTAATATGTAATTAATAAGGATCATTTTGCCTTCTGTGTCAATAAAATTAGGCAGATGTAACACTGGGAATAGGTCGAGTCAGATTACCATGGTAACAATCATTATGTGGGGAAGTAGTTGAAACAGGCCACTAGGGAAACTAAGTATGGACCCCATGATACATCTGGGGAATATAGCCACATTCATATATCAGTGGCCCCACTGATTACATCAAGTATTATATCCCTTCCCTCTTGCCCTTTAGCATAGTTTAATGGATTTCCATGGTTACCATCGTAAATTGGTGACATGATCACCATGTACGACTGGTAATACACGTGGTTGCGGAGTGAAATTTATAGATTTAGCTCCCAAAAAGGTTATTTAAGAGTGACAGAGTAGGAATATCTTCGTCACTAATTCTATTGATTACATGTTATTGTGATCAAAGAAATTTCAATATTGAGAATAACTGGAAGTTGATAAAAGTCTTCATGACAACCAAAAGGGAAATATATTGGTAAATGTATGTTCTAACTTTCAAATTTGCAATTTTAGTGTATTGTTGATGAATTTCACTGAAAGTCATTCAGTTAATTAATAAGATAACTGAATGACTTTAAGTTGTCTTTAAGATGTTTCCGATATATGACTAGCACACTTTTACGATTAGCGGATCCAGCTAGTTTGATGCCACCTACTGGGAGGTGCAGAGTATAATGACCCGAAAGGTTTAGACCAGTGTCCCCCACAAGGGTGTATGGGCTTGGCTGCTTTCGTGCCGATGGTCGCGGTTTTCTGAGTAGGTGCTAAGTGAAACCCTGTGGAGAAACAACAGAGGAGAGAATAACAATTGGTAGTGGTGTGCTGCAGAATACACAATAGTATTGGTAAGCCTAGGAGCCCAATGACAGGACTACAGGGTGCAATGATCTGCGGCTGGTAGATGCTGAGGTCCAGGGATGCTGGCAGCATGAGAGCTGGATTGGAGTGTTGCAACAGGAGGCAGCAGAATACATGAAAGTCCTGAGAACGCCTGGAAGCACAATACAGGAGTACAGGGTGCAATAGTCTGTGGCTGGTAGATTGTGAGGTCCAGGGATGCTTGCAGCAGGGAAGCTGGATCAGTATGTAGCAACTGATAGCAGCAGAATTGCAGGGAGTCAGAAGAAAACACTTCCACACAGGGTGAAAACAACACAGAACTGGCAATTGAATGAATGAAAAAGGGTGCATTAAATACTGTGGCCCTTGGGGGTGTCTATCAATGCACAGACCCAATTTCAAGATGGCGCCAACCAGGAACCGTGGCGCTGCATGCCGGAGTCTGGCGGGGAGCAAGTCTGGCTAGGTAACAGAATATGCGGGCCCAGCTTGTGATAATATCATTTTTGTACACTAACATGTGATCGGTTCACCTCCCCTATAAAAAGATGTGGGTGATGGTGTCCCGTACCTGGAGAAAGATCCTTTTAAAGATCTAAATTCTTTATTCTATAGAGATATGTTAATATTTACTTTTTAATACACCAAAATAGCCAATGAATGTCACACTATCTAAATGAATGTTTCACCTTAAGAAATTTATATTACAATTATTTTTGGCTACACACTGCTCTGTCCGGTACATGTACATGTATCAAAACATTTTTTTTTACATCAGGAGGTCTATGCATTATAAGATGCTGTGCAGCTAAATATGTATTGCTGCACATCCTATCCTATAGATTGTAAGCTTGCGAGCAGGGTTCTCTTAACTCTCTGTCTGTATGTACTACCCAGTATTGTCTTATCAATGTTTGTTCCCAATTGTAAAGCGCTACAGAATTTGCTGGCGCTATATAAATAAATGTTGATGATGATGATATTTATGCACCACTTAAATGCACCATGCCCAGGCTTCTCTGGGTGCCCAAGTAAATTGACCACTCTGATGTGAACACTTTTTCCTGTTTACCGGCAGCCTAGCACTGCCAATCACAGGAATAAAAATGTAAATTATCGATAAAATTAAGCTAATACTTATTGGTACCTCCAACAGCAGAGATTAATCCACACAAACATTTGGACAATATAGCAAGAAATTCAACATTAAAATGGTACTCAGTTGCTAAATCATATGAAATATTTATTATTAATCAAGTGATCAACACAAACATTTGCCAAATTTCTTTGCAAAGAATTGTTTTATAATTGGCTTGAAGTCAATATTCTTCAGGATGTCATTTTTCATACACATCAGTGAAAGTCAGTGCAAACGCTGCTGCCCCCATTGTGCTGCACAGTTGTTCACCGTCATGCACATGAACACTCTCATGTGCAAATTCCGGAATAATATACTGAGAAGTTGGCAAGCCTATGGGGTCTCTATACTCGTGGGGCCCCCAGGCAACTGCCCAGCGTGCCCATGCATTAGACTCATGTTATCCTGGAAACCCTGGTGCAAAGTAACCTTAAGCCTATGATTGGCAATATCCACACAGCAATATCATCATTGACTAAATTGTTGTCTGTGTTACATTTTGTGTATCTGGCGAATTCCAAACCGAAGTAACTGTGGAGGCAGGAATGTCACAGACTGCTTATATTTTATATATTTCATATCATATGATTTCTTCCCATATGATTTTTTATTTCATTTTTATTTAATCAATTATGTGGTGTGTGTGGAGCTGTTTGTAACTGCTGTTACTAGAAACTTTTCTTCACAAATAGTCCCTATTACAAGGTATCATTATTGATTAAAATATATACATTGTTTCATTTTCCTCCTTCCATGAATCAATGTTTGTACTGTCACATTGAATATGAATGTCTCTGATGTTCTGCTCTTTGACATTTCCACCTATTCCCCCTAGTTAATATTCATTTATCCCCATTTCATGCTGCTTCATTGTACCCTGATTATGTGGTTTAGAAATTTTCTGAAATAATAAATGGTTAACATTAAAATCAGTTGGAATCCAAACAGGTACTGTATACTTGGATAAGAAAATAATGAATAGGAGAAATTTTTTATAATACACCTAGCACTGTGTATGTGATTATTGCAATCCCAGAAAAAGTATAATGAAAAATAAAAAATAATTTTTGAAATAAAGCAGACAATGGAAAAGGGAAACATACAAATTATTTAATAAAACTTTGATTTTAAGAAGAACTTTTCTCTTTATTATATCACAATAACTATTTTTTAATCTATGTTTGTGTTAAATATTTTGCTGCATAATTGAGAAAGGAGGATGACTTGATTCTTTTAAAGCATTATAATAAAGAACAAATTTTAATGTTAATAGTGATTGAACTACAGTAAACAATAAGTATTTAGGAAACAGAGTGCCTCCATAGAAAAATATTACTTTATTTCTGTTTCTTGTGGCTGTGTATGATATTAGTATTAGAAGAGCAATGCCTACCCCTTACCTATTTTGCAATCTCAGTACATAATGAAAGTGATGGCAGAGAGAAGTAAATCAAGAAGGTGTTATGGGGAAGATTTCAAGCACATATATTTCACAAGTTAACCCGTGCATGATACTCATGCATTCTAGTCAAATCAAGCTACTTAAGGTGTTAAAAAGGTTCTTGTTATGCATTTGGGCCATAGCCCAGTCCTCAACCACCAACCACTCCCCACTGTCACCCCCGGCAACCACCAACCACTCCCAACTGTCACTTCTCCTTCAAGAAATATATATATTTTTTAAATCTTTATAAACACTTTTAACAATTAACAAATTAAATTAACAAATTAAAAACATCTTAGTATACCAAATTTCAGCCCTTTCTGATTTTCTTTTTTCCACACACACTAAGAATTTAGTAGGTCGGTGTATAACTACGCCCAGCAGGTGGCGCTGCAGCTTGGTTTTATTTTTTCCACACACTCACAGACTAACACACGCCACTAGACATTTATATTATAGATCATCATCATTTATTCATTTATATAGCGCCACTAATTCCGCAGCGCTGTACAGAGAACTCACTCACATCAGTCCCTGCCCCATTGGGGCTTACAGTCTAAATTCCCTAACATGCACACACACATAAACACACAGACTAGAGTCAATTTGATAACAGCGAATTAACCTACCAGCATGTTCTTGGAGTGTGGGAGGAAACCCATGTAACAACGGGGAAAACACACAAACTCCACACAGATAAGGCCATGGTCGGAAATCAAACTCATGACCCCAGTGCTGTGAGGCAGAAGTGCTAACCACTAAGCCATAGAAAAGCCCAACTGCAAGCAGTACAGTATATGCTGGCACTATATAAATAAATGTTGATGCATACATTTTTCTTTGTGTTTTGGTACAGACTGTTTATAGTCAGTAACTAAATAAGGTACTTTGGGCATTCCTGTCACGCATCAGCCAGTGTATTAATTTGTCATTGGAAGAGGAATTTTGGAAATAAAGCTGCAATTTTACTCCATTGCTCAATTTCCACTTGTCATATGGTCAGTGGATGGTACTCTGTTACCACTGGGAAAATGTTTTATCAATTTTTAGCAATATGGCATAGATTATCAGAGTCAAAGTGAAAACACATAATTATAGGTCATATATATATATATATTTATTTTTTTAATTAATTAGTGAAAATGACTTTGGTCCTGTAAGTATTAATGTATATAGAGCACTATAGTTGCCACAATGCTTCATGTATTTTAATCTCATGTTCACAATGCAGCTACATTTTCTATTATCATGTTCCTTTTGCAGCAAACTAATTTAGATCTTTGTATTTCCCTATAAAGCTACTCATTAAACAACACATAGGTTATTCTTTCTAATATATGTTTGTTCTACTTGCAGGAGACAGCACCTGCTTAAACAAGCTCTGTAGAATCCACTCTGCTGTACAAACACAGAATAATACCTGTCCCTAATTGTATTAAGAGTGCTTCATCTGCTATCCCATTGTCAGCATGTTTACCTGTGAAAGGTAAACACAGAAAAGCTGCAATCAGGACCTGTTACAGCTAAAGAGTGATGGGCAAATCCCTAAACCAGAGAGACAAGCATGCTTGCATTCTGTCAAGACTTTTCATTCACAAGGGGAATGATGTAAGGACCCGGCAACATAGAGCAAATGCATAACAAAGGTTTCCATATGTTGGTGCAGCATAATACTTTGCTACTCAAGCCACTTTCTTTTCTCTGTGTTTCTCAGATTCATATGTAATTAACAATTCTGCATTCTTTAAAAATATAAAAAAGTGAAGAAAAAAACCTCTGCCAGAGAGGAGGTTAAACCTGAAAATCACCTTATGACATTTATTCAGGAAAGCATGATTGTGTCGTATGCATTATGGCTGAACCATCTGCACTGAAAGATTGAAATTGGTAAGCTGGGAAATTCTAAGTTAAGTATACAGTAACAGGCATATAGGGAAATAAAATATTTGAATCAATACACAATTGCTGACTATTCACCTTAAAGCAGTGGATATAACCTGTTTGACTAGCCATAGCTAGGTGTCAGTGTGTGTTTATGGATGTCTTCAGGCGGACAGAATACATGAAACGGTCTCCACAAAGCAGTGAAATGTCAGTCTTTTGCTTCGGGACAAATTGAAAATCTTGAGTGATATCTGTGGTTACAAACATCTCCTTCACCTATTTGATTGACTTGTTGATAGGTTACTGAGGCATGTTCCAGAGTTCTCACTATGTAAGTTATATATATATATATATATATATATATATATATATATATATATATATATATATATATATATATATATATATATATATCTAAGAAGGTGTTAAGATCAAGGTCCAAAAGTATTTATTGTTCACAAATGGGGTAGTCACAGAACATTTTCAATGGTCAATACATGCACAATCAACACATCCATAATAAGGTAGTAATAATCATGTAACAAATAAACCAAACTGTTCTTAATGGGGATGTGATTTTACACTAGACATATGCAGTGTCCATGTAACATTGCTGTATGTTACTGTACTCATGTAGAGTATGATGTAAGGGGTATTGTTAGTTGCAAGTAGTACTCAATCTGAAATACGGCATACACTACACTCTACATTCCCAAATGAGCATACTGTACGCTATTCACATCTGTATGTTCTGGGATCATTTAGATGTAAGTATATCTGATATATGCCTGACGTAAATCCGGTGCATTTTATACTGTTGTAGATCAGTACGTCTGAGCATATGCACGTAAATATGTTTTTTTGCTTATGTTTTTTTGGGTTTTTTTAAGTGTATATTTTGTGTCCAACTCAGCTTCAGGCCAGTAGTATGCTTAGATTGCACTAAGTGGACAAGCAGCATTTCATTTTGAAGGGTGGAATTATCTTCATGAGATCAAAAACAAAATTTTAAACTAGAAATTTTAGTAATTCCACAAATAAGAACATGTTTTTTGGTTCAATTGATTCAAGACCACCAAAACTACCATAATCTGACAAATTCGAAACCATGCTAAAATGTTTTGTTCATTTCTGCTCACAACATAATATTTTACAATGTTAATGATAAACTGGCTATAGTATAGCATACATGTTTTGTCATCTCTACATGATATTTAATCTTTCTTTCTGCATAGCAAGTAAAAAATCCCTGGTAATATTAATATATGATATCAAGATACAGGATTCATACCATTTGTATAGAGTCATATCTTGTCTGAATAAAACCTAGTCCACATATTATACAAACGTTATTGTGAATCAATTTGTAGATGACTATTCATTATATAATCTATGGGGGAATACAATTCTGTGCAATCTGCGGTAGAGCGCCATCATGGATTTTGCCTCGCACCTTTTGGAGGTGTGCAGGAAAATCAGTGATGCAGGAGTACCATAGTAGCCGGAAAGCTATAAGTTACCAAATCATGAAATGGTGCCAATATATAGACCATGTACATGATTTTGAGTCCACTTGCTTCTTGAAAACATCAATGGAACACCATTATATGCTTCCAGGCAGTTACAGGAGCCCTTCCACAAGACATGGAATTGATATCTTCTATATTTGAAAGTATTTATGAGAAAAAGTAAAAATAACAATAAAACTCCATCGCAAAATCCCTATCTCTGCCTATCAAATACCTTCTCTAATACAGACCTGATGCTCCCACAGACTTGTTCTTGATTCTGAGTTTGTGGGGCAAGGCAGATACTTTTGGTCCTTCTGACATATTTTTTAAGCAAATTGAGGCTGAAAATGGTGGGATTATTGGAATTTCTTGGTTTAATCTGTTGCAGCTATCACTGCAATTCAACAGATCAGAAAGAGAGGTTGCAAAGTGGATGCTGTAGAAAGATGCATCAATAACAGCATTATTTAATGATGGGGCTGTTCTTGGCAACTTATTTGAATGATCCAAAATATTGATTGTTTCCTTTCTAGAAAGATTGTCTGCCAATGTTTTCTTATTTTCTGTGGAATCTTTCATAGATGCTCTGGAGATACCATGTTCAGCAGAAGTGTAGTCTCCCCAGTTATTTGAGTTTAATCCCATGACTTGATATTGTGGTGAGTAACTTGAAAAGTCCTGGAGATATGTGTGGGCCTGTCTAATGTATTCAGATGAGCTTATGAGTCCAAAATGAGTCTTTAGGAATAGTAACTCTGCTTTAAGATGGCTATTCTCTAAATTTAGTGCCAGGATCCTGTTTTCTATAGCATTGTCTTGTAGACGTTTCTTTTCTCTTGATTTCTTGGCAGCTAGGTTGTTTTTTCTTCTCTTTTCCCAATAGCAGTCATCTTTCATTTCATCTGGTACAAATTCTCGCTTGCATCTGGAAGTCTTTCCATGGACCACATTCTTCTCATACTGTTCAGTGCAGTGTCTGTGCTTTCCAAATATATGAGACATAGTCCTTTTCAACTACTTCCAAGTAATGAACTTGCCTAAAAAAAAATTAGAGAAGGTTTACTTAAGGTGGTTGACTATGGAGTATTGTACTGTATTTACCCCACAATTATAGTCAAGAAGACTGCCACAGCAGGATAATCATAGACACCTACAAGACTACAAATAGAGTTTTAAAAAAATAAGGTTAAAGCCGGCCACACAAGCTGAGATCAGGAAACTTGACCCAAGAGATAAGGGACAGGATCAGGATTCAATTCGGCTATACACTTGGGATGTGTAATAAATAAATTCTTTAGCTGTAGATAAAAAAAACTCTACTGGCACCTACAAACCAGGAGTTTTTATTGCTTAGAAGTATTATATTCATATTGCCATATGTGGAGTATCCTTCTGTTATTTATCAATGCCTAAAAAATTGCAACCCATGAGCTCATCCTCTTCAGACTGCACCAAAACTTCTTCAGTATTCTGTATCATCAGGAGCTGCACTGAACCGCTGTTATAAAGAAAGTACCTTTTTATATTACCTTTTTATATTTGGCTTTTTGTACAGCTATTTCTACCATATTTGGGAACAGTAGACCAAGTGGTTCAAAATACGGTAAAAGTATCATTCTCCTGTTACTAATTACAGTGAAATCATCTCATGACATTGACTGCGTTTTATTTTTCTCTGAGAAACCACTTGCCGCACCTGATGACTCACATATAGGTCTCATGTATATAATACTCGCTGATCTGATTCATAAAGGCAGCAATGCTGACAATGCCTCTGCTCTATGATGCACAATTCCCCTGTGTCTCATAATTAACCAACAATGAGAGGGCTTTGAAATGTATGCGATTCTCATGTGGGTAGCTGGTAAGCCATCCCTTTATATTATAGGATATATGTTTAGGAAGTGGAGGAGCCCACATAGCATATTCAGTGCACCACCCACTCACATTGAAAATTTAAAAAAGACACAAACCCCACTGTAAAACTTTGTTAGCAAATGGAAGATACACAAGGAGCATGATTCAAGGCTGCAGTCTAGCATGTTCAGCATGAGTTATCTCACATAACTCCCTTGGTTGGTGATATGTGAATGCATGTTGAAATATCACTTACACCTTGTAATTACAGTACAACACATTCTTTCCATAACAAGAGATATAGTTGTAAATATATTTTTATCCCTTTATTCTGTCTACTGTAAGGTTGCACCATTTATTCAAGTTGACTAGTCAAACCCAGTAAAATCAAGAAGTTTCTAAAATATTTTCTAAATATCCACAAAGGTATTTAGAAACAAGCTACTCCAAACTAAAACTGAAAACATGCAGTAATTTTGCAAGTTATGCCGCAGTTTTTTACCCACAAATATTAATAAAACAATGTTAAAAATATTGTTTAGTTTTATTGAATGTTGATCTCAGCTACCACTTATGCTTGTATGTTCACCACCACAGACGCAACTTTGTACCGACATAAACACTACTGCTACCCCAATAACCTTTCCAAACTTCACATACTAAGTGCTGCACAGGACATGCCTGTATTTTCCTGAGTGATCTATTTTCTGTCTATAAGCACATGATGGAGTGAACTAAGTTTAGAAGGGAGGAATGCCTATCTGTTGGCATCCAGCAGGAAGAAGCAAACCCTCTTTCTGAAATAAAAATGCACAGGCTGGTGTTGGTGTAAATAACTGTCACAGTTTTATTTAAAATCAACAACAAATGCAGGGAAAGCAGTGCGTAAGGTTCTTTTTTTTTTTACCATTTCCTCAACCTTTCTGGTGCGTGTTCTGCCCCCTGGAGCCTGCATCTTGTGCCCACACACCATCTTTTCCCTTGGCATGCCACGTAGAGGCCCAACTGTTGATGCTGGAGCCGTGCAGATGGCTACCTTTATGAGGGTGATTATGCACCGATGCTGGCTACCCCCCATAGCTATACCTTGTGCACCGCTCGCCCCCATAGCTATACCTTGCGCGCCACTTGCCCCCGCCATACAAGGCCTTTGTTAACCCTTCATGAGGCCGAAGCACCCACCCCCATGCTGGGACACCATCCGCCCGACACCTCCAATGCTTCCTGTATCACTGGTCCCTGCTGAGAGGCTCATCTCTGCATTGGTAGTGGTGACAGATGTCTGTCTTTTTCCGCACTGGTCCTGGTTTCAGCTGCTGCTGCTGTTGTAGTACGGCTGACCGGGCTGGATGTGTCACATGGTGAGGGGCTTTGAACTGTTGGAGTCCCGCTGGGATTGGTGTGGACTTAACATTATTCTTCTCCTGCTGTGGTGCTGGACACGGCACCGGCATTCCCCCTCTGTGAGCTCTTTTCTTGATGCGATATGTGCTGATGTCCCCCTGGCTGGGCTGGATGTGACCCCAGGTGAGCGACTTTGAGCTGCTGGAGACCCGTTGGGATTGACGTGGACTTGGCGATATCCTTCTCTTGCTGCGCTGCTGCATGCGGCACCATCAGTCCCCCTTTGCGAACTCTTACCTTGATTCGATGTGCGCTGATGGCTGGCCTGATGAGATCTATCTTCCTGACATCAGATGATGCCCGTGCTCTGTTGATCTGGTGGTGAGGTGAGGAGTGGCGACTGTGCTCCTTTGTCATTCTGCAGCTCCCATGTAGCTGCTTTCTCTGTTGTTGGCTTCCGTGCCTGCTCCCTTGGTGGACTAGACTGCGCCCTCTTTCATGCTGGTATCATGTGCTGCTGTGATCCCTTCTGCTGTCTGTTGGGTTTCTCCCTCAGCTGCTTCTATCATTTCATCTGGGTCTTCCTTATCTGGTCTGCAGCTCCTCAGCATAATCTGCCCAATTGTCCATGTGAAATAGTTAGTCCCTTCCAGGGCCGGACTGGCCATCTGGCACTTCTGGCAAATGCCAGAAGGGCCTATGGCTGGATAGGCCAGCCCGACTCTTCCTGTTTTGTGGTCGCTGGTTTCTCCCCAGGAACCAGTCACCACTGTTGCGTGCTCCTCAGCTCCCTCCACCGTTATGCTGTGCTATGCTGTATGCTTTGAGTTTCCTGGTTTCTTTTTTACTGAAGGGGGGGGTCGCGGGGGTGCCACGAATTCCGCTGAGGGGGGGCGCGGGGTGCCGCGATTTTCTTTGGGGGAGGGGGGGTCGCAGGGGTGCTGTCATTCTCGCGGGGGGGTCAAGAGTGTGAGAGAGCCAAGGGGTAGGGAGTGCTGGGAAAGGGGGTGAGAGAGCCAAAGGGGAAGTGAGAGGGGGTGAGAGAGCCAAAGGGGAAGGGGGTGCTGGGAGAGGGGGTGAGAGAGCCAAAGGGGAAGGGGGTGCTGGGAGAGGGGGTGAGAAAGCCAAGGGGGAAGGGGCGCTGGGAGAGGGGGTGAGAGAGCCAAAAGAGAAGGGGGCGCTGGGAGAGGGGGTGAGAGAGCCAAGGGGGAAGGGGGCACTGGTAGAGGGGGTGAGAGAGCCAAAGGGGAAGTGGGCGCTGGTAGAGCGGGTGAGAGAGCCAGAGGGGAAGTGGGCACTGGGAGAGGGGGTGAGAGAGCCAAGAGGGAAGGGGGCGAGGGACAAAGGAGAAGATGGTGCAGGGGCATAGATAAAAGAAAGTGTAAAGGGAGAGACATTCTTAAGAATGGGAATGTCAGGGATGCAGCCATCATAAAACACAAATAGTTATAAAGAATGGAAATGCACAGAGGGGACAAGTGTTTAAAAAAATAAAAAATCAAGCCTTCATACTCCATTCACTTATATTTTCTATACCCCCACTTCTAAATTTCTGCTTCGACCACTGCCCTCTGTTCCTGCTCCCGACTGCATGTGTGAGCTGACAGCGCAGATCCCTCCTCGCCCAGTGCCCAGTAGGAGAACAGAACACAGGATGCCATAATCAGGTAAGTTCATATATTTTCTCATGTGCAATGTGTTTTTAACTATCCTTTCTTGAACTGGGGACACTACAGCGTATCCAATAATGTTTAACACTATGTATTGCTCATTATTGCGCTGTAATGTTTGTTGCATATTTATCTGTACAGAGATTTTTAATTAAGAGGAAAAAACATTGCTTGTCATAAATTTTATCTGTGATTGTGTCAATATATCTATTTTTGTTTGCATTGTAAATGATGTATTAAGCTGCTCTTGGGACTCACACTCAGTATCTGATATGCTGTACCAATTTTTATTTGTGAATAAGTTTTTGTCTGGGCACTACTAATGATTTGGGGCACTACTATGACAAAATGTTATTTGGGGGCACTATTGTGGCATAATATAATTTGAAGGCACTGTTGTGACATAATATGATTTGGGGGCACTACTGTATGGTATATGTTTTGTGGGCACTACTATGCCATAATATGATTTGTGGGCATTTCTGCATGACCAGATATGAATTGAGGGTAATACTATGTGGCATAATATGACCATGGGGCACTACGATGTGGCATAATATGAACTGGGCACCCTACGGTGTGGCATCATATGAAATTCTGCCGAAGGCAAGTATTTCATTGTTGAATATGATGGGAGCCAAAAGAAGTTGCTGTATCGGGGCCCAAAATTCCTCTTGTCAGCCCTGCCTGTGAGTCAAGGGGGCAGACCTCTCCAGGTAAATAATCTAAATATTTCCTATCTAATCAAACTGATGGATCACAACCAATTATCTCTCACCCACCTGCTCTATCCCCCTTAAGTTATATACTGTGTTATCTAAAATGAATAGAAAAGACGCATATCCAGTTACTGTAGTAAAAAAAAATATTTTTCTCTGACATTTTGCTGTAGATGGAAATACTTTTAATGCGGCCGTGTGGGTTCAAATGATCATTCAATAGTTATGTTTTTTTATAGATATATGTTAGTTTTATTTCATGTGGAATGATTCATGAAAATTCTGCCATTACTATTTAATTGAGGGAAAAGGGTACCTGTTACCTATATATTTGTGTAAGTATTCTGTTCGTTGTTGCTATTTTGTGGGAGATTTGAAAAAAGCAAAACATTGGTTTTCTACAGTGGCGCCTGTATATTTGGTGGTATTGCTGTAGTATGAGGTGGTGTGGTGGTGGCAATGTTGTAGTGTGTTTGGGGCTTAGTATTGCTATTAAGTAGAAGAGGGTATTGCTATAATGTGGGGGGTGACGCTGGATGCTGTAATGTGGGGGGTGATGCCGGTTGCTGTAATGTGGGGGGTGATACTGGACGCTGTAATGTGGGGGGTGAACTGGACGCTGTAATGTGGGGGGGTGATGCTGGTCGCTATAATGTGGAGGGTGATGCTGGATGCTGTAATGTGGGGGTGATGCTGGATGCTGTAATGTGGGTGGTGATGCTGGACGCTGTAATGTGGGGGGTGATGCTGGTTGCTGTAATGTGGAGGGTGATGCCGATTGCTGTAATGTGGGGGTGATGCTGGTTGCTGTAATGTGGGGGGTGATGCCGATTGCTCTAATGTGGGGGTGATGCTGGTTGCTGTTATGTGGGGGGTGATGCCGATTGCTGTAATGTGGGGGTGATGCTGGTTGCTGTAATGTGGGTGGGTATCGATGTAGTATGAGTGTGTGTGGGGGGTTATTTATTGCTGTAATTTGGGTACTAATAATGTATTGTCATGGTATTTATTGATGTAATTGGGGTGCTAACAATGTAATGTTGAGGGTCATTAGGAGAAATAAATACCCCACACACACACACACTCATACTACATCATGTTGTACTGCACCAGCAACGTGCACTTCGCCAGCATCAGTGTGCAGCAATATAGTGCATGGAGCCCACAACACGTGGGCCTGTGTGCTTTAAATGCCAGGGCTGATTTTTAGTCCCAGTCCAGCCCTGGTCCCTTCTACTGCTTGCTGGATTTCTCCTTCATCTGCTTCTATCATATTAGCTGGGACTTCCTTATATGTCTGAGATGAATGCTGTGATGAGGGTGTATTGTGTACCCATTCAAGCTGTTACCCCATTAATCTGTCTTCTTCCCCTGAGACCTCGTCATCTTCAGCCCCTTGACCCTGTGCAGTAGGTTGGGGTAGGAGGGACAGTTCACTCATCATGTGCTGCTGGTCTGTGATATTTTCTGCTACTTGCTGGGTTTGTCCTGCCTTTGCCTCCAACAAGATAGCCGGGATGTCCTTGCTTTGCTTCTTCTTGGCTCCTCTCTAACCTTTTGCTCTGCCTGTAGCTGCACTCCTTCTCCTGCTCACATGTGACCCATAGCCATTGCTGTATAATGTTTGTGCCTGGCTGGGTTCCTGAATCTCAGCCAATGCGATCAAACGCCTTTATGGGTTCCTCTGCCTTGTCGGACGTCTGCCAGCAGTGTGTTCCTTGTTAATTTGCAGGCATGTCTGCTGGTTCAGTTCAAGTAATTGTGATTTTTCTGATCAGCAATGGAAATGGCTGCTGCTGCAATCAATCTCCACTCGATACTATCCCTTCTCTTCCTGTCCCTGCAAGATCTTAACCTCCTCCACCTTATTTTTCGTATGTCGTACGTTTCGTAGCACGTCTCTCACTGGCCTTCTTAGTCCCCAGGTGTGAAAGGGGGACGTGCACTTCCCCTCCCCTTCCTGCTGCCGGTGTACTTGTGTCAATCCTTCTTATCTGGCTCCAGTGCCAGTGTGACCCTCCGCCCCCTTTTAGCAGAGTTACAGAAAGACATTGAGATTATTGTACTACGTTATACTATAATGGGCAAGTTGTATCTTGTTTCAGTTCCACATAGAAGGTGGTTATAACTTGATTGACTTTATAAGTGTTACTGTGTAAATACTCAGAGTGTTTCATAATCTATATACATTCCTCATCCAGCCTTGAGTTACATAACAAGTAAGTATGCCCAGGGCTGCAAACAATCTCTCTCTCAAAATGGGTAAACACTGCGGGCCTGATTCATTAAGGAGAGCAAAGCATAAAAAAAGAATAACTTTGAACCTGGGCAAAACCATGTTGCATTGGAGGGGTAGGTAAATTTAAAATGTGATGACAGATTTATAGTTGGGTAGGGCATGTTCTAGATCAACTTTAAATTTCAGTGTAAAAATAAAGCTATCAAGTATTTGTGTACTGCATGAAAAAACAGAAAGTATTTAACTTATGTGCAAACTAATAAACTAATTTGCACCTCTTGCATGTAAACTTATTCCTTTTTTTGCTTTGGTCTCCTTGTTGACTCAGGACCTATATGTTTTTCAACCAATTATTGTGCCAATCACACGATAAACGACTAATATCGCATCAGTGTCTATGTTCCCACGATCATGTTTAATCGTACCAAAGCACATCGTATCGTTTGACTTTATAAACCGACTAAAAATCACAATCAACGATAGAACATTGTGGAAGTGTGTATGCCCTCATGACCAACAGGGTAGTCAGATCTCTATAGAGTGTTCAGATTTACAACCTTGTCAGCAGATGGTTATGACAGATGAAGAGCATAGACCCAAAGGTGAAATATGTAGGTGTGTACACATAAATCTGCATGCTCATCGGGACTTTCAGTCGTTAGTAAAATCATTACAGAAATAGCATCTACTAGTTATTTTCTGTAGTGTGTACCCAGCTTCACTCAAGAAAATCTATAGAAGCAGATTCCGTCTGCTAGAGCAGTGCTCTGTAACCTTTTCTCACCCTCCGCACACCTAAGCCCTTCCCAGAATTCCACGGCACACCAAAAGCAAAAATCTACAAAAAGAAAACCAGGAATTAAAAAGTGCATACACAGAAATTACATTTAATTGTTATTTTTTATGTGATAAATTTAACATCGCAGCTAATAACATTTTTTCCTTATAACTAATATTAACTATGTTAGCGTATAACTATAATTAATAGCAACTTTTAACTACAACTAAAGTGATACCTGTCTGACAGGTAAGACATGAATGTTACATGCCCCAGTGGTTGCCATGTCTTCAGACATAAGTTCCTTGATTGTGGTACCATTAATCACGCAAATACATGAAAGATTTAATGATATTCTACAGCTAGCATAAATACAGTACGTTCTAATTAGCTGGGCACCAGATTATTTGTGCAGTATAAAGTAAAAGACATGGTTACCAAAAATAATAATATTCTATGTTGATTATTTTAACAGTGCCTAAATGATGATGACTAAATTTGCGGGCTATTTCAAGTTGAGCCCTGTTTACGTGAACTCTGATAAGTACACCAGTTTAATTGCACAATATGAAACGTTCTATTGGATGGTGGTTATCGTTTTCACGATCACACCATTCCGACACCGAGGAATCCTACATTTAAACTCTGAATCTGTGAAAAAACGATTGAAATATAAGCAAACTTACCTCCATACCGGTGCTGTAGATCTCCGATCGCAGCAGGATGCTGACCGCAATTGATTCCGACTACTCAGGTGTCCGTCACTAGACTTTAACGTCATTGCAACCCGTGTAACCTGCCCAATAACCCGCTACCTGCAAAAAAAAAACCCTGCAAGTTGAAAAAAAAAAAAGCAAGCCCAATTCTGCTTGTTATAAGCGGAATGGGCAACTATGGCAGCGATAGCAGTGGAGAGATAAGGAACACTCTTGTTTGAACATCACACATACACGATACATTCAAAAGTGTCACCCCCATAACATAATAATAATAATAAAAATAATAATAATAATAATAATAATAATAATAATGAGCTCTTTATTTCAAGAAAATATTTTGCAAAGAAAACATATGGAACAAATGTAGAAATTATTTCCTTAAGGCAAGGTTTTCCAGTTGACCATAGTATGACGCATGTAATGCCGTAATTCTTGTGCTTTTTCTCCTGTTGGCGGCACACTTAGAAAAATCTCGTGGCACATCGGTGTGCTGCGGCACACTGGTTGAGGAGTACTGTGCTAGAGCATGACTCTAACCAGCAAAATAATTTAAGCAACAGCTTGTAATTACAAAATAAATAGTACAGTATTATTCAGAACAGCCTAGATGAGCTTCAAGATGAGCTTCTTCTTTAAAAACACAGGGGAAAAGGTGTCTAGCAACATGATACATTATATTTTTCTGGTTGTAAGATGAGCACTTTGTCGGGATACAACTCTAGTTAGAAGAAACTTCCCAACCAGGAGGAACACTTTGTATCTAACTAGCACTAAAACCTTTAATTACATAATAATATAAGAGAGCTCCTTGTGGATACTTTCAGACAGAAGAAAACATTGCCTGGTTTTTGAAAAGAATAAATATACGTCTTATTAATGGAAATTCATTCATATAGGGCATACGGGTGGGGTACGGCAAATCGATGCCGAGAAGCCAGACAAGACTTACCCCGACTTGAGGATTCTGAAGGAGCTGCTTCCTGACCTTGACCGATGACGACTCCTCTTCGGTCCGACTTCAGCCAATGACGATGAAGCAAGAAGGCGGCTGCAGTTGATGACATCATTGAGCATGCCGACGCGATTATCGCTGTTGTTAAGGGGGTAATGTAAGTATGCACTCATGTACAATGTAGTTTACAAAGGATTCTACATTGTGCATAGGTGCATACTTACATTACCCCCTTAACAACATCATGTAATGCACCCCTTGTCATATAATATGTGATATACTAATTCATCTATATTGGACATTTAGGGTATTCTCACTACAAACAATTAGTGAGACCTCCTCAACTATTCCCTGTCCCTTTTTTTCATTATCCATGCTTTAAAAACAGGCAAACATTATAACTGTACTGTACATACTTTGATTACCTATAACTGATGGTAATGTGGGTACTCTGGGTTTTGTAGAGTAGCCGGGTACTCAGGGTTATATATACTAAACGGATACTCTGGGCTATGGGGAGTAGCCGGATACTCAGGGTTATGTGGAACCATTTGTGGATGATGATGTGGGGTGTTTAGTGGCGTACCTGGGTTATGGAGAAATATTTGTTGCCCTCTGTTATATAAAAGGTAAGGGTCCTCAATGTGGTATGGAGGTTGAGGTTGAGGGTATGCAGATCCTTGCATTCTTGGCATAAGGCGATCTAGGTAAGCCACCATAAATGTGCAGTTTTCCCTCAGAATCCGCTCCTGTATACCCATTATTTGCGTTATGAAAGAGTCCTGCAACTCGCACTCATTGTCCATGAAGCGTTGGAGACGTGCGTCTTCTTGGGTTGCTCTACCATTACTGTGGTCATGGCTTTTGTTGCTTGTTCCATCTTATTTAGCTTCTTCTTTGTTTTAGGAACATTGTAAACTACAGATGGGAAAAAGAAATGCAATGCATTAGGGACACTGAGGATGAATGATTATCGCTGCAAAATTAAAAAGCAGTGTTGTAAGCTGATATGTGCTTGAGGCCTCCTCCCTCCTGCACACTAGCTTCACGCTGCAACATATACCTGTTCATGTTTTAACATGTTTTGGAGTTTTCTTTAGTTTTTAGTTTAGTCCTGTTACACTTTCATATATTTATTTCTTATACTTTAAAAAATGTAAAAAAAATTAACATCAATAAACTTACTGTTTGAACGTAACATCAGGTTCTGCATCACTGTTGAAGGTTGCGCCTCTGGCAATGGTTGTGTCTCTTGCAACTCTTGGGTGTGTGGTGAAGGTTGTGCTGCTGGCAAAGGTTGTGAGTCTGCCAATTCCTCTGCTGACACATTCATGGTTTATTCGTTCGCATTTGAACACTCCAAATCGTCATGTTCTTCCAGCAAATCATCGCTAATCATCAGTGATGGCATGCTTGACTGATTGCTTTCAGCTGTTGGGCTTTGAGCATCACGGCAGCTTGATGATGATGACAATGCGATTTGCCAGGGCTGAGTTGCTGAACACCACGTTACATTGGTCATAAAATTGCCATTTCATGCGGGCAGCCCCACTCTCTTTCCGGTTGTGGTCATGGACTTTGGAGTATTGTTTGCGAAGTGACTTCAATTTATTTACCATCTGTTGCTGGCGTTGCTGATGTGTTAGTATTTTAGATATGTTATTGTGAACTGTTGCATCCTTAACAGTACCTGAAGAATTTTCATATAGACTGGTATTAAACATATAAGGAAGTTCTGTGTTTTGGTATACCACAGCTTAAAGTGCGAGCGGAACTACAAGCTTTAACTCTATGAGACATACATTGATATTTGTCTTTGGATTTGAGTCCTGATGTATGACTCATTGTGTATAGCTGGAATTTGGAGCACAGTGTTCTATTGCTGTGCATTTCAAGGACTTATTTTGTTTTGGGTCTGGCCAGAACCTATTTATTTGTTTAAGATTATTACTTGAATATGGCATGTTTGCTTTTAATCTGTCAAGTATTATATATTAAATATCATCTCATAGTACACACAATATACCCCCAGTTTCCATTTGCGTCTTGGGAATATTAATATTACCTTTTATCTTTGGGAGGCTTTCTTGAATTCACTCCCCTTCTTTTTTTTCCTACTGTAAATACCACACCTAGAGCTGCGCTGATCACTCTGTCCATTGTTTTCTACTGTGTACATGTATACAAATCGAATAACATATTTGTCATATGCTGTAAAACAAATTGACCTTTCTCCTATCTTGCATCTGTACTATAATTTATCGCAGGTGTCATATCTAGCGACTATTATCTACCGCCACTGATGACTCAACAGATGAAAACACAGACCTTTTAGAATGTTTTGCATTCAATGAGGTAGTTATCTCCACACGCATGAGAAAATGCTGAAGTATCGCTGAAGTATCTCTGATACTTCAGAGATAAAATGTTAAATATCTGATCTCCTTTCTGTTTCCAAGAGCTTGAAAAGCTTATGATAGTTGAACTACAAAAATCCCTACTGTTTTGCTTTCAATGGCACACTGTTTGTTTTATATACAGTATATATATATATATATATATATATATATATATATATATACAAGTTAACCCGTGCATGATACTCATGCATTCTAGTCAAATCATGCTACTTAAGGTGTTAAAAAGGTTCTTGTCATGCATTTGGGCCATAGCCCAGGCCTCCTCAGGGGAAGAGCGTTACTTCCCGACGCAAGTGCCTTTTTTTAACGTGGTTTTGTCCACATGTCACCACCTCATCATTTTTCTCCATCACCTCATCCTTCATCTTTATCGCCACATCTATCCAGATGTCTATCCAGACACAGGGATCTCTCTCAGCGGTCCTGAGTATCACACTCCTCTCGCTCTGTCACCCCCGGCAACCACCAACCACTCCCAACTGTCACCCCCGGCAACCACCAACCACTCCCCACTGTCACCCCGGCAACCACCAACCACTCCCAACTGTCACCCCCGGCAACCACCAACCACTCCCCACTGTCACCCCGGCAACCACCAACCACTCCCAACTGTCACTTCTCCTTCAAGAAATATATATATATATTTTTAAAATCTTTATAAACACTTTTAACAATTAACAAATTAAATTAACAAATTAAAAACATCTTAGTATACCAAATTTCAGCCCTTTCTGAGTTTTTTTTTCCACACACACACACACACTAAGAATTTAGTAGGTTAGTGTATAACTCTGCCCAGCAGGTGGCGCTGCAGCTTGTTTTTTTTTCCACACACACACAGACTAACACACACCACTAGGCTTATATATATATATATATATATATATATATATATCTCATACATACACACTGGGCACGTGTGGATGGCAGCAGGAGAGGGTAGAATGATGGGAACAATTATGATCCAAAGAGGAAGGATCTGTATCCTACTAATCTCTTGGGTACTAACTGCAATAGTAGAAATTGAAGAAGTACATTGAGCATAAAAAGCCAAGAAATCCATATTTTCAGTGGAAGGGAATGTGTTGTGTTAAATATAACAGCGTAGATGATGTTTTAAGGTCTAGTCGGTTCTCTCAGTCAGCCAGTAGGTTTGTGAGTGATAAGCAGTTGTGAGTTGTAAGTTGACTGCAATAAACAAGATGTGAATTGTTTTCCGATCTAGGAGGATATCATCTGGAATCCTGAAGGTGGAATAATGAAGGTGAATTCTGAAGCAGATTTAAATCTTCTTTTTTTGGTTAGCTGGATGACCACAACCATGACAGCAGTGAATCCTTTAAAAATAGGGAGATTCAAAGATTGCGATAAGGACACCTAAAAGCAAAACATGAACATGGTGCTCTGGGTACTGTTAGGAGAATATTGGTCACCAGCCAGCCCAACTTTGGGAGGTCACAGTGTTGGGCAATCTTTTTGGGGAAGGAGGAGGAGACAGTGTAGCGTACTCTGCCTACTTCCACTAAACAATCTCTAGCAGCTGTGTGGGTAGTGTCAGAGGTAATTAAGGGGCATTTTGTTAGATTTAATAAAATTTTGGGAGATCTGATAGCATGTGGGGAGGTTGATGGGCATGTGGGGAGGTCTGATAGCATGTGAGGAGGATGTGGGTTGGTCAGATGGCATATAAGAAGCATGTTAGGTGGTCTGTTGTGGCATGTGGGAGGGTCTGATGGCATATAAGGGGCATGTCAGTTCTCATGTGGCATGTGAGGAGGTCTGATGGCATGTAAGTGTGAGCCTCCTCCACTGGAAACAGCGAGGTAAGAGCTGTGCTGATTTGATTATTATTATGACCTTTTTAGCAAAGATGGATATTTTGTAAACAAACAGAGTAAACAGGGTGCGTCCAAAGAGGTACAATAATTTATTAAATTAAAAGTTCAATATAAAAATGGACAGATCTCATATATATAACATATGATAAAAACAACCTTTAAACATATGTAATAAGTATAATTGGTATTGCAGTATATAGAGTGTTGAGCTCAACAGGTTGTTTTAACACATCTCTATGGAGTATTATTAATTAGATGTCTGGCCAGTACACCATCAGGACGAAACACAGATCTGTAATGCAGAATCCTAATTTCAAATGGACAAGTTCTATTCAAATGGGAAGGATCCCACCCGTGTATGATTTTCCTCTATAACGTGATGGTACAGTCTCTCGCAAAAAGTTGTACAACAGTGCGATATTGTCCATAATGGAACCATGAAAATATCACCTAACCCGGCACCCAGGGTTATTGTAGGTAGCTTCCAGATTTATGTAGACAGAGATTTTTGCATACAAAAAATTAAAAAGAATCGGTTTAGATGACCACCTACCAGTACTACTAGATAAGAAGGACTTAGAACATTTACAAATCCTAGAAGATCTCTGGATTGAAAACAATACAACAGAAAATAATTTAGCTGCTCCCATTTATGATCAGAAGAGACACACTCAATAAAGTGAAATTATGTAAGGATCTAAGTCCTGTAGATAATCTCCAATTTAAATTAAAATCTAGTTTGTATCCTATCCAACACAAAAGTATGGCTATACAATGTTTCTATAAAAACACACTAATGGAATTTCAAGAGCTATGTAAAAAAGAAGAGTATAATAATAAAAAAGAAGATCATAAATATAAGAAAAAAGATAGGAATCTCTCTAAAATGGAATGGATGGCTCTCAAAAAACTTAAATCAGACCCAGATATAATTATAAAATCCACGAATAAAGGTTGGGGAGTAGTTATAATGAATACAACATACTACTTGAAAGAAGCATACAGACAACTAAACAACACTAATTTCTATCTAAAAATAGAAAAAAATCCCACACAAGAATATCAAAACACTCTTAAAAAATTGCTGGATAAAGCACTAATAGAGGAGACTATCTCAAAAGATTGTTGGAACTATTTATGGGTTCCATACCCAGTAACACCTGCGTTCTACTTTTTGCCAAAGATTCATAAGTCCCTAGATATGCCACCAGGCCGTCCCATTGTTTCGGGAATTGGGTCCCTTAGCACAAATTTGTCTCATTATGTAGATCACCATTTTACAGGGATATGTTACCTCCCTTAAATCGTATATTAACGATACGTTACATTTACTTAGTACGCTACAGAATTTTTCTTGGAAATCCTCATATCATTTTGTCACATTGGATGTCACTTATACATGAACATTCCACATATCAAAGGTGTAGAAGTTATACAGGAAGTTTTATGTGTGAATAATATGGAAAAGAGACAAAAAGATTTCATTGTAGATTCTATCACTTATATATTGACACATAATTATTTTTTGTTCAACACAGATTATTATTTACAGATCACTGGGACGGCCATGGGAACGAGGTTCGCACCTAGTTATGCTAATTTATATATGGGCCACTTTGAAGATTATTATATATGGAGGGGGCACTATGTTGCGAACCTCGTGTACTATGGCCGAAAGATTGATGACCTTATATTCATTTGGGATGGCACGATAGAATCAATTCAGGGATTCATAACATATCTTAATCATAATGAATACAATGTGGTATTTACAGGTAATTGGAGTCCAGATTCTGTGAATTTTTGGGATTTAACCCTATCAGTAGTTAATATGGAAATCTGTACTGAAAACTATCGTAAACAAGTCGATACTAATAACTATAAATCGATTTTAAGAGTGGTCATTACAAACCATGGCTAGAAAATATTCCGAAAAACCAATTATGTCGAATAAGAAGAAATTGCTCTACTATCATGGCTTTTGATAATCAAGCAAAAGAGATGCTAAGATCCTTTAAAAAATAAAGGATATCCACAAAAAATCTTAGATGAAGCATATATACATACTATTAATATGGATAGAATATCTATTTTAAAATCTAAACCAGATAAAAAAAACAACGAAATCGAGAATAAAATAAAACTAGTGGTTTAAGATTTATTTCTAAATATAACACAAAGTTGAAAAGTATTAAACAAATTATTAAGAAAAATTACCACATCTTGAAAGAAGATCCAATTGTGAATACTGTGATTCCTGAACATCCACTTGTAGTCATTAAAAAGAATAAAAATATGAGAAACATATTAGCTCCTAGCCATTTTTGTCACAAAAAGAACAATGAAGAAAATCCACAAAAATAGGAGTTCCTGATAAATATAAAAGGGAACTGTAAATGTGGTAAGTCACGGTGTACAACTTTTAATCATGTGAAAAATAAAGATAGAGAAATAATATCCTACTCTGCACAAGAAGTCTTTAACATAGATGGCTTTTACAACTGTAATACCACCTTTTCCATCTACTTGTTGCAGTGCCCTTGTGGCCTGCAACATGTGGGTAGAACTACTAGAGCTATTAAAACACGCTTCATGGAACATCGAATAAATATTATTAATAAATTAGAAAACCATAGTGTATCTAGACACTTCAAAGATGTACACTTTGCTGACCCCACTAATTTGAACGTGTCTATCATGGAATCTATTAAACCAACTTTGAGAGGTGGGGACAAATTTAAAATTCTCTGTGAGAGAGAAACCTTTTGGATATTTAAGCTACGAACCCTTATGCCGGAGGGTTTGAATGAACATATAGAATTCTCTCAAAGATAAATTAAATTAAGAGTAAAAGGATTTATCCCTTCTTTTTCTAATTGTATACGAACACAAGAATTCTATATTATTCTAGATGTGATACAAGGGATTGTAATTATAATAGATTTCTAATGATAATCAGACTAAGATTGAAAGAGCTAATATTTGCCATCTATATTACATATGAATAAAATATATCCATATTGTCTCAAATCTATATAACTCTTATTATTATAATTAGAATATAGTATTGTTAAAGATTGTGAACAATATGACAACCTATGAATCATCTGGTTGAATAATATAATTGTTAATACAAGGAGCCATTCAAAATACGGAATCTTTTATTATTAAGTATCATATGGTTGTTATATGAGAATTGTAACATAAGAAAACTACGACAGAATTGGGAATAGAAATAAGAGTTTACCTCTCCACATAGGTATTTTTGTATTTACCTTTGTATTTACCCCTGTAAGATGGCTCCAACTATTATTATTGTTTTTCCAATATGAGAAGACTTTGAATATTGATCATCACTATCTCTTTTGTGGTCCAGACAGATGATAGAAGCTATGGCTCAATCGGTAGATGCCTAGCTATGTCATATTTAAAGACACATGTTTGAATCCTCTGTGTGATAGAATTTTTTATACAAAAAATATATATTCCAAAATGTATTTTTATTATTTTCTGATGAATCTATTATACTCTTTTTGGATTATGTGAAAAATAATAAGATATTTAACATTTATGTTTTTGGAACAAGGTAGTGAGAGATATGTATATGAAATAAGGAAATATGATCTATATCTCTTCTCCTCAGCTAGATTTTATTATATGATTTTATTATAGTATGTAATTCTAATATGTAAAGAACGAAAAAGTATATCAATTATATTAATAAGCAGTCTCTATTTGAGCATGAAAAACCGAAGAAGTAAATCTGTACATAAAAAGCAAATAAAGAGTTAACATCAACCACAGAAATATCACCAGGTGGGAATTAATGAAAAATGTACCAGCCAATTAAAAAGACTTGAGGTATTTAAGAGACTGAAGAAAATGGGAATGAAACATCTTTGAAAAGGTTAGCCGTTAGCTAACGAAACGCGTTACTTTGTTATTCCTTATCATCTGGAGATCACTTTTGGAAAGAAAGAATACCATCTATTATATCACCCTCTTTAGAGATTTAGAGATTTTTAGAGGAGATTTTTTCTATACTTCCGAGGAGGATCGTGATTATATCACTATTATCAGCGTGACCGCAGAGTTGTTTTTCAACCACAGGACAGCCGACAAGCGGGACATCTGTTCCTTGTTGTTATTCAGAAGAACGTGAGTGCCTGAGAACCTCTTTAATATTTGGCAACATTGTTTGGATCGAAAGATCCTTAATTCATCTGCCGAGGTATAATCTCTATTATAAGACTGAGCACTTTTATATCACTTTTCCGTCCCCCTTATAGTGGAGCATAGAGGATATTGTGCTCCTATTGCATATGAGGAACCTCAAAGCTACCTACAATAACCCTGGGTGCCGGGTTAGGTGATATTTTCACGGTTCCATTACGGACAATATCGCACTGTTATACAACGTTTTGCGAAAGACTGTACCATTACGTTATAGATGAAAATCATACACGGGTGGGATCCTTCTCATTTCAATAGAACTTGTCCATTTGGAATTAGGATTCTGCATTACAGATCTGTGTTTCGTCCTGATGGTGTACTGGCCAGACACCTAATTAATAATACTCTATAGAGATGTGTTAAAACAACCTGTTGAGCTCAACACGCTATATACTGCAATACCAATTATACTTATTACATATGTTTAAAGGTTGTATTTATCATATGTTTTCAATGTATGTGTGTATGGTATGTATGCGTCTATACACACATATAAAAGGAAAAGTTGGCTCTTAGAGGTATCCATAGATATTTGTTGCCGCTTTGTCTCTGACTGGTTGACCACACATGCTTTAAATGTGTAAATGTCACTGGGACAGTTACTGATGTGAATGATTAAAACATAAAAAAGCATTACATATCATGTTGGTGCAATATAAGTAAAAGATAATAAAGTAAATATGTAAATAATAAAAAAAATTCCACTGCATCTGAGTAAGAAGATGAAGAAGAAGGGGTGCATTTAATCTTTATATTCTCATCTGTAGTACTGCTGCTCCTTCATATCATTGATAGCATGAGAGTGTGCGACTGGGCTGTGACTCCCCTGCTTGCTCCATACAGATATAAGGCCATAGGGGGAGAGGAGCAGCTATGTGAAAATGAGTTTCTGTGGCGCTTTACAAATTATGACTCCATTATCTCAAATAATTATTATTATTATTATTATTATTAATTTTTATTTATAGGGCGCCACAAAGTATCCGTAGCGCCGTACAAGGGCAAACAATGGCACAGTACAAGGTGAAACAGCACAGTACAAGTAACAGTAAGCACTAGGCACAGCATGAAAGAGAGGGAGGGAGGGGAAAAGTGTTAGCAGTCGTGGCGGCCGTGGGCACCGCCGCTACTCTCACCTCCTTCCTGCAGGCGTCCCGGCCGTCGCTATGATGGCCGGGACGTCATTTCCGGAATCTACCAAGGCAACGGTCGGACGCCAGCAGCAGTAGCGCCGCGTCCCGGCGGCTGGGGACAGCCGGGCGCGTGCGCAGGAGTAATCAAACCTGTGAGCTATTTAAATAGTCAATTAGTAATTAGAGGCCTCTGCTCATGTGATTTCAGAGCCAGGCTCTGAGTGGCTGATGCTGGTATTTAAGGCAGTGAGGTCTGCAGCCTCACTGCCGGTTATAGCTTCTGTTTGCCAGTCTGCTGACCTGCTCTGTGCCTTGTTCCTGTCTGTTGGAAATTCTACTGATTACCCGTGTATGACCCCTTTCCTGGATTTGGACCCTGCCTGTGTTTCTTGTGACCTTGAGCTCTGGCTTGAATACGACCTACCTGTCTGCTTGTGACCCCTGACCTCGGCTTGTTTATCGGATCTGCTATCTGCTGCCGGCCTTTGACCTCTGCTTGGACTCCACTCCGCTTGCCTGGGTTCTCCCCAGCTGGTACACACTTCACGACCCTCTGTCAGTCTGCAGCACAGCCTGTCCCCACCATCAGGGGCTCCAGTGAACACCTGACTGGCAGAGTAGACTCCGGGTTGTGTTGTGCCGGCTGGCGGGGTTCCTATCAAAAAGTGAGTATAGGCAGGTAACTATGGCCCAAGAGGGTGGGCACGGATGACAGGTTGAGAGTCACTGAGGGGAGCAGAGAGAAGCGAGAGGAGACAGAGGGCAGAGGGACCGAGAGGAGGTGAGCTGAGTAGCTGGAGAGCGCAGATAAAAGTGATGGAAACACTAGGGGAGAGCCCTGCTCAAAGGAGCGAACAATCTAAAGGGAGGGAAGACAGACAGACACATGGATGAGACGGAGAGACGGGAGAAACGGAGATGGAGTCGAGGAAGGGGGAGAAGGGAAGAAGGGATGAGAAAGAGAGGTAGCCGACTGGTGGGAGTTTAGGCATGAGACTGGAAGGCTTTAAGGAAAAGGTGGGTTTTTAATGTTCGTTTGAAAGAGGACAGATTAGGGGAAGTTCTGATGGAGCGGGGGAGCTTGTTCCAATGGAGGGGAGCGGTGCGGGAGAAGTCTTGGATACGTGCGTGAGAGGAGGTAATCAGAGGGGAAGAGAGGCGACGATCGTTGGACAATCACAGTGGGCGGGAGGGAGTGTGAATAGAGATAAGGTTAGAGATGTAGGGAGCAGTGGAGTTGGTGAGGGCCTCGTAAGTCAGAGGGAGAAGCATGAAAAGGATAATCTGCTTTAATGTACAAAATTACAGGACTAAATCGATAACCCATGTAATTAATAGAACAGAGCCATTCAATAGCCAATTGATTGTAAAATATGAAGAATATGTGCTTGACATCATGAGGCAATAACCTTTCACTAAAGCATCTCAGGTATGATGGTATCTGTACTTTCTTACTAAGCTGGAAGACATCCACACAATTTTTATCAAAATAATCTATGTAATCAAAATGAAATTACTGCAGTAGAACAATATTTAATAAAGTATATACAGTATAATTAAATATTGCATCTTAAAAGTAAAGCATTTACTGTGTACTGTACTGTGAAAGTGCGCAAGTTTTAATTGAAAAGCATTAAATTGTATCATTAAATTGAATCTGTTATAAATCTTGAAGTATCGTCCACAAGAGTTCTTATCCACATGCTCCCTTCTCCACCCACCCTATCACACATTCTTGTACTTTTACTAGTGTCCGAGCCAGGTGATGGAAGAATTAGAGAGGTCTCTAGTGCACGAGAGTCTAACATATTAATTCTGATAAAATCTACAACTGCACTTGTAATTAAATATAAAACAATTTTGAAAACTACATTTCTATTTAGCAATGTTCACAACATAGGTCACCAGAAAGATTTTAACTTGATTTTATTAGGCCCATTTATGCACATTTGACAATACAAATTCTGTGAGCTTACTGTTTAGTTTGGTGCTATGCAGCTTTACTGCTGTCTGGTCAGCTCCCTTCCACAAAAATGTAATTCTGTATTAGTTAGGATTAAAACCTTAATGGCTACAATGGTAAATAAAGATTTACCTAATTAATGTGTGGAAAACACTAAATCAATGGGGTGCTATACCTAAACCAAAAAACACAAATATAATTACTGCCATAAACAACAAAGTAAAAAATATTGTCTCAAATAATCAACAATACATTAACATTGAGTCTCAGTGACATTGGTAGAGGATCAAGACGGATAACAATGAGATATTTATAATATATAAAAAAATTAACCAAAAGATAAATGTCTCCAACGCTAGACTTATACACTGTATAATAAATTGATCCAGTCTGAGGGGGATAGGCTATTAAGCAGTATTTCTTGGCTGTACCGGCTTGATATAAAATTACAATGTTTTTGTGACCAAGAAAATTTTCAAAAGAGCATTCAGAAAAAAATTCAATTGCTGCAGAGCGCCTCCGAAGCGATCACAGCGGCACTCGGTGGCAATGTATCATTGTTAATGTCTCTTCGTATTCCATAGAGGAGCACAGGAAAATCTGTAATGTTGGGGTCATGGCCGGATTAAGGGGGGGGCTCAGGGGGCACATGCCCCAGGCCCCCATCTCTCTGAGGGCCCCCCGCCGTCGCCGGCTGGAAGGAGAGAAGCTGCTGCGCATGTGCAGCAGCTAGAAGTCGGTGCTGTAAAACTGTACAGCAGCCGCGGTGCTGCTGTATATCTGGCGTGCTGCCAAGGATTTGTCCGTCTGGAGGGGGAGGGTTTCTGTTGCTGAGAGGTGCGCTCCTGCGTGAGGGGGATTTACAGCTGACAGCCGCACAAACAGGAGAAAGATGACAGGTGATCCGATGTTTGTTATAGTACAACACTTGCGGAGTGTACATTTGCAAAGTTGCCTTTTTATGTGGTTGAGGATGATGTATTAGAGAGGGGGAGAGGCTAAGGGAGAGGGAGAGAGAATGAATGAGAGAGAGAATTTTTAATGGTGTAGTTTTGCTGAGGACGAATTATTTATTGGTGAGTGATATGAATTTATTTTATAGGTATTGGTGTAATATTTAATTTAATAGTGGGGCCAATTAATTTAAGGTGAGTTGATGGGATCTTTAAATGCTGTGCTGATTTCGGGACTATTAATTTATTATTCAATTTGGGTCTAAGTTTGGGGAGAAGGAGGGCTAATTTATTTAACGTCAATATGAAATATTAATTGTCAGCAATGGTTGTGTGAAATAAGTTTATTTGTTACATGTAAATGCTATTAATTCATTGCTGGGCTGCTTTGTGGGGAGGAAAATAGTTTTTTTTTATTAAATGTGGGTGCATTGATTTAATGTCAGGGCTGTATTAGATTTACATGAATATTCCAGGATCTACACAAGCAACAACTGAGTTTAAGACACCAGCAGCCACAGGTGGAGACAGTGACAAGAACAGGTAGGAGCGAGTAAGACAATCTGCCATCTGTCCTGGATCTGGTGGGGCAGTCCCGAATTTGGGTGACTGTCTCGCTTATTCAGGATTTGGTCCAACTACAAGGACAGTTGGGAGGTATGTCTCACTTCACACTATACTGCTGATGAAGGCAGAGCTGCGTGCAGCTAACAGTAGTGCGCACAGTGTTGTCTGTGTATATATCTAAAATCATAGCCATAGTACACTTTAGGGGCCCCCCTGTCTAAAGTGCCCCGGGTCCCCCAGAGCCTTAATCCAGCTCTGTTTGGGTTACCTTAGTACCCAGAAATATGCACAGCTGAGTTGTTTGGTAGCATATCACGCACAATTAAATTTCCCCCTTGTGCAAGAAGCATCTTGGAAACATGTTGCTGGATTGGCTAAGAAGGCTTTTTTTATGGTTTAATGCAGGCACTATAAAAAACATGTTCTTTCACTGTATGTACAATATATATATATTTCTAATGGACCATGCACAAAACCACTTGGAATGCACAAAAGAAGGCAAGAATTGCCTAATCATATGTAAGACACACTCTGTATAGTTAGGCTGGGTTGTGCTCCATGATGAAATTAATTTTGACGCGTTTCATTTGTCTATGCAGATTTCTTCAGGATGAATCTATATTACCTTACCTATAGCTGTTTGATCTGTTCAGGTAGGATCTCAACACAATCTGCTCCATCCATGCTGCATGCAGATTGATGATGATAATGTCACATGATCCAATTTAGTACAGTTAATCACTGCATGAATACAGTTGATGATAGAAGTCATAAATTTGCGTCATAACCATTGCACACAGTGCTATGGTGTTACTACAGGCTGCTCTTTCCCTGTCAAGGGGAATGATTGTCTAGTAATAGTTTTGACAGGTGCAACAATGTAAAATTGTTTCCCAGTCTTTGATGTAGGGCAGTATATAGACAGTCTACAAAAATAAATGGCGTTAAATGGTTTATTGTAAGAATTTTATCAAATGACAAGGAACTTGATTATCTTGTTATTGAGGGATTAGGAAAACTGTCAAAACCATTGAGGCAGGTTTGTAAAAGTAACAACCAGACACTATTAATAGTGTGCCATGCCACAAGCATATCACTCAAGCTCCTTCTAAAAACTTCACAGTAATCAGCAAGTATACCCCTCTGTGGTTTTCTTTTACAGACATGTACAGTCAGGAGGTTGTTCAGTGTTTACAAGACCTATATTTTGGAAGCTCTACATTTTGTGTATTTTATTTATTACCATTTTTATGCAAGTCTTCAAAGAGTATAGAAACATATCATTATGATTGCCTTGTCAGTTATTTAAAACCAGAGTTACATAAATGCTACAGTACACACTGCAAATCAGATGTTTACTACATGTATAAATATAACAATTGCAGCCAAGCAACATGCATCAGAACTCATTGTAATACAGACATTCATTAGCATGATTATATCAAAAGGAAAATACATATTATTGGTAGTATGTTTATTTAGGCAAGAACTATACATATAGAAATCATAATTTATCCACATCATATAGAGGGAATGTGGAACCTGGCATATTGTTTGCTAAATAATCAAGCATAGTCCTATCGAATATAATCTTTTCTGGGATTTTCAAACTGTATTATTCTGATAATGTAGTAAAGGAGGGGTTTTCTGTACCTACTGCAGTGATGGACAACCTGATACACTTCATGGGTCATCCTCTAACCTTCAAAATATTATCCTTAATCTCACTAATGAATTAAAGCACTATTCCTCGCCACCCAAGAAACCCCCAACAAACGGGTGGAATGGGCAGAAATGATATCTGGCACAGGTCTATTTGAATTGACATACACCTTTCTAATGGTTGAGGTAAGCCATCTGGCAATAGTTTGTTTAGAAGCAGACCATCCCCTTTTAAGGGAATCAAACAAAACAAATAATTTATCGGTCTTACGTATATTGGCTGTCCTCCTGACATAAACTCGGAGGGCCCTGACCACATCCAGAAAGTTAGATCCAGAAGGAGACGGGACCTCTTGGAACACTGGAACTACGGGGACCGTACAGAGCACCGCCCGATCATCAAGAAATACAAGAAAAGGTTCTCTACACAAAAGAGCCCCCAACCCTGACACTCTGCGAGCCGATGCAATAGCTAAAAGGAATGCTAATTTCCATGATAGAAAATGAAAATCTGCTGACTGCAAGGGTTCAAAGGGTGGCCCTTGCAGCATATTGAGTACCAAGTTTAGATCCCAAGGTGAAGTGGGTGGAACATATGGAGGTGTGTATGCAGGACACCCTGCAACAAAGTCTGTATATCCGGCAAA
This sequence comes from Mixophyes fleayi, assembly GCF_038048845.1. NCBI lineage: Eukaryota > Metazoa > Chordata > Amphibia > Anura > Limnodynastidae > Mixophyes > Mixophyes fleayi. The sequence continues at coordinate 189,731,810 of NC_134402.1, read as the reverse complement.
TCTGCCAGTCGAAGATGGAAAAATACAGAGAGAGTCGAGTCTTGCACTTTTAAAGAAGCTAAACGAAGTCCTACCTCCAAACTATCCTGGAGGAAAGCAGGAAAGCGAGGCAGGTGAAAGGAAGCCATGTAATATATGTGCACCAAATGCGGTGGTATATTTTTGCTGACACAGTTTTTCTTACCCTCAACAGAGTGTCTACCACCCTTGGGGAGAATCCTCTTGACCGCCAAAAGCTGGCTTCAACAGCCACGCCATTAAAGCCAGCCGAGGCAGGCCCTGGTATAGGAATTGTCCTTGAAGCAGGAGGTCGTCTCAAAGAGGCAGCCGAAAACCTTGACCCGCCGCCATTAACAGAATGTCTGCATACCATAACCGACGTGGCCAAGCGGGAGCCACCAGAATTACTGGAAGACAGCTCCAGGGCATGGTCATGACGTCAACAGCCACCACCAACGGGTCCCTGGCTCTTGAGCAGAATCTGGGGACCCGTCGGTTGTGACTCAATGCCATAGGGTTCAGGTCTAGAAGACCCCACCTCAGGACCAGTGACTGGAATGAAGTGCCCATTCCCCCGGCATTATCACATGATGGCTTAGATAGCCTGCAGAGACTAAGGGAACCAAGCATGCTAGGATCTGAGATGCCTCCCTCATTGCTGCAGAACTTCTTGTCCCGCCCTGTCTGTTGACATAAGCCACTGCCGTGGCATTGTCGGATTGCAGACAAACTGGGGAACCCCAAAGGAAGGCCTGGGCCCCTAGTATGGCCCTCATTTCTAAGATGTTGATAGGAAGGGAGGTCTCCTGACGCGACCAACGACCCTGAAATCGGAGTTGGAGGATCACATCTCCCCACCCCTTCAAGCTGGTGTCTGTGGTCACTATGATCCAGGACCACTTGGCGGAGAACCTGCCTATCTCCAGGTGTTCCTGAACCATTCACCATCGAAGAGACACCGGATTAATTGGCAGTCCAAGAGAAAGTGGGATCCTGACCACCTTTTTAAGAGGTCCCACTGAAAGCAGCGGGAATGAAACCACCCGTAGGGATGAGTCTCAAAGGTGGCCACCATCTTGCCTAGGAGGCGCATGCAGAGGCGCATTGAGGGTTTGCTGCAGACCAGGACTCGTGATGTTGTGTCCTGAATGGATTTGATCTTGTCCTCTGGGAGGAATATATTTTATACGCTGGTATCCATTATGAGCCCCAGGAAGTTCAATCTTTGGTAGGGAACAACTAGGATTTGTGGCGGATGATTATCCAGCCGTGGTGCTCCAGGATAATGATGGTAAGTGCCAGTTGCTGAAGTAGCAGCTGGGCTAAGGAAGCCTTGATGAGCAGGTAAGGAAATATTCTCATTCCCATGGAGTGAAAACAGGCCGCAATGATCGGCATATCGATGCTAAGTATTCACCTGCTTCCAACACACTTATTATAGATTGAAGGGACTGCATGTGAAATCTGTGCAACCACAGGTAAAGATTTTGCATGTTTAAATTTAGAATGGGTCGGAATGAGCCATTCGGCTTGGGAACCAGAAAGAGGTTGGAGTAAAACCCCTGTCCTCTCTGGTTCCCAGGAACCGGGTCGATGATTCCAGCTGAAAGAAGAGAGGCAACACAATGAAGCATCACCTGTCTTCTTTGGGGATCCTGGGGCAGGTTTGTTGAAAAAACCAACAAGGGGCTGGACCTGCAAGATCTATTATGAAGCCCCTCGTCATGATGCCGAAAATTCAGCCTTCTTTGGAGGACGCCATCCACTGATTCTGAACAGAAGCAAACTTCCTTCCACCCCTTCTCGCGGCTGCTGGACTGGACGACAGTCAGGCTGTCGGTTTCTCAGGAAGCTTGGGTAAGGGACATCTTGAAAAGTAGGAAGACCTACCTCTATGAGAGTGATCCCTTTATCCGAGCGCTCTGGTCCTGGAGGCCCGGCTTGTACCTGAGACTTTACCCCCAGAAACGGCTGCCAAAATTAACCGAATCTTGTAGTTCTAGATTAAGATACATTTACCGGAAGGCAGGTAATCTTGCCACCAGTGGCCTGGCAAATAATATTGTCCAATTCAGGACCAAATAAAACTGTACTTGAGTAAGGCAAAGTTTCTAACGATTACTTTGACTCAGTATCTGTATCCCAGGAACTCAACCAGAGAGTTTTTCTAGCTGCTACAGCTGAAGGCGATATAGAAGATGAAATGGAGGCTGAGTTTTGGGCCACCTCATATAAATATCCTGAAGCCTCCGTGAGGTGCAGGGCCAGGGGGTGCATTTCTGAGTCCTACAGTCCTGCTGCCAACTGGTCAGCCCATGTCTCCATGGCCTTTGCGGCCCATGCTGATGAAAACATAGGTCTGAAGGAGGTGCCTGCCCCTACATAGATGGATTTAAAAAATCCCTCTACTTTGCGGCTGGGGGCATCCTGCAGGGCGGCAGTGCCTGGCACTGGCAGAGCAGTGTGGCGGGCCAAGCGTGCCACCGGAGTATCCACCCTAGGAACTTGTTCCCAACAGGCCAGATCCTCTTCCTGTAAGGGATACAGGGCAAGGAATTTCCGTGGGTTAGTAAATCTACGGTCCGGCTGCTTCCACGATCTCTGTTAACTCAGCAGCCGGAGGAAACTGGATTGTGCATCTTCTTATCTTTTTAAAAAGTCCCTGATCAGAAGACTTTGGTTCTTCTAGGTCTAAAAGGTCTAGAGCTTAGCCTTTCAACAGGCTAAGCCAGGCCTACAGAAGAGGAGACTGTAAGCAGAGTCTGCAGAGTCCAGTCTGAGAATCTGCTGTTTTCCCGGGCATTATTGGCGCCTTTGGAAGAGTCCAAAATTCTGTCTGCCATGGGGGCGAGGGGACTATTTTTCTTAGTTTCCAGCTCCTGTATAGCGATATTAAACTGCAGCTTCCTTATTAACAAGCCTGCAGCGATCACTCGATTCTGCCTCCATCTCTGATGGATAAAAAAGTATTTTCAAGCTTCCCCCCTCCGATTACCGGCGCTCCTTGCCTTTATGGCAGCGCCAATATATTGGGTGTCCACCAGCGTGACAGTGGCTTAATTAATCCTCCTGTCAGCGCTGAGAAGCCTTAGGTGCTGTCAGTAAGAGCTGTCCAGCTCTCATTGTAAGACAGCTATAGTGTGGCTGTATGGTCCGGAAGCATGCGCTCTCTTTATAGTACACACTATCTGTATTCTTTAAAAGTAGGAAAATAAAAATACAAATTGAACCTTAGTAAAAAGGAATAAAAGAGTAAAAATAAAATGAAACTAGACTAGTAGTGAAGTAAGCCAAACTCCTTGTGCACTTAATCTAAACTAAGGAGCTACAAGGGTTGCAAAGGGGAGGGGTCTGTCAGCTTGATACAATCAACAAAAGTTAACTAGTTAAGTGTCAACTCCACGCTCCCCTCATACAACCCATGCTAGCATTGTCTCCATATTGGATGTATGAGAAAATAACTTCATGTTTAGTCTTATTCTCTGCTTTATGACCCACTGAGCTTCCCCATTATTGAACAAGAGCTGGGGAGAACAAAGCAACAAACAGATAAAAGGATCAATAGAATATAAAGTAAGAAGAAACTGGGGGCCACAGTTTGAAAGTTTGAAGTCCCACATGCTGTTGTAGGACCACCTGTTGCCCATCACTGACCTAATCTCCACTCAAAGAAAGTTTCCTTTGGCAACCAAGTGAAGCCATGTACGATCCATATATTATTAAGAGACAAAGGTTGTTGTATTAGGAAACATAAATGTTAGAGCACAGCATGCTAGAAGTATTTTCAAATGATCCCATAAAAAGTGTGTTTTGGTATATAATAAAGTTCATATGATTTTTTAGGAAAGATAATGATTTATTTTGAAAGTATGTTAGTTTAAAGCTTAAACACATTTTTATTTTAAGTACATTGCATAGATCAGAGCATTGAAGACTATGGAAAACATTTATTGTCATTCAGAATGGATACATGGTATGGACTTGTAGGACATTTTATATTTTATTTAGTTTAGTTTAATTTTTATTATAACATTGGCCTGCAGCTTTGTACTGTTATATGGTCACGGAATTCCTCAAGATTTCTAATATCCTTATATTTCACAGTAGAGGATACATTACTTAATTATCATAATCATTTTAATGGATACCTAACATCTACTATCTGCTATTTATACAATGGAGCACTAAGGGTTGCTCATTTAGAACTGACCATTAGAGGCACCAGTGGTGAATAACCTAGACAGGGTGGGGATCCTGTACATTGGACCCTTGCTGTTCTACTAGTTGGGAGGGGGGATATGTTTACATTTAATATGTGCGGGCGCGGGAATTAAAAATTTCATTGAGGGGTAAAAGGCAGAGGACTACTATAGGGCTCAAAACACCTTTTTTTCACATTTCTCATATTGGTATCTCATTTTACGACAGTTGTAATAGTGACTGCAGATACAAAGATTTCCAATTCTATGTTCATTTTTGTCAGTCCTTCAGGGGTTGACCAACCCCAGTTTCATTATATATTTTACTATAAAAATGTATTTACACGTGGAACACCCCCTCTAGTGTAGTTATTGATGCCTCCCAATGGCACTGGAACCAAAAGGAGACACACCAGGAGGGTTGCTTAGCAACATAAGGCTGGTATGAAGGGATCAGATCTGGGTGTGTTCAGAGAGACTCAGCCAGGGACCCAGGGCAGAGGGGAGGAGGTCCTGGGACCCCCTTTGTAATATGGGGAGCTGGTCCATCGCCTGCTGTCACTAGGGGCCATAGTACAATATCACAGACAGAATACTAGTGACATGGGGCAGATTTGAGAGATAAATTACCTCAGAAAGTGACATGATGATAGAAAGGAGAGGCAGCAAACGTGAAGGGGTTGAGAGGTAATACCCCCACAGAGGACGGGAGAGAGTTATTACCTCCGCCGAGGATGGGAGAGAGATATTACCCCTGTCGAGGATGGGAGAGAGATATTACCCCTTCAGAGAAAGAGTGAGTGAACACTGCTTTGAGAAAGAGATGAGGGTGAGCTAAAAAGCCACCATTTTAGATGTGACTGTCCCATTGACATTCTGTCCATGTAGCTATTAAGAACTTTGCAGGAGGAGACAGGAGATGTCTATAGGAACTGTACATATTTACTTTATCACTGCAAGAGTTTAAGAATGTGCTGGAGTGAAGAAGTCGTGTAAATAATGAGTTTATTTTGCAATATAGAGATGGTCTGACGCCCGCATTATTGAGACATCTGATTGCACTGCACCACCAAGTTACATCACCTGTGTCCCAACATGTTCAGAGACTCAATAAAAATAACCTGCATGTGTGGGGACCCTCTGGTCATCTATATCCATGCCAGGAGCTAGCCAGGGCTGAGAAGGAGGTGCACTGCCTAACCTGTGCACCTCAACACTACATACAATGACAGGGGGTTACAAAAGTTATTAAATAAATATTATCAGCAATATTAACTACCAATTAGTACAATAGCTGTTAGAAAGATAAATTCAATTGTTCATCTTAAAAATGTACATTTAGCATAGTTATTAACCTTGTTGGGTATGCATAACTTTCCATAGCGAACAGATATAATTTTACTGAAAACTCAGATTCATCTGGAGTTTCGACTACATGGAGATCATCGTCAGGGTGAGGGTCTGACTCCAAGCATTCGTGTCATGCATTAATGGAAGTGACCCGTGGTCACTTTGATGATAAGTCAGTACTTCGACCGCCGAAAAATCTTTAAAGCTCTTCTGTACCATGACTGTCATGTATGGCTGCTGTTGCTCCGAAGAGCAGGGTAGGAGGAGAGGACCTGAGAGGGAAGTGGGTGGCTAATATACTGCCTGCATGTTTCATGTTACTGGCAGTGACTGCAGTGCAGAGAGTGCAGTGTGGTGTTTTGGATAGCAGAGGGAGGTTTGGAGGTTTATCAGAAGAACCTTCCTGGCTGTCATTCTGCATTCAGTGATATGGAACACGCAGGCAGTGTATTGGCCACCCTTGCTTCTCCTCAGGTCCTCTTATCAGTGTCCCAGCCATAGTTGCCAATTCCGCTAATAACAAGAATTGGGCTTGTTTTTTGTTTTTTTTAGAGTTGCGGGGTTTTTCTGGTGGTCGCGGGTTGCGGTTTTTGGGCTTCACAACAACAAGTGGGGGTGTTACTAGGTGAACTAGGTTTAATTATGGGAGCTGGTAGAGTGGATGAAAAAGTTATTTGGTACTGGGAGGGTGAAATGAAGATAGAAATGGGGAGGAAGAGGTTAATGGATTGTCAGGGGGGTGTTGATGGGTTTTTGAGGAATGGTTTCATAGGGTGTTAATTGATTTGTGATAATGTGTGTCAGTGTGTGTATGGGCACTGTGATGTGCCAGATCTAGGCACCTATTGAGCCACGCTACGCCTATGAGGAAGGCAACCATTGCCTACCCTATGATCTGGCAACAATGAGACTCTCTGTTCCATTGTCATACAACTCGCAAGAACAGTCAATGGGAAGTGCAGCTTCCTGGTCTTGTGTGTCTGCTTATGCTTACTGCAAACTGTAATAGTAGAATGAGTGGGGCTTCTAAGAAAAAAAAAAAAAGCGCTTGCAAGAAGAAAATGTACGCAGAACAAACACAGAAATAACTTCATTTTTGGTAAACAGAAACGACAATAGTTGGTGAGTTTAAATAAAGCTATTACCGCTTCATCTCTATTTTCACTTCATTCAGCCACATTCACTCTTGTGTAGAAGTTCATGATGGGGCAAAACACAGTCTTTGTACACCCAACAGATATCATAGGGGGGACTGCCCCATCCCCCAGTTCCTACGCCCCGTACCATATCCGACTTTTTTCTCAAATTTGTACATTACACTGACAATAATACCTATTCTGACCTAAAAGTGTCCAGTGTGGTGTAAGATATTACTGCAATCAGATTTTTCAATAAGAATTAACTTATGATTAACTCTCATCATCATCATCATCATTTATTTATATAGCGCTAACATATTCCGTAGCGCTTTACAATTAGGGACAAAGAAAGTAAACTAATAAACAAACTGGGTAAAACAAACAAAGAGGTGAGAAGGCCCTGTTCACAAGCTTACAATCTATGGGGCTCTCATTACTTAACGAATGCTTTTTATAGCTGCCCATAGCATTCTGTTGTCATAATAACAAATTATTCTTCACTATACAATATTCATAAACTAGATAGTGGCCCACACTTTCACATCTATTTCATGATGGTTTGCAATGGTAAGGTTTCTAATGGATATAAAAAGGTGTACCTTTTATCAGGTCTATAATATATGAAACTAATATCATACATGTTGATTTAACTAAATCAATTCAAGTTTGAATTTCAATATGTGTAAAAATAACAGATGATTAATTATTATTATGTACTGTAAATACTTTCAATATTTACATAAAAGTGAGCATACTTTGATAAAACTTTAGTTATTTGACTTTGTATTTACATTTGCTGTGCAAATGCCATTTACTTTGTTGGTTTTGAGTATCTCTCATTTTCTAATAAAGATTGCTGAAAGAGGCTGACTACAGAGTACATCAGTAGCATTACTGTTTGTGTCAGGTAGTCTGTAGAGTGTAGAAAGTAATCTCCCCTCACAATCAAAACTTTATCTCAAATATCTTCAATTCCAATAAGCACACATGCACAGGCACGTATATTTTTGACTATCTTTAGAAGCTTTTTTATGTAAGCCAGCTTAGAGGACCTTTAAGATTTGATAATAAAATAAAGATGTTCATGCATTCTCAGATATATGTACTACTGTACACTTTCCAGCACAAATCATCAATAAATAGTAGTTAACTATACATAGGTTCATACACAACCATGCAGTAAAAACACATACAATATTTGCTATGGTTCAACAATATGTGAAGTGGATGATGTTACAAACTTAGCAGTCAAAACAGACACTTTTGGAAGACATTGTAGGAGTCTATTTACAGATCAGTGCATCGGTATATCGGATGTAAAAGAGGAACTATATCTATTTAGCCAGTATGTACGTATAGGACCAAAATCATCTGAAATCATTTTTAAAATTATTAAGGAGAAAAAGAAAAGGAGTTAGTTCAAAAGTAGTGCAACAAACTCCCTTATGTGAATTGTCACTAATGTTTGAAACGTCTTAATTAATTTTAAAATATAACTAATTAATTAATATTAAAATTGTAATATTAAAATGCAGTAATATTAAAATGCAGTGAAATATTAAAGAAAAGTTATGTGCAAGTGAACATCCAAAAATTGTGTATTTAAAATAGCCGGATACACTTCAATTGTCTCCTAATTTGGATTTTATGCTCTAAATAATAGAATAGTATTCAAACATAGATTCAAACTTTATCCTTAAGGGTGAAACCTCCTTTTGGTATATTTATCATCTTTCTATCAGTATATTCTAAAATTAGTAGCCCTTCATGATCCTTATTGTCAGAGTGTAAGTGTATCTCAATAGATACTAATAAGTGCTGTTCATATAGATAGATGTTCCCTCTGTTAGATCGCCGCCCAGGAGTATTTCATTATATACTGCAGATTTACTTCCTAATGTTTGTTATTTCTTGCACCAGAAATATCAGGAGTCTATACCATCTAGGTTCCTGGATGTCGGTGGTAATCGTTTAAATGATTACAGGGAGTGATTTGCTGACTATTTCCTGAGTATGCCAATCTCACTGGGGGTGGGGAGACATTGGATAGGCGGAGATACTTAGCACATATAACTAGCTGCCTGTCATCTGAATATAATGACTGCGGACTAATATACTTGCATAACGAGGACCTCATGTTTTATTTGCAATACTGAAGTGTAGCCAGCGAGAACGCCAACGTGTGTATCTCTGACAGCTTTGTCTAGGCAGCTAGTTATATTTAGAGGAGCGACCCAGAGAAGCGGATTTGGGGAGTACAAGCGCAACTCATTTAAAGTAAAGAGATGCATGCGGAACTGTGGCATCCTCCGCTGGAGATGAACCTACCTATTCTGCCTAGTCTGAATAGTCTGAATCTCCAGATAAACCTCTTAGGAGGCTTCAAAAGTATGGCTATGTGAGGCCTGATGCAAAGTTCCGTGTTGATGATTAGGATGACGACCATCAACACATATATTTACTAGAGTGGAAAATAAAATGAATGTCAAAAAAAAATACCCCCCCCCCCCCCCTCAAATTGTGACTAGCACGACCACTTAATTATTATTGGCGTATCTTAACTGCAGCCATAACAAAGTACACTGAGAGTGTTTCTTAATTCAGTAACTAAATTTTGAGTTGAACGTGTCTTAGAACATTGGACTGCATTGGAGAGCTTGTCTGGAAGAGCCCTAAAAAAGTTCTTCAGAATGAGTGCATGGGACTCTGTGTAAAAATGCTGACGGTTACTTTGATTTGGGAAGTCAGTAGTGGCATTGCCTCTCAAGCACTCAACACCATGGGATTTATCATATCAGTATTGAGTGTTTTCCCTAGCAAATATATAGTCTGACACAGGCTAGTTAAGAAACTAGAGCAAGTGCATGGCTGCTGAGAAAAAAAATAACTGCACTTCCAAATCAAGAGATTTGAAATCAATAGATAAACTACACAAAAACTTAACTTATATAAAACTGACCATACTTTCAAACATACATGTGGTATAATAAATGCCTTCTCTGTGACATTACTGTTTTCTCTTTTTAAACATATTACTTTTATTGGTACCAAAGTGTTAATGAATGATGCACAACAAAAAATTCACGTTCCGGGGCTTTCAGTTACACTGCACATGTACAGATCCCCTGAGACTGGCCCGGCAAAGAGGTAAATTAGCCATTACTGGGGGCAGTATTGCTAAGGCAGCGGAGATTCGCTCAGCTGTCCCAGCGATAATTTAGTGATTGATTACTGCAATATGTGATATTCAATTATTTAAATAAACAGCAAAGGAAAGACAGCCTTATTGTTGCATTTTAAGATATAAACCCCTATCCAGGATTTTACTGGGAGTTTCTGCAACTTTAATTCTATAGTCAAGACTGTTTTCCCTGAGTACATCGCATGAAATGTATTGCAAAGGCACACTGCACATTAATCATTATTGGCGATTTATTACGATGATTCAAAATGAACTCTATTGGCGAGAACAGACACCATATTACAGGCCTATGATTGAAAGACACAGTATACAATGACTGGTATAGCATAGTATTCTTTCCCTACACTAAAAATACCTCTAGTTTGCAAATTATTGCTACTACTCTTGAGTCTGGCGGCTGTGCCCCCAACCCTACATTCTGGAGAAAATTAACTCACCCAATCAGTAGTGCCTGAACTGGCCAATATTTTGGTCGCCAAAAATGTAACTCTTTCTTTTCAAGGCAACTACCAGCAACCTCTCCCTATACTATGACCAATGAAAATAGATACACATGGCTGTAGCTGCAATCATGCACTAGAAGAAGGCGTGAGTGATGAAAGTATCCATCGCCTCTATTCTTTGTTACATTGCCAAGTTGTCTAAGAAACTATTCCATAGAAGCATTTTAAAGTTGAACATTCATACAAGAACCTGAGGAAAAACTTTTTTTTAACAATCTTCAGCTATTTATTGAACTATAAGGACAGGCTATTTATACAGTACATACAAACGTGGCATATATGCAGTGTGTGTGTGTGTATATATATATATACATATATATATATATATATATATATATATATATATATATATATATATATATATATAGTTTTATAATCAAAGTAGGATAACTGGTGGTATACCACCGCATACCAGACCACTTCAGCCACTGACTATATATATCTGATACTCAGGATTTTCCTACATATCAGGGTTTCAAGGCCAATAGCTATAAATGCAGATTTTAGAGTCCCTGTGTTCAGAGAAATAGTATTTGTAGTTTTAAAACATCTGTCATTATGAATCATTACCCCATCCCTGTACGCTTTCCATACAGTAGTATGATAATCAAGTCAGTATTACTTATATCTACCTATTCATCAATTCAATGCCTATAGGAGTTGTCAGAATTCTCTGAAGTCTGCCTGACCCACGGCAGAATATAAACCATTTGAATCTTTAGAGCAATATGTCACTTCGTTCCTCCGACTTCTCACTTTCACTGATTATTATACTAAGCTATAATTTATAACACATATTAGTGAAGCAGAGACATCTATATATTTGTCACATTGTTGCTATTATTATGGAAGTCTGTCTGTATTCAGAGTGTGATAGAAAATTAAGTAATAACCTAATTAAATAGGTAATAACCTATACTTCTGTATGGAATGTGTGCTAATTATAAAGGTATAATGACTGAGGGTGGAGACGGCTTTTCGGCCCATTGATAAAGTTCCTAAGAATGGGTATCATAGAGTTTAGGTCAGGGTTTCCCAAACCCAGGCATCATGGCCCCTTAACAGTGCAGGTCACATGTGACATAATTATACCATCTGTGGATCTTGTACAATGTGTCAGCCAGTAACTAGTACACCTGTGCTCCGGCACGGATATATGGAAAACATGCACTGATTTAGGTAGTAACCTGTGCAAATGTTATTAGGTGAAAAGAGTTTTGCATTACATTTGCACTAAGGGCATTCCTACCGTAAGGGCTGGCAATATGCTGGCAATATGCACAGCCGGATATCGTTGTGATGCCGTGCGGCACATCGCCAGCTATTGTACCTCCCCAATGAACTTCAGTTAGAGTTAGGAGCAAAGCAAAAAATGGAGCAAATTTGCACCTTGGCAAAACAATGTTGCACTGCATTGGGCAAATTTAAAATGTGTGGACAGATTTAGAAATGTGAGGGGGCGTGCCCTAGCTCAAGTCTATATTGCAATGTAAAAATAAATCTGCCCAATATTTGCTTGCTCCATGCAAAATCAGCCAGTATTTTCCCTGCAAGCAAAATAAATTCTATACATGCATTTACATCACTTGAATTGCAACATGGTTTGTCCAGGAGCAGATCTGTTCCTTTTCATCTATGCTTTGCTCTACCATTGGTTTGCTATTACCGTTATTTACATCATTTGCCATTATGTAAAGACACTCCCGGGGTTAAATGCCTATAGCAACCAATCAATTTCTAGCTGTCACTTTGTAGACTGTACTAAATAAATAACTAGAATCTGATTGGTTGATATAGGCATAATCTCTACTTTTTCAAACCCACAGCTTGATAAATTTATCCCCGATCTTATAAAATCCTGCAAGTCCTAAGTAATAAAGAGTTCATAACACGATGCTTCTTCACTACACTTTAATGTACTGATCACCATATGTAAAGTAATGAAAGATAAATGCTTGTACAAGATTTTTTTTATCTTTTTCATGTGTAAAACAGCTCTGAGATGTTGTTTTGCACCAAATGTGCACTAAATATTGTTTATAAAAACCGGATAAATAAGTGTATATATGAATAACTGCCTGATTTTATGATAAGTGTAATCTCAGAAATTTATTGCCATGTTAATACACAAATTGCTGTAGTCTTTTGCTGCTAATCAAAAGTCGTTCTGATATACTGAATCACTATCAAACATAATTTTGTGTTAACCTTGCACAAATCAGATAGAGTTTCCAGTTCACCGATACAAACAGAAATAAGTTCAGTATAGTGTACGCACTGTATACATTCAGTATACACACTGTCATGCAAATCACTACTTACCCAATCCTCATATGTGAGATGAGTATGGCGAGACAATTCTACTTGCTAGCTTAAGTACTGCAGAAAAGGGAAGGAAGGTCTGGGATCATCTAAAGAGGAGATCTACAAAGTGACACATTGTAGCATAGTGTGTAACACTTTTACACACAGTCCATTTAACCACTGATTTTCTAGAGAGTGTGGCATGAACTGGCTCATTTGATAGAGATCTGAATAAAAATCGGCAGCTAAAAAATCTACATTCAGAATAAGAGAAAAATTTGCACTTTGCACAATTTCTTCATTCCTTGCTTCATACCAAATTTGATTGAAAAATAATTTCTTATATAATTATGTTGTTATCTTTATTATAATAATACAAGTACATATTTATATAAAAAAAAAGAAATCTATAAATTAATTTTCTAAACATTAAAGTCATATATTAATAATTTTATTTAATCATTGTATATCATTTAAGATCACCAACAGTCTGTTCACTGTGAGTATTATCTTATGCAATTATGAATTCCTAGTAATTTAATTTTTGGAAATATAAACATTGAAAATAATACATTAACTTCAACTAGGGATGTACACTGTCCCAGATAACCAATCGCTCAAAAATGACTTTTTACCAGAGGGTAAATTATAGATTGCTTTTCCAAGAATATTGTAATAGCTGTTTGCTGAAAGTCATCCAGAAGTTACTCACTGCAAGGTGCCTTGTAAGTCCTCACATACCAAGTCACTTATTTGGATTAAGAGAGACATTTATTTTCTAAGAGCATCAAAATATGCTACAACAGACTACTTTAGTTTGTTCACCAGTTAACCTTTCACCCTTAAAAGCCAGAAGAAAGCATTTTGGTCATTACAGTGCTTCTGTGTTGTTAGTAGACACAATGCAATACCATCCATCGTCATGGCCACCAAAAGTCAGCTAAACACCAAATTACCATTTACACAAGTATAAACAAATTTCACTGATATGGATCCTTAAAATATTTATTTATTTATTTGACATATTATTTTTGGAATTTAGTTCCATTATACACTTATTTTATCTTTCTGTTTCTAGTGAATATAATATTCCTTTCCTCGTAAAGTTACTAGGATGTTTATGAATGACTGAGACATTAAATATTTCCATTTCACTAGTTCCTTTTGGTGTAGAACATTTAAAATGTTACCTGCGTCACTGACTCCAGAATTATATGTGATAGAATTGAAACTAATAAAAATAGAACTTTCTGGAAAAAAATGTTTGCAAGCTTACACTGCAAAAAAAAATGGTCATCAACACACACTGGAGTCAGTCATTTTGTGACACGCATTCTAAAAATTCATTGGAATCCCAGTGAATTGATAGGTTGCATTCTTAACAATATTGGCCCACAAAAAGACTGACTTCAACAAGATAGAGGGAGAAAATGTATATACCTTAGTTAATTATAATATATTATGTGAGAGCAACAGCCCCAGTTTACTCACTTGTCTGCAAATCACTAGCAATTTTTATTTTATCTGGTCACACTTTTTGTAAGCAAGAGCAATATTTTTGTGGAAAGTCTGCATTAATGTACTCTGTTGTACTGCAAATACGCAGCAGTGTATCTTCTTAGGTTGACGTAGTTTCTTTAGCTGAAGCAGCGGAAGCATCGTCAGTCTTGTCAGCAATGCTGTAGTAGTAAACTCTCATACGGGATTCCACATTCTCAAAATTTGGACGATTCTCCATCCTATATAGAAAGATTTATTAAACTTTATGGCATTGGGTGATATAATATGGAGATGTACTAAGAGCTACATATTCATGATTCCAATGTTTCCATTACCCCTCTCTCCTTACTGTTGCTAGTTTTATTTTACTATAAATATAAATATCTATATATACGATAGGTATTCATCGCTGGTACACACATCGTTTTGGCGCCTAAAGGCTCTTTAAAGCATTACTACACACTGACACACAAACTTATTTTTGCTTTTTTGAAACCACCATTTAAACACTGTCTTATGAAATGCCCCCAAATCAGTGACAATAAAAATCAAAAATGTTTGAAAAGGTTCCAATGGGCAGCAATATTTCAGACCCATCTGTCTATAGACACCTATCTGTCTGCTATTTAGAAATAGAAGCTATGTCTTGATTTGTGTAAATGCAAGTAGGCCTGGGCTCATCGTAGCTGAAAGTAGAGGAAAATGTGGCTAATTTTTTTTTTTACTTATTTTAAATTCTCAACTCTATTTACAGGTAAAATATTACCAATTAATTTTATTTTATACCCAGGAGATGCAACAAAGTTTGGGGCCACAAAGAGCAAATGACAGAGTATGTGCCGTTTACTGGATAATATGTTACTCAATATTTTCTAGGTTCTGTGCATAATAGCTATGCCTGATTCTATGTGTTTTACTGAACACAAGAAGCACATTTAAAGCTTGCTGAAGACTCTGTGTATTTTTAATTAACCTATCATATGAAGGAACACAAAATAAGTGTGAATAAATATTAAACGCCAATCTTTAAAGGGGGGTGAGTAGACCAAGGGTGATGATGCTAATTGCTAATGGTACCCTGTTGGATCCAGCCATTTGTTCTGAGTGCCGAGCATGTATACAACATATGTATGTCTATGACCAGACTTAACTGTATATGGTAAGCACTAAGCAGATATAAGTAGGTTGCCTCCACAAGCAGCAGAAGGGCTAAGCTCACTCTTGTTCCATTTGACATTATGGTATTTAAACGCTTTGTAGTCAAATGGAAATTTCGGATATACTACTGTCAGAGACATTATGACTAGTTACATGAAGATGTAAACTGTAGAAGTCAGAATTATAAAAACTAGTGAAACTTGGAGGCCCGGGAATACAGCCTGTACTAAGAGTAAGTTCTTGCAAACTGAAGAGGCAGCGAATCAGCGGACATGATCTGTGGCAGCTGTGCCAATTAACCTGACATTGAAGTCTCCCTAGGCCACAATGGGGCTCAGCGATTCTCCTTCACTATATCTTGAAGTGCTAGCGGCTATTAAGGGACATACTGTTTCAATGCTATCCAGCAGGGGGAAAAGTTGTACTGCAATTAGTAGTCACATTTATTTAGTTCTGGCACATCAAGCAGAGCAGGGGGAGGATAGTTGACATCTGCTGGTATGTGCAAAAGACTGAAGGCACATGCATCAGAGGTGGGTATCAGGGGCAGGCTGGGCAGGGAAGCATCTGCCCCCCGGGCTGGTTCCAAAATGGGCTACTTTGGGCTTGGTCAATGGGCCACATGCATTTTCTTTCCTTTAAAATAGATTGCTGAGTCGAGTTTTGCATCCCAGGCTAAAATTTGCCAGCGGAGGGCATAGTAGAATGACAGTTCACTGACTTATGGGGGACATTATAAAGAAATTGTATATAGTCTGTACATAAAGAAATATCAGCAAAACTGTAAAATGCTGTCTGGTCATGAAAGTATCTAACATTGAAAGAATAAAATGAAGGGATTGTGGTTATATGGAGTAAAAAATAAACTATATAAGAAATGAGTAGTAAAATAGCTAAATAGAAAAGATAACATAAAATATAACATAATGGTGATAAACATGGTTTCTTACTTAAATGTCCAGCATGCTAACATGAGGTCATACATTTCTTTAGGACAGTCTGTAGGACATGCCAAACGCTCATTCCTCTCAATGAAATTAAGGACTTCTGGACCTTTCAATTTCTACAAAACAAAGACCCAGTAAGTGCATAGTATTTGATTTATTTGAATCCACAAGCTTCGCAAACACAGTGACCTGCCAAATACATACTTTATAGGGTTTTTGTCCATAGGTGAATGCTTCCCACATGGTTATCCCATAGCTCCACACATCACTCCGACTGGAAAACTTGCGATATTGTATACACTCTGGGGCATACCACTTCAATGGCCACTTGCCACCTGTTCGAGCCTAGAAGAAATTTTATTAGTAAATGTAGTAAATGCAATTCTAGGTAAACCATGTTAATGACCAAAAAAGTAAATCTACTGTTGAATAGTTGTGCTGATATAGCTGAATTAACATTACATTATAAAAGTCCTATTGATTTTAAAAAATATCTTAAATAAGGTATAAAAAAAGAAGAGAAGGGTTAAATGTTCTACAATGAAAAGTACGTAATGCAATGTCACATATATTAATTGATATATAATATCTCAGGAACAGAAGAAACACTTAATCTAAATTTTAACAAGATGTCATGAGAATTATCGTATTAGGTTGCTGCCCGGTTGCTATGGATGCCTAAACAACAGGGTGTTCTGTGCAGCAAGTTCTGCAGCAAATCAGTGTAAGGGGGTGCTTGGCTTACTAGGAGATCCTGATTGTCTACCTGCTCTTTATAGTGCAGGGAGCTTAATACACCTGTGTTAACTACAGTCATGGCCAAAAGTTTTGAGAGTTTCCTGGCTATGGACTCCAAATTTAGATGTTTTGATCCCCGAGCCACTTAGTTATCACTTTTAGCTTATGGCAAGGTGCTCCATCATGCTGGAAAAGGCATCGTTCTCACCAAACTGTTCTTGGATGGTTGGGAGAAGTTGCTCTTGGAGGATGTTTTTGTACCATTCTTTATTCATGGCTGTGTTCTTAGGCAAAATTGTGAGTGAGCCCACTCCCTTGGCGGAGAAGCAGCCCCACACATGAATGGCCTCAGGATGCTTTACTGTTGGCATGACACAGGACTGATGCCCCAAACAATCTGAAAGGGGATTCATCAGACCACAAGTTCTGGGATTAAGGTCTGGGGAGTTTTCTGCCCCTGGACCCAAAATTTTGATGTTTTGATCCCCAAGCCACTTAGTTATCACTTTTGCCTTATGGCAAGGTGCTCCATCATGCTGAAAAAGGCATTGTTCGTCACCAAACTATTCTTGGATGGTTGGGAGAAGTTTCTCTTGGAGGATGTTTTTGTACCATTCTTTATTCATGGCTGTGTTCTTAGGCAAAATTGTGAGTGAGCCCACTCCCTTGGCGGAGAAGCAGCCCCACACATGAATGGTCTCAGGATGCTTTACTGTTGGCATGACACAGGACTGATGGTAACGCTGACCTTTCCTTCTCCAGACAAGCGGTTTTCCAGATGCCCCAAATAAAGAGGATTCATCAGAGAAAATGACTTTACCCCAGACCTCAGCAGTCCAATCCCTGTGCCTTTTGCAGAATATCAGTCTGTCTCTGATGTTTTTCCTGAAGAGAAGTGGCTTCTCTGCTGGCCTTCTTGACACCAGGCCATCCTTCAAAAGTCTTCACCTCACTTTGTGTGCAGATGCACTCCCACCTGCCTGCTGCCATTCCTGAGCAAGCTTTGCAAAGGTGGTGCCCCAATAGCACAGCTGAATTAACTTTAGGAGCCGGTCCTGGTGCTTGCTGGACGTTCTTGGGCGCCCTGAAGCCTTCTACTCAACTATTGAACCTTTCTCCTTGAAGTTCTTGATGATCCAATAAATGGTTGATTTAGATGCAATCTTACTAGCAGCAATATCCTTGCCTATGGAGCCCTTTTTGTGCTAAGCAATGATGACGGTACGTGTCTCCTTGCAGGTAACCATAGTTAACAGAGGAAGAACAATGATTTCAAGCACCACCCTCCTTTTAAAGCTTCCAGTCTGTTTTTCTAATTCGGTGAGCTTGACAGAGTGATCTCCAGCCTTGTCCTCGTCAACTCTCTCATCTGTGTTAACGAGAGAATAACTGACCTGATGTCAGCTGGTCCTTTTGTGGCAGGGTTGAAATGAAGTGGAAATGTTGTTTTGGGGATAAAGTTCCTTGTCATGGCAAAGAGGGATTTTGAAATTAATTGCAATTCATCTGATCACTATTCATGACATTCTGGAGTATATGCAAATTGGCATCATAAAAACTGAGGCAGCAGACTTTGTGAAGATTAATATTTGTGTCATTCTCAAAAGTTTTGGCCATGACTGTACAGGCAGACCTTCGCTGTGGACCTTAGCTACTCTATGGAGTCCTGACCTTTGCTTGGAGCCACACTTTCTGCTCAAACCTTTGTCTGGACCCTATTTTTTGAAGGCTGCCTGACTTCTGCACACACTAAAAGTATTAGTCCCAAGTCTTGCAAGCTTAAATCCAAACGGATAAGGATTAAGAAACATTAATATTGGCAGAATAATATAAGCACTAACCATATGCATTAGCTAATATAAAATAGATATGCAATAAATAGGTTCTCGTCCAAGAATTGTGATGGAGCTGCTCTGTTTGTGTAATCAGAAAGGTACTGTCTCACTGCCTTAATAAAACCTATATCTGTGGCCCACTAAAGACAGAAAAGAGCCAATATGTAGATCCTGCTCACAACATTAAAAGACAAATTCTACAGTACACATCTATGATTCTGTTGTGTAACACGTTATTATAAGGATAGATAAGCAAATTCACTCAGCCAATTCTAACATTTGGCAAAATTTTAGAGATTTTTTCAGTAAATAAAATCACTGAAAATATAAGGCCCACTGGAGAATCAGACTAAACAAAGCATAAAATGTAAACAAGCAAATCAGCAAGCATGAGCAAATGTCACATGTATATAGCTTTATAAAAGGAGCTCATAATCCTTGGACAGTCATTCTTCCTGGTTTTTTCTAGGGCAGGCCTGGAAAACCTGTGGCTCTCCAGGTGTTGTGAAACTATAAATCCCAGCATGCACTGACAGCAATGAGCTGGTTATCTACTGGCAAAGTATGCTGGGACTTGTAGTTTCCCAATACCTGAATAGTTGGCCAGACCTGTTTTAGGGGAAACACTTTGCCCTTTGTGTCTGATTATTAGTATCGCAACCTACTGTGAACTCGTATACACTGTGTCTACTACATAACAGAGTGGACAGTATTACAACATTGCTGTAGTACGTCCATTAGCTTTGTTAGCTACATAAATGTAGAAATACATAGGCAATTCATATTGATATCAACCGGTGTACTGTTAAAATGTGTGGGAAAATGTTACATTTTGCTTTATCTTAAAGGAAGCAATTGCGCGTGGATCGCCAAGAAAAGCTTAACTCACTCTCATGATTAAATTATGTAAAGAAAGATGTAGTCCTAATGTGGTGGTTGGTTGGTCTGTAATGTGATATTTACGGTTTGGCACAGTGCACCACCCAGATTTTTCCAACTCTCTACACACCTATATGCACTTCTAGTTTGTGAAGCCATTCTAAGAGTGGCGTGTAGACATGCACCTTTATGTGCACTTGGCAGACTATTCAAACTCAGCACTGCTCAGACCAAGTATTGTCACCAAAATGTTCGCTGAGATAAAACAGATAATTCAATCTGTTTTGTACTTACCACGATGGGTGCAATATTTATTAGTTAGATCTGGAAAAAAGAAATATTTTGCGACAAGTAGAAACTAGATTCCATAAGACAAAACTGCAAATACAATCTTTTTGTTGCATTATTTCAGTAGAACCCTCTTCAGTTGATCACTTAGGAGGTCATTTACGATACGCAAAACTGCCGGGGCACTGTGGAAACTCCTCTCTGGATTACTTTGCACTGCTGTTCCCAGTTTTCAGTGTTTCTGGAGCAAATGGCAATGTTTCCACAGGCTTCTAGGAGGAATTGGACAGAGCGAGGGTGTTCCTTGCTAAGTGTGGACTGCACCTAATATTACAGATCCTTGTCTCCGTTTAGATCCTTGTAAGAACAAGATCAAATCGCTGATAGAAGACGTAATTTGATTGTTTGCATCCGAATTTGTGTGACTCAATGTAAATATATTATTTGGAGTTTTATACATCTATTATTATGTGGAACTGCACAGATAAAAAAAAAAAGAGAAGATCGCAGAAAAAATTAAACTCATTGGGGCTGATTCAATTTGGACATGTTAATCTAGGAATAACGCAGCGCTAATAGTATTACAGTAATTTTAATGCGGATAATTGCTTGCGGCCCCGAGGGCTGCTAACAAAAATCTGCAATAAAATTACCGTACTAACAGTAATACTGCACACTACTACTGCAACAACAGTAATAGTGCGCAGACCACGTTATTCCTAGAATAACGCGCTCAGATTGAATTGGACCCATATTTGTAAACAGGACAGACAAAGAAGAATTAGAATTACACCCCTAGAGCCTGCCCTAGGCACAGAGGCAGGCTACAGTACTAGAAACTGCTATGTTATCTAGGTGTTATCACAGTCTTAAATGATACTTATCACTGTGGGTCAATGAATGCAATTCCAGCTCTACAGACAGTATCATTTGATCTGTTTCTTTGCTTCTTATGGACTCACTGAAATCTATGGACCAGCTGCAAAGTAGTAAGAGAAGCTTAGGAGCCCCTTTTACTGGTACAATTAAATACTGCAGTTACAGATATTACACTGTGGTTACAGATTTAACTTATTTCAATATGAAGAACTATAGCTTAAAAAAAACGTGGTTGCATTGCACAGGAAACCTTTTTTGATATTAGCACAAACAGGAAAGTCACAACCTTAGCAGCATCCTGTTAGTAGTCATCATCTGATAAGCCATGGTATGGCTTAGCTTTACTTAAGAAGATTGTTCCTTCTTATTTAATTATTATTAACCTATATTTATATAGGCCCTACATATTATTCAGCACTGTACAAAGCATATTTAATCATTCACAAGTCCCGGTCCCAGTAGAGCCTGCAATCTATTTCCCTAAGCCCTACACATGAATACACACAAAATAGGGTCACATTTGTTAGAAGTCAATTATCCTATTAGTATGTATTTTGGAGTGTTGGAGGAAACTCATGTAAACAAAGGGAAAACACACAAATTAATACAGATAGTTCCCTGTTTGGATTTGTAACAACGATGTGAGTGAGTTCTCTGTACAGCACTTCGGAATTAGTGGCGCTATATAAATAAATGATGATGATGATGATGATGATGAATGGCCCAGGCACTGGAAGACAGCAATGCTAAAAACAGTGCCATTATGCCACCCAACTGTCAGAATTTTGCTACCTAACTATGTCTTCTATCTATCACCACTAGAAATAACTTTGGGTACAGTGTGCACATTCCATTGATATTTTATCGGTTGCTCTGGAATTTCCTGCTTATTTTCTACTTAAAACTGTGTTAAATTGTTGCCAGCAGACTTTTCTGAAAATCAGTTAATTAGTTCAGTGCAGGATCAAGTATGGAAGAGACTTATGTTGTGCAGTGCTTCAGAGATAGGCATCCTGAAGGAGAGTCTAATAAGATCAGTGCCCTTTCACCAGCCTGAGAACATGATGGTACATTCATATAGTTTCCAACATGAAACATTTCAACAGGGACACATGTTCTGCTGCCTATTTAGTCACTAATTTTCCAATAAAATTACACTGGAGTTAAAAACACCTCTAAGATCAGCTACCTAATGTAAGTCTTGGTAAAGCCAATTAAATGGTAGTGGAAATGGGGGAAAAAGGAGCAGAATACAGTGTAAATAAGGTATGTTGGATTACAATATATATACTAATGAGATACACACAACATAATAATAAGATCATTCAATTTTAACTGAGAAAACAAAACTAATATTTTATGTATGTACACATGGTTTCTACAGTTGTAAATAATCAGGTATTTCATATTGACTTGCCACATACCTTGGTGCCATCTAGAGTTTCTTTGAAAGTACTACCTCATGTGCATAACAAGTAATAAGATGTTTACTTGCATTTTCAAAACTACACTACAATAATGAGTTATAATGTGATCAGATTGGTTGCTGTACTAGACATTATTTTGTGAGAATAAATTGATCCCTTATGTGCCAACTACAAAAGGCTTCCCTCCTCATCAAGTGCTACCACCAATGTACACCCCCCCTCCAACTCACCGGTTTTTATCTTTTGTGGAGTGGGTAGTGACAACTTGTTCTCCTCAGACTGGGATTGTGGTGCTGGGTTGTGACATCAGAGCCCATTGCTACACTCCCAGTATATCATGAAGGAGCAGTTTGCAGTTTTACAGATAAGTTAATTGGCTTTTGACAAAATAATTGCCATGTAGTAGGGAGTTTAGACTGTAAGCTCCAATGCTATATAAATAAATGAATGACAATAATAACAACATATAATCACAAGGCTTCTTGGGGCCCAATTAAGGGTTCAGGTCGCCCCAGGCTAATATGCTCATAGCACCAATTTGCTTAGGAATTTTTGGCCCCGATATAGTACATTTTTCTTCCATAGTTCGTGTGATCACACCATTGGAGGTATGTCTGTGCCTCTTTTGAACAGCGCTATGAAGTCACTTCAAAAAACCTGCATTACCACAGACACCATTGGCAGAAGTGTGCAGCACCCGCTCACTGGAGCATGATATACCTCCCAGCAGTGGGAACAAAAGTCCTGACTTTCAGGTCGGAGGGACAGTGCCCTAAATGTGGTATTTGTACTGGAAGGTATGTATATGTTATACACTCATTTACTATCTTATTATAGCCACAGTATAATGAACACTGTTTTACACTTAATATTACACTATTACAGCTGTTTACCTGTACATGGTACCTACCATGAGGGGCCCAGTGCTACTCAGAATTGGGCTGTTCATCTCCAGGTTCGGGGGCACAAAAGTATATTTGCCCTCTCCAGCCCCCATAGAGGGTCAGGCAAGCTTGTAGGAAATGGAATGTGGAACATTTTATTCAATTGTTTACCTTTACCTTTTTTTGGGGGGTTTTTTTTTTTACTTAAAAGCAGCAGTTTGTCATGTGTATTGGCAAACCACAGCTTAATACATGGGATGGTTTGCTTGCCTCCTATGTATATAAAGCTAGATGGTGATATTAAAGCTTGCGGTTTAAAAACATAAACTTTGAAGTGTGGTTTGCCCCTTAGTATAACACTCAATTTACAAACCAAAGGTTAATAAATCTACCCCCGAGAGTGTATTATGAATATATATTTTAGCATTAAATCATTATATCAGGTATAAGGCCAAGATGTATAAAAGTCTGAGTTTCATTGTGGTTTTTAATTGGACTGATAATGCATGCAGGTTGAAAAAAAAAAACCACAGAATGTATTAAAGAAACATTTTTTTTTTCAAAAAAACATTATGCATAAATTGAATACACTAAAATAAATCACAGTGTTTAAAGAAAAACCGCATTGTAAAACATGGTGTGGTTTTGTAATGTGTGTTGCATGGTAAGAGGGCAAATGGCTTGGCATAACAAACTGAATGGGTGCTATACCTCCTGGCAATCTTTTTGGATAAGTAAATAATTACTTTAAAAATAGAGCAGCATGTCCCCTTTCCCATAAAAAATAGGCACAATGCTAAAAACCTGGTTGATTTCCACTAAAGCAGGGAACAATGAATGTGGAGTTTCAATGCTAGAGTGGAAACCAGCACCAGGCTAGACAGGCTCGGTCAGTACCCACTAAAACAGGAAAAGCCTCAGAATGGAGTCCCCCTGTCATACTACGAACCAGACCCAGTCTGGTTAATGCAGTGCCGCAAGTTCTATGGGAACAGAGCGCTGCAAAAAACATTATACTCCTTGCATCTCCCAGAGACTACCATTCCCATGCAGTATACTACTGAGGACTTTCGTGGCAGTACTGGGCTACCCTTGGGTATCAGAGTAATGTAAAAAAAAATCCGAACCCCATGAGTGGCAACTTTCCCACCTCAACATTTTCAGTATAATGGTAATGGATGCCCTTAAACCATGGTCCATTGCACCAATTTATTAGAAAAAGTAAATAAAACACACACAATTGTTAAATATATTTTTGTTGAAAAAAACTCCCTCATATCCATTTGTTCAACATTTTATTTAAATAAAGTTGTACTGGGTAATACAGGCAGACAGAGAGGTAAGAAGGTCCTGCGCGCTTACTGTTAAGTACTACATATTGCATATTAGTTCAGCCAGATTACAAAGGTAAAACGTGCTTAGTGGGCTATATGATCCAGTAACATTGCAATGTTGGTCAAAGGGTTGATGTGTTGTCTGAACTATGTAAAGGGCGGTAATAGGGTAACCTAGGAAAGTTAAGTTGGTGGTTAAAGAATTTTATAAGCTTGCCCGAAGAGGTGGGTTTTCAGAGAATGCTTGAAGACTAGAAGAAAGTCTTGCCGTGCGAGAGGTGGAATTCCACAAAGTGGGCACAGCCTGAAAAAGTCCTGAAACTGGGAATTGGAGCAGTTTTACAAGGAAAAGCAATCTAGCTGCCAAGGATCACACCTAGGCAGCGAATTTGAGGGGTGGGATTCTTTGTTATGCTGTCAACAGAAATAGAGATGTCAGGTAGATAACTTCTGTTGGTGGGTGGGAATATTATTCACTTGAAAGATTGAGCTTGAGTTGGTGAGTGTACATCCAAAATGAAATGGAAGAAAGACAGTAACACAGGATGTGGTGAAACAAGGTATTAATATCACCTCAACTTGTCTGCACCTCATTGCTCACAAACTGTGGACTATAAAAACATATACTTTTTCTAGCTCTCTGGTTCCCCATATTTGTCAGTCATATTTAAACTTGTATATATTCTATTTGTAAGTAGTTAAAATGTCTGTCAGCATGGTTTTCATATCTTGCAAACTAGTCCATTGTTTCAGCCTAGGCAAAAGGATTATTGTCTGCCAGTCCTGTATGAATGTACATCACACCAGGGGGGTCTCTTGTCTTTGTTTAGCTGTGTGTCTGTGCGTGCTAGCATAGGGAAAATGTCAACAGATAGATGACAACATTATATATTTAAATGTAATGCTTCTGGACTGTAACCTTACTTGTTTAAACAACTTCTGCTGTAAAGCCACAGAACAATACCTGTCCCTAATTGTATGAAGAGCAAATCAACTGCTATCTGTGAAAAGATGAACACAGAAAAGGACCAATCAGGCAGGTCCTGAAACTCCTGAGAAGGTCATTACTGCCTTTAAATACCAACTCCAGAGAACAGCAAATTGGAATTCAATACCCAGTGATAGCTGAAGTCAGGCTGGCGTTGAGACCTCTGCCTCTGTCCTGACAGGAAAAAGAAAAAAAAAAGCGGAGTGACAGTGACTCAGGACCACTGTCTTGCTGGTATCCTCAAAGGAGAGAGGGGGAGAAGCTTGAATGGATAGACAGCAGTGAGGTGCTTCCATTATACCCTGTATGTTGTCTGTGCCAGACTGTAGTGTTACTTGTTGCAGGGTATTATTTAAATATGTTTATTGCTGTTTAGTGCTACCACTTTGTTAAATAAACTTATTTATTTTATTTCAGATATTTACTTGGGTGATTTTGAACCTTGGATAGGTACCGGGTAGGCCAGCTGTGCGGCACAGAGGGTTACATTATCTTTACATAGGACAACACAGACGTTGAGAGATCAGGAGAGGATAGATACATTTTGGTATCATCTGCATAGAGATGATACTGAAATCCATAGGCTTATTAGTTTTCCAAGACCTCCCAACTTTCCCGATTTACTTAGGACAGTCCAGATTTCAAGGAATGCTCTCACCTCCATGACAGTCAGCCCTAATGACGGAACTGGTGTGTGTCCCAAATGACAGCACTTTTGGCGTGCAAGTCCTGTGAAGCACTGTCACAATTTGTACAGGAATAAGGTTGGGGGTATGCCTTAATACACTACCTAATTTTTAAACTGCATTGCAAACCACAAAAATAAACTTAATATAACCAGGTTAAAAACAACTACTAAATACCACCAGTTTCATCTCAAGTGAACATTAATCTTACCACCAACTAATACATGAGCCATAGAATTATTAAACATATTTAACAAAAATTGTTACTACTTAATGATCTATTCAGTCCAGTATATTCAAATATTGTTACCTTATAGTAGCTATCATCAGCTGCAAGAGCCTTAGAGAGACCAAAGTCACTGATCTTTGCATAATGTTGATTCACCAGCAGAACGTTGCGAGCAGCCAGGTCACGGTGCACAAAGTTATGTTCTTCAAGATACTTCATTCCCAAGGAAACTTGGTGCATTAGTTCTACAATATTATTGACAGGTATCTCATCCCTGCAGAAGAGGCAAATAAGAAATCTTAATTTCACTCATTCACTAACTACAGACCCATCTCACTTCTCCCCTTTGCCTCTAAATTATTTGAGAGGGTAGTCTGCAATCACCTCACTAGGCACCTCTCAGACAACTCCCTCCTTGACCCTCTTCAATACGGCTTCCGCCCCCTCCACTCTACTGAAACCGCACTGGCCAAAGATACTAATGACCTTCTCTCGGAAAAATCTAAGGGTCACTTCTCCCTGCTCATCCTCCTGGACCTTTCTGCGGCCTTCAACGCCATGGATTATCCCCTCCTGCTGCAGTCCCTGCTTTCCCTTGGCCTCTCTGGCTTCATCCTCGCTTGGGTCTTTTCCTACAACGCCAACAACTCCTTCCCTGTTTCCATTTCCAGCTCATCCTCCACTCCCTCTGCCCTCCTTGTCGGAGTTCCTCAGGGCTTGGTTCTTGGACCTCTACTCTTTTCGCTATACTCTACCTCCCTGGGTGATCTCTTCGCCTCCTTTGGTTTCCAATATCACCTTTACGCCAATGACATTCAACTATACATTTCTTCTCCTGATCCCCCCCTCATTCCTCGTGTGTCTGACTGCCTTTCCGCCATCTTCTCTTGGATGTCCTCACGTTTGTCTCAAAATTAACATTACCAGAACCGAGCTCATTTTCTTCCCTCCTTCTAAATCTTCATCCCATCTTAATCTTTCTATCACTATTAACAACACCACCATTGCTTCTGTTCCCCATCTCTGCTGCCTGGACATCACCTTCGACTTCTCCCTCTCCTTTGCTCCCCATATTCAATCTCTCGCCCAATCCTGTCGCTTACCACTCCGCACCATCGTCCGCATCCGGCCCTTCCTATCTCAGGATGCCACTAAAACCTTTATCGATGCACTCATCATTTCCTGACTTGACTACTGTAACTTTCCCCTCACCAGCCTGCCCCTCTCTCACCTCGCCACTCTAGGTCTATACTCAACGCAATCTTCCTCTCCTGCCTCCCCTCTCTGCCTTGTCTTACACTGGCTTCCCTTCCCCTACAGAATTCTTTTCAAACTGCTCACCCTTACCTACAAGGCCCTCTCCCACTCCACTGCCCCATACATCTCCAACCTCCTCTCCATTCACATTCCCTCCTGTTCTCTGCGATCGGCCAATGATCGTCGCCTCTCCTCCACACTGATCACCTCATCCCACTCCAGAATCCAATATATCTCCCGGGATGCCCCCCTCTACTGGAATGACCTCTCACACTCCATCTGACTGTCCCCTAATTTGTGCACCTTCAAATGGGCACTTAAAATTCATCTGTTCCTCAAAGCCTACTAGTCATCCAGCTAACCTTCTCTCTATGCTTGATCTCCTCACCTCTTCTCCCCTGTCCCACTTCTCGCTCCTCTTGCGATTGATGCCCTTGTGCCTCCTGTTTACCCACCCTTTAGGATGTAAGCTCTTACATCCTAGGAGGGCCCTCCTGTCTCTCTACCTTTACTTCTCCTCCAACTCCATTATGCAAGCTTTGTTTGAAGCTATTGAGGTACTGGTATTTGTTGTGTATTGTTTTGTACTGTTTTACTCTGTATGTTCCAGTCTGTTTTGTACGGCGCTGAGCAAATCTTGTGGCGCCTTATAAGTAAAGATTATTATTAATAATAATAATAACAAAATAATTTAACAAAATAGAATGACAACCAGTATTACAAAAAGGAAATAATAATAAAAAAGTTGTAATATTCTTGAATGTAGTATGTTGCGCCCAAATAGCCAATAAAGTGACATATATGTCCAATGTGTACCCAAGATAAGGTAGGAGAACATCTAACCAGTTTAGGTTTAATTAACAGTCAACTATTAACACAATGAAACAAGTTTTATCTGACTTTATTGAATCACTCTGACTGGTATAACAGCTGGCCTCTTAGGTACACAGACCATAAAGGCCATTTATGAACATGAAAGAAATGAAGTCATGAAGTTCAAATGCTGTTTTATCCTTCTATGGTGATGTCAGACATGGAGAGCTGTCAAAAAGGGGGTGGGGACTAAATCACTTTCCCCCTAAATAGTTCCCCTATGAAACAGAATTCTCGATCTGCCCCTGGTCTGCAGAGCCTTTTTCTGAGGTGTCAGTGATTTATTGCCAGACAATATATTGGAAAACCTGTTCAGATCTATATGCTTAATGGGGGTGAGCACTGTAGATAAATAGGATAGCTTGGGTAAAAAATTGCCACTGCAATTCTACAATTTTTCTGGTTCATAAATGATACCTGAAAAGGGCATTTGTTCCATAAAACATTGTGTGACTTTCTGATTTTTGCTTACAACAAAATTAAGTGAATACCACACATTGAAACCATCAAGCCTCCTGTCTATCTTTTGGTTATATGCTTATGAGTTCTACAAGCAGACTGAAAGAGGGGAATTGCTCTCTGGCTACAGTAAGATTACCCAAATGCACACATTGGGCCTCATTTACAATTCAAGATTGTTACACTTCTTAGGAGTTTTCTATCAGTCAGTGTTAGCACTGGCCTTCCTAAAGCGTGGAGTCTAACGAACCCCCCAGTCTTCACCAAGAACCACCGCAAGGCGGGATGGATTTTGCTGCCGGAAGTCTGCAGGTCACAGCCCTTTGGTTAGCCCACTGGCGTGATAGGTGACAGACAGTTGGTAAGGTGAATAGTCTCTGTAGAGGTAGTGTAGTACGGCACAGAGGAGCAGGATCAGTAACTGAAGAAACACAGCTCCTACAGACGAATCCAAGCCGTATACAGTGGAACTCCGGGTTGGATACACTGAGGACACACCACATTCAGGAGAGTTGCCAGGTCAGATACAAAGGGGAACAGGCAGCAGCGTAGTCAATAAGGATAGCCAGGTCGGATACACGGGCAGCAGCGGACCAAGAAGCAGAGGTTAAATAGGCCAAAGGTCATACACAGGGAAACACCAGAAACAGCACAGGATACACAGGAAGAGGCAGACACAAAGTGGTAACTTGTTGCTCTGACAAGGCTGCAGTGTCCAGATGAGCTTTCTATAGTCTGCAGAGGCAGCATGGTGGCTAAGTGGTTAGTATTTCTGCCTTACAGCACTGGGGTCATGAGTTCAATTCCCGACCATGGCCTTATCTGTGAGGAGTTTGTATGTTCTTCACGTGTTTGCATCCTCCGGGTGCTCTGGTTTCCTCTCAAACTCCAAAAACATACTGGTAGATTAATTGGCTGCTAACAAAAATGACCTTGTCTGTATGTCTGTCTGTGTGTGTGTTAGGGAATGTAGACTGTAAGCCCCAATGGGGCAGGGACTGATGTGAGCGAGTTCTCTGTACAGCACTGCGGAATTAGTGGCACTATATAAATAAATGGTGATGATGATGATGATTTTGCTGTCTGCAGATAGTATATGCCCCCTCCCAGCCATGATCATGTGACTGTCCAACCAGGAAGTGATGATCTCTACACAGAGGCAGGGAAATCAGCAGCACAGAAACAAGTAAGTTTGTGACAAACATACATCATTTATGTGGAGTAAATATATACGCATTTCTGTACTATATATGCACACATCCATCTGTATATAGATTTGTAGCAGAATGGTGGTGGGCATGCATAAGTTGAGTACAGTAAGGGAACATAAGAGTAGCATGATCTGTAAATGTAACCTAATGAGCCTTGGACACAGTCCCATATGCGCTTGTTAGACATATCTTATGCAGTTACCCAATGCCTGGTGTAAAGATATTTGGTGATAATGACAATGACACCTATCTAGCCTTCTCAGACTGGCTGTTTGCCTATTGACCCCTTCATCTGATAATACTTATTTTATTAATATCGCTATTATATAATGTTAAGTTGTCTATCTGGATTACTTATTTGTCATTTTAATTTAGACTAACACAGGAAAGATAATTCCCATTGGTAGACAACAGATGTGAGGGGGGGGGGGGGGTGGGTTGTATTTAATTACATTTTATATGGGAAACATTTCTTTTACATTTATAATAACACTGTCAACAAACTATTCTCTCTTGTTCATATAACACTTCAAGACATTATATTGTGTAAGAATGTTATTTTTGCATTTGCTACTATTTTTATCAAGTCATCATGGGGTCTAAGTATATGCATTTGTATGCCTGATATACCCTGATGTATAAATAGTGCTGTGTTTTTAGCTGGATGTATCAAAACAAATATGTAAGCATTTTTTTACTGGTAATTTCAGGACATAAAATGCGTCAGTGTCAGTATCAATATAATGCAAACTACTCCCACACTACTTAAAAATATCCACTGTTGGAGATTTAAATGCATTAAATGGAAAGCATACATTTTATGTGAGTGAATAAATTGCAAAATGCATGTAAGATATGAAAAAAGTAGTAAGAACATAAACACAGAGTACCTCCAATTCTATGGAGGTCATTTACGAAGCTCACTTGATGAACAGCACAAAACACTTATTTTGCACCTCTGCACCTAAACAGTCCACCCTGCGAACATTAAGCTCTGCACCTAGTCTCTGCTCTTGTGAAACACTGTGCATAAGTGTAAATATCAAAGCACAATCTCCTATCACTTTAATATATTATTTATATTCTATTCATTAAATTAAATGTTCTGACCACACCAATTTATCTAATTTCAGTAATCACATTCTGCAAAATGAAATCTCATATAGTACTGTTCCTGAAAACTAAGCTTTACAGAAAATACCCTCATTCTGCACGACCCCTAATGCATATTTCAACTCCACTGCAAACGCTGTCATCTTTCTTCATAAAGCTGTGCACAGAAATCTAGGAGCACTTCCACAATCCAAGGTGCATAACACCTCTAAAAAGACCATTTTGGGGGGCGTAACCTGAACGTCATCTTGACCAGATGCACTGGCTTGAAACTCTGTCAATTGGGACCCCTAAATACCACCTTTTGGGGTCAGTTTATACTCTATCTTCACCCAACATGCTGCCTGATAGGTCCCTGCACCATTTGGGCTGCAGAATGCCAAATTTCAGACTGCTGCTGAAGCTCTCCTAACCAGTTTCTGCCGTCATCAAGCTAGAGGGGGAGCTACAACCCATCATCTCTCCCTGGGCTGTCTAGCCAAGTCCTGTCAGCCACCTACTTGGACCGGCTATACCCCCAACTGTCCCAATATCCTGTCATGGCTCTGATTGGGTGAATGGACCGTGGGCGGCCACTTCAAGTCTGCGGGCGGCCACTTCCGGTCTGCATCTGACGAAGCCAGATCCTCAGCTTAGAGTAACAGAGCGGCACTACATTGCTCTCACAGTGGAGCGCTCCCTGGCAGAAGAGGAAACCCATACTCCACTCTGGGGTCCGTGACGCTGGAGCCATGTAGGTTGATTGGCATACCTGCATTACCTTTTTCATCTGGGTCTACAGGTTCTCACTGCAGCCATATTGTGTTCTTACTCCCACCATTAGCTCAGTCTATAAGAGGCACATAGTCCTTTTCAAGGCAACACCTCCTGGACTGTGTGGAGCCAGATTCTATATTGTTCCCTGCTGCTGGTCTGTTGGCCCTACTTCCAGCTCTTCCACCACCCAGGAGTTGGGAGTGCTCGTCTCTCATTGCATCTACAGTGCTTGGAATCCACTGAGATGCAAAGCATCTGATCAGATCAGGAAATCTTCACCCGTACCCTCGTGACTCTGCCTTAGCTCTGTCTTCCTTCACTGCTGCTACCACACCTGCCACCTCTGATGTAGCTCACTCCTGACTGACTACCCTGGGACCTCTGGACTTCTTTTATCTGTGCTTCTGCCCTGTAGCCACCAAGGGATCCAAAGGAATAGGACCAGTTCTTTAAACTGCAGTCCCCATCCTCTGCAGGGGCTTCTGCTAAAAACATAGGGCCTAGAGAGGGTAGAAGTGGACTGTCTCCGCCTCTTTCCGAAACAAGACTTTCTGCTGACTTACTCTCACCCCGATGGCCTGCTGACCATCAAAATGATGCAAATGATGCTGGCTTTGTTCAAAGCTGATTGGTGTCTGATATGCATTCTTCATACATGAAATTAACGCACAAGTGAATGATTTAGGTGGGTGAATCTCACACATCAAGGACAAGATGGAGGAGTTTGTGGCATTACATAACAATCTCATAGCCTCGCACGACCTGCTGGAGGTTCAGGTCCTGTCCATGTCTGACAAGCTGGCCAATCTTGAAGACCAGGCAGAATAATTTGGGTTATCCCAGAGTCAGTATGTAACTCCGAGCTCCAACATCTTGTCAAAGACCTCTTCCAAAAACTGCTTCCGGATGCCTCAGACCAAGACTTGCTATTGGATCGCATCCATAGACTCCTGAACCTGAGATCCAGCCTGGAGGGTGTTCCACGTGACACGTTTATGCAGGTACATTTTTATCACAATAAATTGCAATAGAAATGTACAAGATATTACGGGCAGCCAGAGCTTCTGATTCCATGGAGCTTCTCCAGGAACTCCAACTTTTTCCTGATTTCTATTGCCAAGCTGCGGTCTTTTCAGGCCATCACTTGAGCCCTACGTGACCACGAGATCCATTATCGTGGGGTTTTCTTGTTAAACTCATTATACAATGGAAACATTTCATCCACATCATTGCCTTCATACATCATTGAGTACAACTTCAGCACTCTTGGGATATAAAGTTACTTTCTGTTGACTCAACCCCGCAGGCACGAGCTCAACATGAGTGGTCGCATGTGGGTACAAGCTGAGCAACAGCTTCTCTGCCTCCTCTCTTGTTTTGTTTTAATATTGTTGTTACGGGCAGGTAGCACGTGGTTACACTGTTGGTGCAATTAGGAACACCGGGCCATGCTCCCTCTGTTACCAATTTTTCTGGTTAGTTCCCCGTCTTGCAACTATATTAACCCCAGAACTTTTTAATTTTTAGTCCTCCTGCTGAATTTTTCAGACTACTGATAGAATTCGGTCTTTATGATGTTTGAAAGGTCCAGGCCCAGTTGGAGCGTGACTACACGTAACATCCCAGGGTGCACAATTCATATTCTCGCATTAATCTGAGCCTGATGGATAATTAGTTGTTGCAGAAAACTAAATCAGCCAGGATTCTCTCAACATTGTGGTCGGACTATGCCACTTGGTTTAGACATTGCGGTTCACTAGGCCAGTAATCCACCCCGGGCTCATGGCACTCCTTCCCGTATCTTCTCATCCTGTTAGAAGCCAAGGACCTGTTTACCGCTACTAATTCTCTGGAGGACACTTCCATCTTCAACTTTTAGTTCACGCTTAAACCTGTGATGCGCGGCTCTACTATCCAAATGGGAGCAAGAATCAAACACACCTCCCTCCACCACCAAAGGAAGTTGGAGATGGAGCTGTTCTCCTTTGAGTCCCTAATAAAAACACAACCCACTACAGACCTTAACTCCTGAATTGCCCTGCTAAAGGGCAAATTGCAGAAAGTGTTACTCACCCGTACCCATCAAGCGTTGAGTAGATTGCTGCAGAAGTTTTACGTGGCGGGTAACAGGATGGGTAGACTGCTTGCTAGGAAACTTTCCTTTTCTACTCCCCAAAATGTATACAGATAAATTACGTTCTCTACTCACCGAATATGTGTAGAAGGGCAAACCACTGAGACTGACCCATTTCATCATGTCCACACCAAAAAGAGCAGGGGGTCTGGCCCTTCCTGACCTAGTTAAATATCAGGAAGCGGCTGTTCTGGCCCAATTGCAAGACTGGTCCCTGCCTGCCCTATGTAAACCATTGGTAGACCTGGAAAGAAACCTTAACCATGCCTTCCCGATGGGCGACATGCTATAAATACCTAAACCATGGCGCCCAGCATATACTGACCGCCCTAGACTTACGAAAGATGCCCTCTTGGTTTGGGACAAAACTTTGAAAGCGATAAATGACCTGACCCTCTCTACATTCAACCTCTTTCTGCTTGCTCTGGGCAAACTCATCTCTGAATTTAACCTTTCTCTTTGGTTGGCCAAAGAGAAAGATCCTTTATTCCCACCAGATTCTCTTATCTTACACCCAGCTGCGGGACTGTTTTAATATTCTAAAGAACTACTTCTAAGTACTTGCAGGTCTGCCACTGGTTCCTGTCTTTCCACCCGCAACACCTATCTGTGCAACACCCCTCTCCTCTTCTTGCTAAACTGATGACAGGGTCAAACCGGGTTGCCATCTCCTTTTGGTATATGTACCTTACAGTTGGGGGCGAACCCTAGAAGACCCTATCTCAGATTGTATGGGAGCGGGACATCGGGCAGGTGCTGGACTCAACCCCATGGGATATTGTCTTTCAAACCGCCCATTGCATGTTGGGGTGCCTAAACCACAGAGAGATGATGCTCTAGCTACTCCACAGGACTCCGGTAAAACTCCACAAGATTTGACCCGCACAATCCAAGAACTGCTGGCATAGCTGCGGGGCGAAAGGTGACATCTTTCATATGTTTTGAGATTGCCCCTGGGTCTGCCCCGGTGTTTACATTAATAGTGTCTGTCACTCAGACCATTATCCCTACTGCCCCAGATGTTGCTCTCCTTCACCCCACCCCCTCCAGGTCTCCTCCTATAGGTCACATATTCATCGCAACATGGGCTGTGATTGCTCAGGCATGGAGAACATGTAATCTCTTCCCCCTCTCTCTAAAGTTATCTCCAAGGTCCACTTGAGTTGTGAGATGGAAACGCTGGATGTTTTGTACTCCTCCTTGGCCTCCTCTCCACACATGAAATGGTTCACTTGTCTGGACTATATGTCTAAGCACCCTGCCACACATAACTCCCAGGCACTACCAGGAGTCTTCTCTCAGTAAAGCCACTGGTCCACGCTTGATATTGAAGGTGTGATATTTGCTAATATTGCCCTCTATACATTGTCTTACCTGTTTTGGATATGCGTGTACTGTACACCCCCCCCCCCCCCCCCTTGCTTTCTGTATTCCTTCCCTTCCTCTATGCTCCCCTACCCCTCCTCCCCATTTTATTTTTGCTTACTTTACCTGTAACTGAAAATTCAGAATAAAGAGTGTTGTAGTAAAAAGATAAGGGGCCTGATTCATTAACGATCTTAACTTTAGAAACTTCTTATTTCAGTATCCTGGACAAAACCATGTTACAATGCAAGGGGTGCGAATTAGTATTCTGTTTTGAACAGAAGTTAAATAATGAATGTTTTTTTCATGTAGCACACAAATATCAACTTTAAATTTCAGTGTACAAATAAGCTATCAAGTATTTGTGTGCTACATGAAAAAACAGTCAAACAGAAAACTAATTTGCACCCCTTGCATTGTAACATGGTTTTGTCCAGGAGACTGAAATAAGAAGTTTCTGAAGTTAAGATCCTTAATGAATCAGGCCCAAGATCATTTTCCACTTTGTAAATGAGGACTGATGTTCTATTTCTGATGTTTTCAGTTCCTGGAAAAGCAGTTAAAAAGTGTATATACTGTATAAGAGCATTGGCTGCTATTAAATTGTAGAAAATTGCATCTATATAAAAAAATGTAAACAAATTAACAATAATGGCAGTGATTACATTATTGACAAGTAGATACAACATATGAATAACTTTATGTAATTAACTTCAACAATACTGAAAAGCTTTGCTATCAATCTTTATGCCACAGATTCCTAGAAGCACTCTTCAATGTTCACTCACTTCTTCGCTGATAGGAACTTGTTGAGTGGTCCAGATGATGCCATTTCCATGACCAGCATGAGGCATTCTGCCTGGCACACCCCTATCATTCTGACTATATATGGATTGTCCAGCTGATGCATGATCTCTGCTTCCTTCATCATCTCGTCCTTCACCGACTTCTGATTTTCACTCTCCATCTTCAATATCTTGATGGCCACATCAATTTGACGCCTAAAAATGAATATATTACTTTATAAAAAAAAGGATGAAATTCTAGAATATAAAACTGAACATAAAATATAAAAGTAGATTATTGGACATGGCAGGATAATTGTATTTGTGAAACCTAGAATGTATGAGGTACAAAGTGTGAACACTTATTACTATGTTTGCTAAAGTTAACAGATAGCTTGAAAGGGACAATCAGTCAAAATATTATGCTGCAGAAAATTAAATGTGTTACCAAATGCCTTATTTAAATGAAAGCTATAAAGGGAAAACCCTTGAGCTTCATTCAAGCAGTATTTGTCAAAATGATGTTAGAAAGGCATTCCATGACTGATATAGCCTTTGTTTAGGAGATGTATGAATAATTGGTTGTTAGCAAGTGAAAACAAAATTGATTCCCGGGATCCTGAATGTGTGAGCTTTGCTCAGACTTGCTACCTGGCTGATACGTTTAACCTATGCTATTAATAAGGTAGAAAAATAAATGGAAGTATGGTACCAAAGATGCCAAAGATAGGACCATTCTAGCAGAGATGAGATAAGATTCTCACCGTGCCATCTGTACTTCAGTCAGCTCCTGAACGCCTTACGGTATGTCAGATGGCTACTGTGAAACACAAACTGCAGGACGGAGCACTATGTGACAGCACATGGAGCAGATTCAATTCTTCATTCTGTCCCATCAGAGCCTCACAGTATGCTCGGCACCTGAGACCGGTTTTTCCTCTCATCTTTTAGGGGGAATTCAATTAGCTGAGCAGTGTCTCACGGATGTTCCAGAGAAACTTAGCAGTGAAGATTTTGACATAAATCT
Organism: Mixophyes fleayi; assembly: GCF_038048845.1. Taxonomy (NCBI): domain Eukaryota; kingdom Metazoa; phylum Chordata; class Amphibia; order Anura; family Limnodynastidae; genus Mixophyes; species Mixophyes fleayi. The sequence goes on along the minus strand of NC_134402.1, from coordinate 189,694,361 downwards.
CTGCTGATTTTTCCTCGCACTCCATGGAGATGTGAGCAAAAATAAGCGAAGATTTCTACCATAATTGCCTTCAATGTTTGTGCGCAAAATCGCTGCCAATTGAATTTTCCCTTTAGAGGTGCAACCAAAAATCAGTGAAGTTTCATTTACTGTAATACATGGAAGTGTGTGCAGGTGCATATCACACGAGGCTCCTCCAGCTTCTCACGCTAAATTAAATTTCCCTCAGCTTCCTCATATAGTCATTGCACAGAAACAGTGAGAGCCAGTGCTGCTATTACAATGTCATTCATTCACCTTCTGATAATACAATGGCTGCAGGAGGAAGTGTAGCTCATTAGTGCGAAGCTGCACTCCTGCAATAAATGAGTGTGGACCAACAGACAAACAGTTGTTGGGGATGTTCAGTTATTTCTGAAATGTTAAACAATGGTGCAAAAAATGTAATTCCTGGTGAATTTTAACGATTAACAGTTTTTATTTTCTGGATCACAATTGTGAGTGTGATGCATGTGGCTGTGGACTCTTTTTAAAAACATTCTTATTAATTTAAGGAATGACTAAACCCAATTCAAATTTTGATTTAAACAAGTTACAATGCACTGTTTAGTCTTTAATTTTAATGTACAGTGTGATGACATGTCCTTCGCCCTAGCAACATTTGTTTAGACACAGCTTCAGGTACAGGGCCAAAGAGGTCATCCCAGAGTAGGAAGTGAGTCTATTAGATGATGATCAAATCCAATCTTGAGACACACTCTTCAGCCAGATACATCCCACTGCTGTCCAGTTCCCCGGCCTCATCAAGATCATTTTTGTGATGCAGGGATTTCCACCACTCAATATTGCAAGATAAAGAACTGCCCCCGCTTATTGAGACATTTAAATGTATTACCTTTTCGTCAGCACTAAATGTTAAATATTTTGCACAGTTCAGTGATATTATTGCATCAAAGTCAAAAATAACAGTAGTTGTGTGCCAGCCTGTCAAGTTCTTCTGAGGAAAACAGGAAAGGGAATGGATATGAGAGTCCATACTACTATTTTTTTTTAAACTCACTTGACACATGTCGGCTGAAATCTGTAGCACATAAGTAGACAGGTTAGAAACAGCTTATAATATGCTTATTTTTCCACCTCACACTGCAAAAATTCTTTACAATAATAATTTTCAATTCAAAATACTGGTTTGGGCTCCTATTTCCCTCCTCCTTTGTCAAAAACCCCCTAATAAAAATGGGTTAGATTAATCTGGGCCCCTCAGTACCCATTGGGTCCTGTTCAAAGCCCTAGGTTACATAATAAATGATCTGGCTCTGGGCTAGACTATTGAAACAAAAAGTCAGACTTACCTTTTCATCTTATAGACTCCTTTCTTAACGCATCCAAAATTTCCAGAACCCAGTTCAACTTCATCAATCATCAGAAGCTCTCTTTTCAGAAATACCTTGCGTTCTTTCACTTCCTCTGGGTCACTGTATGGACTGTCATATACACTGGTGTCCATAGGTAAGATCCGAGGTGTCTCCCCACCTGCAAGGTAATGTAGAGTGAGAGTTTATGCCACAGAGTAAAGAAGTAGTGTGTTACTTAGAGCTTCATTGACATAACTTTCCTTGTGGAGTTGTCCCCATGCCTTCAAAATTTCCAAAAATAACACATCTCTATTTGCAACAAAAAAAGCATTTGTCAAAATTTATTGTATTGCACACATTTTCAAAGCTATAATTGTTAATGCATTTGCATAATATACATTTGAAATATAAGGGACATAAGAGCATAGATGTCTCTCAAGTTCTACTTTAATTTTACAACTCAACAAAGATTGTGTACAGTCATAATATCGTTTATCTGATACCTGGAAATGTTCATACAGGTAGAAAAAAATAATTGCTGCTGCACTGTGTAGGGTAGTGCCTACAAGGAAATAACGCAAAGCAGCTTACTTGGGCAACAAGTTTTGAAGGAAGCAATTTTTAAAATTATTTTTTTCCTTAGTGGATTACAATATTTGTATTTTAAAGCGCACAAAACTCATTACTAAATATTTGTGGTAGTATGGGAAGAATTACAACAACAGCATTTTTTGAGCCACCTTAGGCAGCCGGATGGGTAGACACACCCAGTACCGCAGTACCTCTTATCTACCAGAGGTGCTGCTATTGTGCCTGTTTCTTACTACTACTAAGAGTTGCCTTGCTGCATTAATTAATCACCAGCACCTGATTGCATCTCTATTTTACTTGCCACTCCCAGAATAACTTGCTGGTCATTGTTGTTGTTGTTGATTATGCATGTGCTGTACTGTACCCTACTGTGCTCCTGGTTCACCTGTTCCGTGGGATTTCTTCATACTACCTGTTCACCTGCATCAGCTGTGTTCCTGGTATTTGCTTTCTGCATCTCCCTGCAATCCTTGTCCTATATCTACACCATCCAGTTTGTACCATACTGCAATAAACATTGTGTGTTTTCACCATATTCCGGGGTTCTTAGCTGTAAGTTCTGCATTGAAGCAGGACAGTATGACCAGCCCAAAAAATAGCTTTGGAGCCATGTGAAAGATTCCACTTCAGACTTCTATTCTTGGGACTTTTCCTGCAATTGTTTTCATTCGCTTTCTCCTGCAACATGTCTGCCTTACAAATCACTGAACTACCTCAGCTACAGGCTCTACAAGCAGGTATCATTTTAATATGATCTCAGCTGGCTCACTTTTCTGCCTTACTTATGGACCCACTCAGGAGACTGTCAGATTTTGTTTCCCATAATTCAAATACTGTTGATTTGCCTCAACCAGCCATCTGTGCTCCTGAGTTAGTGCAAACATTATCTCTTAATAGTGCTACTACAAATTTACTGTTTACTAAGAACTATGGTGTAACAAACTCCAGGTTCACAGGTGGTCCATGCCACAGCTGACCAAAGAGGTGCGGCGGCGCAGAAGAACTATTACATTATGTCTCTACTGTGCCAGTATTATACACTTTTTACAAGACTGTCCTCTCTGCAGACAACAACAGTATACAGAACTATCTTCTGTTTATTCCCCTCCTCATTCTGGATTTGTTTGTGCTTCACTTCCCGTTCCCACATTACAGCCTGTTCTGGGATAAGGCCTAGCCAGATCTAGCCGGCTGTCCTGAACCACAAGTCCAGCCGCCTGTCCAGAGGCGCTAGTTTCTGCCAGTTGTCCAGAGGTGTCAGTTTCTGACGCCTGTCCAGAGGTGCCAGTTTCTGACACCTGTCCAGAGGTGCCAGCTCCTGTTGCCTGTCCAGAGGTGCCAGCTCCTGTTGCCCGTCCAGAGGTGCTATTCAGTTCTGAGGTGCCAGCCTCTGCCTCCCGTTACGAGGTGCCAGCCTATGCCTCCAGTTCCAAGGTGCCAGCCTATGCCTCCAGTTCCAAGGTGCCAGCCTATGCCTCCAGTTCCAAGGTGCCAGCCTATGCCTCCAGTTCCAAGGTGCCAGCCTCTGCCTATAGTCTCGAGTCTCCAGCCTCTGCTTCCAGTCTCGAATCTCTAGCCTCTGCCTCCGGTCTCGCGTCTCCAGCCTCTGCCTCCAGTTCCAAGCTGTCAGCCTTTGTCTCCAGTTCCGAGTCACTGGTTTCTGTCTCCGTTCTAGAGAGGGAACTGCCGTTCTTTCTTCTGAAAGGGAACTGCCCTTATAACCTGCTCCAGTGGGGGGCTCTGCCCTTACAATCTGCCCCAGAGTGGGTGCTGTCCTTACAATCTGCTCTAGAGGGGACGCTGCCCTTCCAGCCTGCTTCTGAGAGTGTGCTGAACTTCCAGCCTGCTTCCCAGAGGGTGCTGCCCTTCCAGTCTGCTTCTGAGAGGGAGTTACCCCTACAGCCTGCTTCCGAGTGATTTGCCACTTAATTTGGTTCAGCCCGAGTTGCCACTTAATTTGGTTCAGCCCGAGTTGCCTTTTAATTCGGGTCAGCCTGAGTTAACACATTGCGCTGTCCGCTCTTCTCATAGGGGGCCGAGGGGGCCAAATCTGAGCCGCCTCTTGCTGAGGGTGCCAAGTCTGAGCTGCCTCTTGCTGAGGGTACCAAGGCTGAGCCACCTCTTACTGAGGGTGCCAAGTCTGAGCCATCTCTTGTCAAGGGTGCCAAGTCCGAGACGTCGCCTTTCTTTGAGGGGCACCTTTCCCAACTTAGCACCCTTCTGAGGTTTTGTGCTTCACATATTCCCTCCGTACCTAGCCTCCTTAATGACCCTAAGAGACAGGTACTGTTTCTAATATCGCATTTTAGAGGGGAAGCTTTGGAATGGGTATCTCACAACATAGCACGGCACCTGTCACAGACATGTCATGGTATCTCACACTTTTACTGCTTGTGGCAACATTCCAATGATGTGATTGGCTACAGGTTATTCTAGCCCACTATTATTCTTTATTTAGTTGTTCTCCCTATTTTGACTGGTATGTGTGGTCTTTTTTTCATGCCTGGGGCTATTCTTTATTGAGAAGAGGAATTACCCGGAGAACATGGGGTAAAGAATGTGAAGGTTTAATTGTAATTTAGTATATTTTAGACACAGGCTGTAAATTATGGAAAGGCCCTTACTAGTCCTGAGTATGGAAATATGATCACGTATATAAACATGAAAAAAATAACTATTGGAAAAAGAGAGGCCTGTGCAAAATTAGACAACAAGAAGGGCACTAAGTTGGGAAAGGTGCCCCTTAAAGAATGTTTTGCATAATACCATGGTTGCCAATACTTTTTTACAGCAATTCCACATGCTTGTGTCTGATTTAATAGGGGCTGGGAATCAGTCTCAGAATGCTACAATTGTAATATATGAGATGCATTTCTGAAATTAGCATTTCTTTCAGTGCTTCCATTATAGTGTAGTTATTTTGTAAAGTGTGTTCAAAAATAAGTGTGAACAAAGACCAATTTATCAAGGGGCCAAAAATGTTTTTATACTAGCAATAGATCTTGCTTTCATTTCATGCATACCTGGGAACAATACAAATTTTTGCCACCCTAAGGGGGTCTGTCCTCATCTCTAATGGATGTGCTTTGTGCACACCACAGTGTGATTTGGGTGGAACGAATGTTGTCTATGTTGTCATGATTTTCCAATGAGCAATATTGACAGGTAAGAATCTGTAGTGTAATTTTTAAGTGAGGACATGTTCCATATCACATTGACTACAATATGATATAACAAAGTTCCTGCAAATTGTGGGTGTGCACAATTAATCTGTGTTTTGTTTCAAGGAAATAATATGCTTTTCATTCTGCTATTTAGTGGATGCTAGAAATTAACAGCATATCTAGACCATGTATTGATATTTTTACTTTTACTGAGCTAGTTGACTTTCATCATGTCTGTTGTGCTGCCTGTACAGTTTAGGTAAGGGAGTGGACCATTTATAACTCAAGAGTTATGGAGTATGATGGAGAATGATTTTGATATAAGTGATTTCAACTCTTTCTTTCACAAAAATTTGCATACTCTGCATATAAATATACTCTAGGAATAGTATAAACATTATATATCGCAAACATATAAGTTGTGTTCTGGAAAAGCCTGCAAATCACTCTGCTCTGCAAAAGAGGCTAGTTGAAGTTCTTGTAAAGTGCTATAAATGGCATTGCAACCATTTTTCTTCACATTTTAATCAGTAAGGCAAATATGGCAAGTAGGGAATACTGGTTATCTGTAATCCTCTTACACTTGCTTGCTACAATCTAATCACATATTTTTTGCAAAGTGGAAGAAGAGTCCACCAAACTTACAATCACATAGACTTTCTCACGGCCTTCAAATCTTTAGATGCTTTTTGAAAACCCATCTCTTTTTTAGAGGTGACCTTATCCTCGATAACACTATTCACACTAATGCACCCTCCCACCCTCCCAATCTCCACTCTGAAACACATTTGCTCCTCTTTTTTCAGCTGTGCCCTCTTCGACTTAGAATGTAAGCTCTCTAATGAGTAGGTTCCTCCATACCCATTGTTTTTATGTCTGCCTTTATTTTGTCTACCATCAGGGGCGGATTAACCATAGGGCTAACTGGGCTACAGCCCAGGGGCCTATGGCATCCAGGGGGCCCTTGAAAATGCTCAGCAGCAGTATTGATAGGTCGGGGGCGGGGGCGCCCCCAGCGCGATCAGTGCTGCTGAGCACTTTCACTGCGGTCCTTCTCCGGCGCAGTGTAGTCTCCTTACTGAGGAGATCTCGTGGGTCTCACTCTTACGAGATCTCCTCAGTAAAGAGCGTACAGCGCGCCGGAGAAGGAGGTAGGTGCCGGGGGGGGGGGGGTCGGGCAGCTCAGATCACAGGGGGGGGGCCTCACGGGGGAATGGAGGCCCCCTTAGCCCAGGGGCCTCCATTCCCTTAACCCGGCCCTGTCTACCATGTATGTCCCTGTTTTACGTATGTACTGTTTTCCCTAGTGTACGGCACTGCAGAGCACTGTGGCACCTTACAATAATAATAATAATACATATGTAATTTGTGAAGTGCGCACTAAGAGTATGGTTATTCCATATAACTATATATAATCCATATATAATTTTTGTGCTATCTAGAATTACCAAGACACAAGAAAAGGGATAGAAATCAAACTTGAAAAGCTCATATAAAGTCTATATGATATTTAATCATTAGAAAATATTACATGAAGTTTCAAATAAAAAAAAATCAGAGAACAAGAAAACAGCATGGAGTAAATAAAAAATGGTATTTACTCCATGCTGTGTTCTTGTTCTCTGATTTTTTTTATTTGAAACTTCATGTAATATTTTCTAATGATTAAATAACGTATAGACTTTATATGAGCTTTTTAAGTTTGATTTCTATCCCTTTTCTTGTGTCTTGGTAATTCTAGATAGCACAAAAATTATATTGAATATGACTAAGTACAAATGACTAACAAAAGGTATACTGATAGAAATTTTAAAATTCACTGACAATCTGCCATTATATAGCATAAAACTTCACACACGCATATCACAGTTTTCTCATGTTCTCACCAAGTGAAGGTTCGGGGGTGTATCCATCTAAATTACTTGAAGCTTGTCTCTGAGAAAAACAGACCAGAAAAAAGCACAAATATTAGGACTTTTTTCAAGTTACTCCCTCTTTGCTTATTACTTACTACTGTTTTATCAAGAGAAATGAATTATGTTAGATGGCAAGTAAGGTATGGGTGTATTCCTATGCCTGACTAAAATAAACAGAGGAAAATGTGAGAATATGGCAATGCAAATACTGTATATTTAAGTATGAGTAAATAAAATATAACAGCAGATCAGTAAAGTACAATTAAAGTAGAGTGTAGTTACTAATATTGTGCTCTCTGCTACAATGCAATATTGCAGATTTATCATTGCACCCTATAAAGGTGAGCGGGAAATATGCAATATTGGGGCACCGTAGTACCCGGAAATGCGCACAGCAGAACATCGTGGTGATGTTCTGGGAAACATTGCATAGAATTGAATTCCCCCATTAGGCTACACTATAACCATAACAAGTAATCAGTCATTTACTTTAATTATCTAACTAGCAATATGAAGATTAAATATAATTGCTGATTTGTTGCTATGGTTTCAGTGCAGCTGTGCACTTTTGAGCAATGTTAGTACACAACCCTCATAGAACACCAAAACTGTATTGACCAAGTATGCAAATGGGATTTTGTACATGGGACACAGTGGAATATTTTTGGATTGAGTTATTCTTCTCAATCTGATTAATACAATACAGGAAACAAAAAAATCTTAAAAACAAAACAAACCATCACAGAAGAAAAGAAAGCTGTCATAAGGCCATTGCATGGGGAAAACCATGGATTTTACTGTGTACTCACATATGTGGGAAGTGTAGGACGTACAGAACAAATGCCTGCAGAAATAAAAGTGCACTATAACTGACATACAACATGAAATCAACTTGCCAATTAACATTTCATTTAGTAAATGTTTACACGTCATAAATTGATTACAAAATACACTGTACCATACCACCAGCAATTAGTGGTTACATTGGCCACAAATAAACAATCAACCACCTAGTTATAGCGAGGTGAACCATATAGCACCAAGGTGGATATAGATCTTTTTCCTGATTTCCCCTTTTGTGAATGTGCTTACTTGATTTACAGAGAGAGCAGGTATATATATTTACATATATATATATCAATCTAACTGAAGATCTGATGGTACTTTTGCTGGTCCCTTTACTTGTCTTCAAAGATATTTGACACAGGAAACTAGGAGAAATATATAGCGCATTACCACTTTTATTAATAAAAAAGGTATTCTTCCAAAATGAATATCAAAACATGGACAGATAACAGACTCCCACTCGGAGACAGTAGATAAAATCTGCCTACCAGAAATATTAGATGGAATCGCACAGCAACGTCATATACGGCAAGAACAGTGCTGATGATGAAAACTGGAGCTGCTGATGTCTAGAGTCTCTATAGGGGAGGAACAAGTTGTCCTGATACATTTCAACACTAGGGTCTTTTTCAAGGCAATATGTTGATAGAGTATCCTGTCCTCCATTTATAGTCCAGTATATGCTTACTACAGTATATATTTGTTTTATATGTTTACAAGAGGTTCTGAATACAGCAACTGAGATAAATCACTGGAAATTTTCTGGAACCATAATAATTTGGACTTATAATTCATGAGGATAATTTGTAATGCCTGTCGAGGTATAATAATACAATTGATGAAATGTATACCCATTACTGTCTATAAATCAGTGTGTGAAGTAATGAACTAAGGGTGCTAAATATCAAAGATGTTTTATAATTCATGCCAAAAGCTAGTCTTCATTTTAAAATCCTCCTAAAATGCAGACCATCCAACCTGACCCTTAACACCTGTACAAATTGCTCTGCTCCTGAACTTCCCACTGAAGCCACTATTGCAGTCACCTGGGATGGGGTAATTGAGTCATACTGTGGTAATGCATTTAGCATAAAGAAAGTCTTCAGCTAATATTAAACTGTGGTTTTAAAGTCATATGCAATATGTTTTATCAAATGATTCATTTTTGTTCTGACTCACCAGCTGATGTGCTGCCATTGGGACAGGGCTCCTTTAGGGTGGTTATAACCCCATCAGACTTCAGTTTCAGGTACTCCACTAGCTTTACCAATTACAAGATTGAGAGTAACAATAAATAAAATGATATCATGCAAAGGTCTATGTAGGCACATAATATCTCAATTGGCGGGTTGCATAAAGGTTTTTTTAGTATAAAGGGTGTCACAAAATGTTTGTGATAAATAACTAAATCTTGAGTAGGCCAGACATAAATATGTGTGATTTAGCACCAAGTATGACTTACCTGCCACAAAGTATCAAATTTCGTGCCTTCAGGAATTGAATTCTTCCCAGATTTGTCATGTTCAATCTTATAATGATAGACAGTTTTTCCATAGATTATTGAGAGGGCAAAAGTGCCTGATTCCTTCCTCTCCCTAATCCTAAATAAAAATATAAAAGAATTAGATGTTGTGAAGAATTATGAAATAATAATCAGCCATTAAAGCAGACGGTAAAGCCACATAGGCACATTGATTGCTGGCAGCTGTTTGCTATACCAAAAGTACTGCTGTTTTTTTCCAATTAAATTACAAAAGAGAAATTAAGGATTTCAGAGCTTCCTTTTTCTTCCTAATTTCTCAATGGTTCATGTCTACAATGTCGCTGAATAAAAGCACAGTATAAGTCTAGGAAACAAGCATCGGAAACAAAATTTCTGGTTGACAAAAAACTTTGGTGACAAAAGTGGTCTTGCAAGGACAGCAGGAATACGATTACACCCCATGCTATTCTTGTTTTTACAAATGAAGGCCCTCACATAGACAAGAACATATATTTTTTTTTTTTTAATAAACTAGTGTCATTGCAGTCATTGTAAATATAATATGTGGAAATTTATTTTGACTCACTGGCCCATACCAACAGTCAGTAAACTGAAGTAATCAAATTGCATTGATCCGTATGTGTAAATTCCCATATATTGTTAAGTAAGAATTTACACATCCCCACCGTCATCCTGGGTGATTTTAACATCCCCATTGCTAATCCATGTTCCAATTTTGCTTTCAAACTACTCTCTCTAACCTCCTCCCTTGGATGCCACAACTCACAATTTAATGAACCCTTTAGGGAGAATAACAGCTCCATATTAATGTGAGGGGGATCCCCACCTTCAGGGGTACCCCAGGAAGAGGAACCAGTGGAGGGTGCACTAGTCGGTGAGCTGCACATGGAGAAGAGGGGGAGACTCCCCAACAGCAGATATCCAGAGAGGAGAGCTTTTGAATTAAAGTGTCTTGAAAAACTTGCCTGTAAGTGAGGCATGGATGGAGAAAGAGACTCTTGGAAAGGTGAGTGAGATTGTATGGAATCCACAAGTCAAGAAAAAGAGAGGACCCTGTGTAGACCCCCTTTGTAAAGCGCCCCCATATTGTGAGTGGGGGTGGCAGCAACTATGCAGCATGGCTGCTCTGGAGGAAAGGAGTCCCCACAGTGACATGTAGATGGTGTTCCTGTGGTGTGGAAGCTATACAGCAAGTGAGACACAGTCACTGGCTATTGTGATGTGTTTAAGAGTATTGAATGTCCACGTAAATACACCAGTTACTGCAACATGTTACTTAAGTATTGAAAAGTCATTGGGATGACAATTGAAAGTACAGTGTAGCCAGTAACAGTAGTGGGCCTGGAGTAAGACGGTTCCTGTTTGGGATGGGGAGCACTGTGTTAAGGAGAATCCCTGAATATTGTAATGTAGTTAATCAGTGTTAGGACATGAGCATGATCCTCTAAGGTATACCCATTGTGTGCTGACACCTGTGAGAGAGAGTTTAGTATCTTCAGAGTGTGTGAAACTACTGCACCCAGCAACATGGCTATGCAGCTGTGTAATTAGCTTAAGGGACTTCAGCAAGATATGTGCAGACGTAGTAAACGAGCATTGTAAAGCAATAACATCTGCTGAAGTTATGTGCCGAAGGCATTTGGGAGAAGTTGGACTTGTAATCGTTATGATATGTGCTGGAGGAGATGGAGTCGGAATAAAAATACATGTTATTTGTTTTCATGAGAAGGCCTAGTGTCTACCAGTTCTTTGACATTGCACTGCATACCATTAGTGTCCAATCTATTTTAAATGTGTTTAGACCCTGAGTATTCAGGGGACCCTCTGGTCATGTCCGCCACACACGCCATAGCCAGAGCAGAAAAAGAGAGCAACATCGAGCGGAACACCACATCACATTATGGTTCCAAGTAAGTGACTGCACGACACAAGACCAGCAGTGGTTTCACAGTACATGGGCTACGTGAGCCTGTCACTTCCCTCCCACATTCTGCCTCTCTATAAGGGAGGCACAATAGACAGATACTGTACATCTAAGTCTTTGGGAGCTACTTAGTATTTTACTAGGTCAGAGACTGGTAATGTCTGCCAAAGCGAAGAAATTTTTTTTTGGGGTGCTTTACACTAAGCATGCACTATACAGTATACAATGCAATGTTATTGTTTGCTACTGATTTTAGTTTCTTTTGAATACATTTATCCAATGAGGATAATCATAAATTATATGGGTGCTATTTATTATTTTATAATTTTCACATGCCTTAGTTGATCATCTGCACAACTGAACAGCTACATCCTTTATGTAAATGTTTAGTACATAGAGGTCACAGAGATCATGTAAATCTGAGTACATGTATGAACACAAGCAATGCTCAAAATTAAAACAGTAACATACCCAAATAATTCTGAAATAAGAATAGTAACATCGTACTCACAGGAATTTGCCATCGGGTTGTGCTCCAGAGTACAACTTTCGCTCAGCCTCATCTCTGCTTGTGTTGCCATGGTACCATGCCATCTTTTCATGAGCAGTGCTAGCAATAAGCTTCTCCACCTGTGGAGCTTGGCTTATAATTGCTTGTTCCAATGCATCTCCCTATAGGGATAGATATGAAAAATTTACACTGGATAATCAAACAAAATTAGAATTCAATTTTAAGTGTAAGTTTTGCTAATGACCAAACTTTCAATTAAGTATATATTAAATGCATATTTATTTTTTAGATACTTCATGGCATATTTGAAGAGGACACAGATGGCTTTATGAATCTATATGGAAATGCAGATGACATGGTATAAATACATGAACATTGACGTCATTACTTGTTTGAAGGAGGTACACCAAGGAGTAGGTTTACTAAAACTTAAAAAGGAAGAGGGGAATGGTGTTACCCACAATATCTAATCAGATTCTAGCTATCTGATTGGTTGCTATTGGCAGCTTTTCCATTTTTCCTTTTTAGGAGTTTTAGTATAGCTACACCTAAATGTAAACTTTCCACCATCCCAGAAGACATAAAAGAGCTAGGATATGTTGGTCTTTGCACTTTGGAATGTGGTTTATGAATGGTCATATAAGACACGTATGTTGCCTTGTTTTCCTGATCAGTATGTGTGTAGACTTTGAATGAACAGTTGATATTTTTATAGATAAAACTAAGTCTAGTTAAGCTAAGTACTGTTAAAGCAGCAACCCCATGAACATAAATCACTGTGGCAAGCCATAAGAAGAATGCTTTTTCCTTGGTTTGAATTTTCAGGCCTCTATTAATGATTTATAATTCTGCACAGTGTTATGGACTATCGTGAAAACCAGTTACATGGCACATGATAAAGTGCAGGGGTGGATTGGTCATAGACCTTACCGGGAAGTTTCCCGGTAGACCGATGGCCCAACGAGGCCGCCCGGAGGCCACCTCAGATTTTCTCAGATTTCCCCCAAAAATTTTTTAGCCGCACGGGAGGAGGGAGAACTTTCGGCCGCACCTGGGGGGGGGGGGGGTGGGGGTTGTACAGGGAAGCGATCTAAAAAATTGGTGTTCAGTGGCCAGCAACAGGCAGCCAATCACTAGGTTGCCTGTTGCCGTATGGGCTCCCACAGTGCTGTTCGGCAGACAGTAAGCCTGACTTAATTTCCTGTCTGCCTGATATGAGAAGAGACGCCAGCCAGAGAACAACTGATGGTAAGTGAGGGGGGACTGCCTATACTATACTATACTAAAGCGGGGCCTGCCTATACTATACTAAGGGGGGCCTGCCTATACTATACTAAGGGGGGCCTGCCTATACTATAGTAAGGGGGGCTGCCTATACTATACTAAGGGGGGCTGCCTATACAATACTAACGTGGGCTGCCTATACTATACTAAGGGCGGGCTGCCTATACTATACTAAGGGGGTGCTGCTTATACTATACTGAGGGGGGGTACCTATACTATACTAAGAGGGGCTACCTATATTATACTAAGGGGGAGCTACCTATTATTATTATTATTATTATCATTTATTTGTTAGGTGCCACAAGGTATCTGCAGCGCTGCACACAGTACTAACAGTAGACTATACATGGTGAAACCATACAGAACAATGAACAAAAAGTAGCAATACTTCAGAAACTCCGGCTAGTCATATGCAGTAAAAGACGGAGCGGAAGAACAGGTATGGAGACAGGAGGGGAGGGTGCCCTGCTCATACGAGCTTACATCCTAAGGGAGGGTAAACAGACCAGGCACAAGAGGAGCCAGTTGAAGCAAGAGGAGAGAAGGGAGGATGAGCTAAAGGGAGGAGATGGGGTTAAGTAGATGGTTGGTAGGCTTTGAGGAAGAGGTGAGTTTTGAGTGCACGTTTGAAGGAGCACAGAGTAGGAGAGAGACGGATGGAATGAGGGAGGTCGTTCCAGAGAAGGGGGGCTGCACGGGAAAAGTCTTGGATTCTGGAGTAGGAAGAGGTGATAAGAGTGCAGGAGAGGCGGCAGTCGTTGGCCGAACGCAGGGAGCGGGCAGGAGTGTGAATGGAGAGAAGGTTAGAGATATAAGGGGCAGTAGAGTTAGAGAGAGCCTTGTAAGTGGTGGTGAGGAGTTTTAAAAAGGATTCTGTAGGGGAAGGGGAGCCAGTGTAAGGCAATGCAGAGAGGGGAGGCAGAGGAGGAGCGGCGTGAGAGGAAGATGAGTCTTGCGGCCGCATTGAGTATAGAGCGGAGGGGGAGAGATGGGAGTGGGGGAGGCCAGTGAGTAGGAGGTTACAATAATCGAGGTGGGAGATGATGAGTGCGTGGATGACAGTTTTGGTGGCATCCTGAGAGAGAAAGGGACGGATGCGGGCGATGTTGCATAGTTGGAAGCGACAGGCTTGGGCAAGGGAATGAATGTGGGGGGCAAAAGAGAGAGAGGAGTCGAGTGTGACACCCAGGCAGCGAAGTTGGGTGACAGAGGAGATGGTGGTGTTGTTGACGACAATAGAGAGGTCATGGTGGGATGGGAGTCTGGGCGGAGGAAAGACAATGAGTTCACTATACTAAGAGGGGGCTGCCTATACTATACTATACTAATGGGGGGCTGCCTATACTATACTAACGGGGCTACCTATACTAAACTAAGAGGAGGCTGCCGATACTATACTAGGGGGGCTGCCTATACTAAACTATAGGCAGGTGGGGGCTGCCTATACTAAACTATAGGGAGTGTGAAGGACAGGGGGGGCTACTATAATTTGTGAAGGAAAGGGGGGTATGTTGCTATAATGTGTGATATGTGGGAAGGGAGGGGGCTGTCTTAATAGCACAGTGGAAAGTAGGCTATTAATTTAATGGTGGCATTTAGGTGGGGAGCTAATTATTTAATGTGTGCTATTTTATTTGTGGGTTGATGGTGGGGCAATTTAATTTATCAGTGGGCTATTTCATTAAATTTTGGGGCCTATTAAATTAAGATGGGGTGGCAGGACCTTTAATTCAAAGCTGGTGTGATATGGGGCTATTAATTTAATGTGGGACTGAGTTTGGGGAGGAGAGTTAATTACTAAATGTGAATATGAATTATTTAATGCTGGGGATGGTTATGGGAAATGGTAATATTAAGAGTAAATGCTATTAAATTTTTGCTGGGGTTCATTGGAGGGATGTAGGTCTACTTATTAAATGTGTATACTATTAATTTATTGTCAGGGTTGGTTGGAGGGAAATAGATCTATTTATCAAATTTAAGTACTATTATTTTAATGTTGGGGCTGGAGGGAGGCCTAATTATTTAATGTGAATGCTATTGATTTAATGCTGGAGCTGGTTGGCATTCTCTAATTTTCATGTACCCATTATTTTTTCCAAATAGGGCCTCCAGAATTCCAGGATCCAGACAAGCAGCAACTGATCTAAAGAAACCAGCAGCCACAGGTCGTGAAAGTGACAAGAACAGGTAGGAGAGAGGAGGACAGACTGCCAACTGTCCTGAATCTGATGGCGTAATCACGAATTTGGGTGACTGTCTCGCTTAGTCAGAATTTGGTCAGACAGCAAGGACAGTTGGGAGGTATGTCCCACTGTACTGCTCGTGAAGGCAGAGCTGCATGTATCTAACAGTAGTGCACACAGTTTTGCCTGTGTATTTGTCTAAAATGTATCTAAAAAGATAATCCCCCTGTCTTAAGTGCCCCAGCCCCACCCAGAGCCTTATTTCAGCTCTGGTAAAACTTTAGTGGTTCTTACATTGATTCCATTGCCTCCTTCTAACTTGCCTGGTCCCATTCTCAGATCACTTTGTTGAACATATGGCCAGCCCCCATTGCACTGACATCATCATTAATCCTACCTCCTTTGCACTTAGTATATCACCAGCAAGCACTTGGAATAGCTTTTTCCTTTACTTATGCCATTGTCTGTCAACCCTTCCTACACTGTTAATTCAAACTACCCCCAATCACTGGGCACATTTAGGGCTCATAAACATTTGTTACAATAGAAGTGTTTACTTGCAGATGCTATTTCACCTTTGTGATGACCGCACCTGGACAGCCATTTATGATAAGGATTATTATTAATGCATTTTTGAATCACACAGTACACATATTTATATATTATATATAGAGAGAGATTTAACTGGTAGTTTTCATCTCATGACGTCAGGGAAACAACAGTGCGTGAGGAGCTCATATTCTGCTCTGGCAGACTGATCAAATACCATTGTGCCAACATCTTTTGTAATAGTTAAACTTAGTAAACAAAGTCAGGTATGTTTCTATGAAGGGAATTTTGGACGTATGTGTTAGTAGGCAACTAAACAAGTTGGAGCACAGAGGCATAAACCAGTTGCAGATAATCTAAAAGGATTCATGTAATTTTATGAAACAGGACTGGCAGCATTTGCCCTCCATTGCTTTAGAGATGACCCACTGTGTGTAAAGTCATCACATCTAGTTTTCCCATAATGTTACTACAACCAAATTCCAGAAGTTCTAAATCCTGCCTACTTTTGTGTTGGCCCCAACTACAGTTATTTTGGTCCCGTCCACATAAGGCCACTTCAATAATTTTTCCTGGGCCACTTTAAGTTCCCAATCCGCCCCTGATAAAGTGTGTAGAGAGGTTTAAGGGGAGACTCAATTGCCAACGATGTGGCATGCGGACATCGCTCTATGCACATTGGCGACAATTACGTTAGAAATCTCTGCTCACTTTTGAGAGGAAAAATGTGTAAATTTCTGTCAAATCTTCACTGCAAGGTGTCTAGCAGATGTTCCGGAGAAGCCTCACAGCTAATTAAATCTCCCCCTTTGTGTACTCCCCTTCCTTCTCCTACCCATCCCTTCACATGACATGCTGGGCCTTAAGGAGTCATTAAGGAGAGCCAGGCAAAAATAAGAGTAAATTTGATCCTGGATAAACCATCTTACAATGCAAGGGGTGCAAATTAGTTTATTATTTTGCATGTAAGGAAAATACTGGCTGTTTTTTTTCATGTAGCACACAAATATGTGATAGCTTTTTTTTAACTGACATTTAAAGTTGATCTAGGACATGTCATACCCCAACTATAAATCTATCCCCACGTTTTAAATTTACTTACCCCTCCAATAAAGGAGAAGGATAAAAATTATAATAACATTATCAATTTCAGAGCAATTAATGTCCATCGGAGCTCAAGTGGATGACAAAGATGTGGCCATGGCTATGTAACAGAACCTTACCCCTGAATTCGATTTTCTTGTAGTAGCATTTGAGTCATGTGCTATGAACTTATATATAGAGGTTATGAGGGCGAAGCTTTTGCCATACCAGGAGCGTATAGCTGTGGATACTAAAGGTGAAACGACTGCTGTGCTCACTGAGGACATTAAGTTTAAGAAACCAAAGTAGAAGTGCTTCTACTGTCACAAAATGGGACATAGGGCCTCAGAGTGCAGACTGAAAGTGCAAATAACCGTGCTAGAAACAACGAGTCAGATTTGAATGTGGTGGATAGTCACAGAAAGGACTGTTGGTCCATGGATTCTGGAGCCTCCAGGTACTTCACTTGTTACAAGCAGTCGTTTGCTTTACTAAGTGAGTGTGATCCTACCACAGTCAGAGAGATCGGATACAAGATCCTAACAACAACAGAAGTCGGGACAAGTACAATCCACCAGAGGATAAAAGATAAAACTGTAATCACTAACATTGCAGAATTTTTGTTCGTACCAGACTTAAGAACCAATTTGTTTGCCATAAGAGTTTTACAAAACCAAAGTCACTGTCACGAGCCGCGGCGGTACTCACAGCCGCCGCGGCTCGCTTCTCATGCGCCCCAGCGTCCCGGCCGTCACCTTGACGACCGGGACGTCATTTCCTCTTCCTGTCCGGCCGTTACCAGGGCAACGGCCAGATACTAGTACACTAGCGCTGTGTCCCGGCGGTGCTGGTAGCCGGGCGCATGCGCATAGCAGGCAGCCTGTGGGCTGATTAGGCTTATTAACAGGCATTAGCCTGCAACTGTGTAGGTCAGAGGCAAGCCCTGATTGGCCCTGCTGGATACTAGTAAATTAGCCTGCAGGAGTGTGTTCAACTGCTTATTGGTCTGTGTCTGTACTTAAGGCAATGAGGTCTGCTGCCTCATTGCCGGTTATAGCTTCTGTGCTCCAGTCTGCTGACCTGCTTGTTCCAGTTCCTGTATCCTGTATCTACGTTTGACTTCCCGTGTATGACCCTTGGCTTCGTATTGGACTTCGCTTGTGTTTCCTGTGACCCTGATCCTTGGCTTGTTTACCCGTTCTGCTACTTTGCCTGTGACCTCTGACCTCAGCTTGTTCATCATTACTATTACCTGCTGCCGGCCTTTGACCTCTGCGTGGACCTGACTCTTCTTGCCTGGGCTCTCCCCAGCCGGTACACACTTCACGACCCTCTGTCAGTCTGCAGCCCAGTCTGTCCCCACCATCAGGGGCTCCAGTGAACACCTGACTGGCAGAGTAGACTCCGGGTTGTGTTGTGCCGGCTGGAGGGGTTCCTAACAGTCACAAAGTAAAATTCGCAGAAGGCAAGTGCACTGTACAAAATAAAAGAAGGACTGTAATAGCGACAGCTACCCATTGGCAGCAACTATATGCCTTAGACACTAAGGAGTGTTATGCGATGGCTACTTCTGACACAAGTCAGACAGTGTAACTGTGGCACAAGCGTTTAGGATCGTATCTTGGATACGATAATGTGAAGAAACTTCTGAATATAATGGTAACAGAACAATCCTGATAAAACAATCTTTGAGAGTTGCATCAAAGGTCAGCGACCTTCGATGCGACCTTTGAGGCGCCATTAGCAGTTGCACTTCAAATATATGACTTTCACATAAGGAAAGGCTCACAGTAATGTGGATGAACTGTCTCAGCAGGAAGAGCCAGATCCCCATAGACACCCCCGGTAACCCTAAGAAACTGTGGGACAAGGAGCCAAATCGTGGGGACATGGTCCGCTGGTAACCCACATGGACAAGGAAGGAGGAGTGTGGCGGGGTCCCGGAGTGTTCAGCCGCCTCAAGTATGCGACGGCCATCTTTAAATAGACTCCGAGGCCAGTGTAATAGGCCAGGGGGTTAACCATCCACAGCAACCCTGATCTACAGGAAGAGGTAAGGGGTACCAGCCCAGGTGCTCCAGTGAGGAGGTATATGTCACAGCATAAATGGACTTTAAATTACAAGACGGTATTTTACTTGGATATTGTCTTAAAAGTAAAGGCTACAGGCTTTTGGGACATTGCAAACAATATACTCATAAAATCCAGAGATGTTATATTCCATGAAACAGCACCACCTAGTGGAGAAAAAGAAAGTGATGTTCAAGAAAAGGTAGTAATACTTGACAAACCTACATCAACAAATTTTAGGTATGTCAAAATCTTAAACTCTCGACAAGCAACAGGAGACAAGAACTTCTACAAGAAGCAGTAAGGGAAACCTCTAAGGCTGAATAGAGAAATCTATAAAAGACGGGTCTATTCATGTTCCTATTCGTAGAAGACGGAGGACCCGTCACCACTAGAGAGAGGCCGACAGAGGGGACCTGCCTTGCACACCGGATCCCAGTAAGTGAGACTATCAAGTAATTACAGTGAGCAACATTTCCAGATTTTTAGAAATGTCTACCCTGTCACTTTGCAAAGAAGATACAGTTTCAGACCAGTGACCTCAATCGCATGCCGGAGCCCTACATTCTGAATTCTTCTTCTTTAATGAGGACTCTATTACTGATTTTTCCTCAGTTTGGAAACCTCATAAAGCCTTCAAGAAAAGAGAATACTGTCAAACTATGGGTGACACTTAAAACAATTGGAGCAAGTGCTTAAATGTATCTGATGACATAGTCCAGTTAGCAAAAGGTTAAGAGTAATTACAGGAAATCCATCTGGGGGAAGTGGAAAATGTGTTATTACATCTCAAACAGTTATACTATGGAAAGGAAAAAAAACACTTTATTCATTCAAGACTTTTAAGGAGACCTCATTTATGTCCTGTTGCAATTCCTCACTAATTTACTAAGAAGTGTAAATTTTAATTGACTTTCTTATGCATTCCCTAGCTCTGGAAATTTAGTCATATGTAGAAGAGTGTGGCTTGACCAAAATTTTGGATGTCGACTTAGAATTGGAGATCTGGATGAAAAGGATAAGGGACTAGTGTTTGAAATCCTTATTTAGTGGATAATCACCAGGACCCAGGGACAGGGTCTTACATGCATCAACTAGAGAACTGGATTTTTTTTTGTTTAATCACCAACGGTATGAGGCAGGGCTGCTCTCTGTCCACCTTTCCCATTTACTCTATTAAGTCCGTTGCAGCTCATATTTGGTGTATGCTAAATGTTTTAAAATTAACAGAATATAAAATTTCCTATTTTGCAGATAGCATTTTCCTCACCCTATACAATTTCTCATATTTCTCTGTCAAACTTTCATAAGGTTTATGAAAAGTTGCATGATTTTAGCATATAAAATAAATGAAGAAGTTAGAGGCTGGATAGAGTTGCTATAAACCCATTCACTAATAAACTCCAGGACATCCAGATTCTACAGAAAAAATATTCCTGACACACTAAAGTTCATTGGGTATATTTTCAAACTATGTACTGCCCTACTCCCCTGAGTAACACAGACTGCTTGGTATTTGCCAAAACATTTTCTTTTGAAGCATTGTATTACCAGGGTTAGATGCAAAAAGGCCTGATTTCGAATATAAACTCTCAGCTGAACTCTACTCAATCTCATACTTTTCCATATTATGTTGTGCAAACAAACATACAAAAGCGAACACATTTAATTTACTTTGAGGACTGAGGAAAAACTTGATGGAATGCCAACAAAAACTTCAATTTGCACAAATGTGTAAAAATATCTACATAATATTGTTTAAATGGTATTATACACCTGATATAACTCATTGGGCTAGATTTACTACAGGGGAAACCACCAGTTGAAAGGCTGAAAACCACAGTTTTACAGACCACCACTTTACAAATTGCCATCCCGATTTTTAACATGTTCAAAATACAAACAGCTAGATTTACTAAGCTGCTGTATGACAAACTGCCTGGAAAACCTCCAGAAAAAAAGAGGTGGTTGTGAGAGGTGAGATTGCTCAAACTGCATGATGTTTGAGCTATCTTGCCATTCAGAACATAAGAGGAAGCACTATTATGCCCCATCATTTACATATAAATGATGGGGCAATCATTATTTATTCATTAAGGGGCAAATTTTATTTTTCATTATATTAAGGGGACACAATTAGTGTATTAACATGTCCCCTTCCCCCTAAAATCGTTAATCATGCCCTGGGACTCCCTCTGTCAAGGCGGCCACCCTAACCAGGTACTCTAAACAGGTGCCTGCAGGGGGACAGTATAGTACTTGGTGACTGATCCCTTTCACGGGGACCAGCCACCTTCCTTCTAGTAACCACGGATCTAATGATGCATCCCTTCCCATATGTGTGCCTGCTTCCTCCCTCCTCCGGTCCCCGTCACTGACAGGTGTCACATGGGATGTGCACCATGTGACAGGTGCCTTCCCATGTGTGCAGAGCTGCAAGACAGGCTCCAACACAGCACGGATGTAAGGTAAGTGGGAGGGAAGGGGTGTGGGGGTGGGGTGGGTATGTTACTACAATGTGTGAGAGAAGGGAGGGGGGGTGTTACTATAATGTGTTAGGAAGGGTGTGTATGTTACTATAATGTGTGAGTTAAGGGAGGGGTCTTAATTTAATGTGGGTGCAAAGTAGGATATTAATTAAGTGTTGGAGTGTATGTGAGGATAATTATTTAATGGGTGCTATTTTATTTGTGGCGTGATGGTGGGCCAATTTAACTTATTGGTACAGCTATTTAATTTAATAGTGGGGCTATTAATTTAAAATTAACGTTGGGGTTGTTTGGGGGATATTAATTGAATGTGGGGCTGTTTGGGGAGAATCCATTAAATGTGAATAGGAATTATTTAATAGCAGTGATGGTTGCAAAAAATATGTATGTTTATTAAAGCAAATGCTATTACTTTATTGCCGGGGTGGGGGGTCTCTACTGTAATTTGGATAGTAGGTAGGCTCTTAATCTAATGGTGGACTGTGGGCCGGAGCTAATTATTTAATGGTGGTGCTATTGATTTAATTGTGGGCTAATAGTGGGACTTTTTAATTTAATAGTAGGTCCTATTAATTTAAGGGGAGGTAATGGGACCTTTACTTTAATGCTGGGGTGGTTTGGGGCTATTAATTAAATGTGGGGTTGAGTTTGGGAAGAAGGGCTATTTATTAAATGTAAATATGAATTCTTTAATGCCGGGATGGTTGTGGGAAATGGTTATATTTATTAAACATAAATGTTTTTCATTCGTTGTTGGGGCTGTTTGGAGGGAAATAGATTTATTTATTAAATAAGAGTACTATTAACTTAATGTTGGGGATGGTTGGAGAGAACTAGATCTATTTTCCAGATGTGTGAATACTATTATTTTAATGTTGGGGTCGAAGGGAGGCCTCATTATTCATCGTGGGTGCTATTGATTTAATGCTGGGGTTCGCTGATGTTTTTCTAAATATCATGTACCCATTTTTTTTCCAAATAGGGCCCCCAACATTCTAGGATCCACACAAACGGCAACAGAAGACACCGGCAGCTACAGGTAGTGATAGTGACAAGAACAGATAGTAAAGAGAAGGACAGTCTGCCAACTGTCCTGAATCTCGTGGAACAGTCCCAAATTTGGGTGACTGTCTTGCTTAGTCAGAATTTGGTCTGACTGCAAGGACAGTCGGGAGGTATGCCCTGCTTCACACTGTTCTACTTGTGAGAGTAGTAGTGCACACAGTTTTGCCTGTGTATTTGTTCAAAATGTGTCTAAAATGATAACCATATTACATCATTGGGACCCCCCCATCCCATCTTAAGCGCCCTGGGCTCCCCAGATGCTTAATCCAGCTTTGGATAGAGGGTCAATGAATGCAGGGATCTCCTGCTATAATGGAAACCAGATCCTAGCTGGACAAGCTGGGCCAGATCAGACTATGGAAACTCGCAGTGTGAGGTTACCCTGACATAAGGAAAACCAGACTCATCCTGGTCAGCTTGGAGCTGAAGCCTCTATGGGGATCACAAAACTACCACCTCTGTGTTGAAAAGCACTGGGGCACTTCCCAGCACCCATGGGCTGTGAGTGCTGGCCTAATAGAAAAACCAGCACCTCTGAAGTGGCAATTTTTGCACTCACAGTGGTCACAGTATAATGTCCCTGTCGATCATATAAATATAGTATAAATAAGTAAACAAACACATAAAAAAGGTTAAAATATGTTTCATTGAAATAATGAGTGAAAATCCTAAACCATAAAGGAACGATGCAATAAAACCATGACATGCCAGGTGTCCCTTTAATGCTTACTATATTTGTACCTATGTTAAGGTAAAACCTGCTCCTAACCTCACAAATGCTCAAGTGCATTATAACTAGAGATGGTCAGTGACCCCCGTGTTTTGGTTTTGGTTTTGGTTTTGGATCTGGATTACCATCGTGTTTTGGTTTTGGTTTTGGTTTTGGATCTGGATTACCATCGTGTTTTGGTTTTGGTTTTGCAAAACCGCCCTTGCGTGTTTCGGTTTTGGTTTTGTTTTGCTATTTTTGAAAAAAATACCATTTTTTTGGTCTAAAATAACCTAATTTAGTGCTCCACCAGTTTCTTAGATAAGTGAGGTAATTCTAAAGCTAATAAATTCTGAAAAAAACTGTTTAATCCCTGGTAGGCCGTTCTTAATTCGAACACTTGTCTGCAAATTATACAGACAAACCTGGTTGTCTACCTCCTCCATCTTTGATTATTGGCAATGTAGCCATCGTCTTTGGGTGTATATTACACCCTCCACTTGTAGTTGAATATAAAAAAAGCAGCCTGCACAGACTGTGGAACTAGAAAGTAAAATTAAATGGACCACGCTAATTTGGTGGCTATCTATAAACCCCCCCCCCCCCCCCCGCCCTCCACTTGTAGTTGAATATAAAAAAAGCAGCCTGCACAGACTGTGGAACTAGAGATTCAAATATACAAAGAAATGGACAAATGCAGTTTGGTATCTGTCTGCATCAGACCCCCCCCCCCACACCCCATCCACGTGTAGTAAGATAGGAAAAAAAGCAGCCTGCATAGACTGTAGAACTAGAAATTTGAATATACAAAGAAATGGACAAAGGCAGTTCGGTATCTGTCTGCATCAGATCCCCTCTCCACTAGGAGTAAAATAGAAAGCTATTCAGCCGTTCTAGAATCTAGAATATAAATAGAAATTGAGAAAGGCAATTTGGTATCTGTCTGCATCATAATCATCAACATCCATATTAGCGCCCTCGTCCCCTCCATAAATCTCCCCCTCATCCTCTTCTATTTCCAAAGGGGCATCCTCAATTTGTGTATCACCGGCTACACTCGGGCTGTTCAGGTACACATCCGCAGAACTGCTGAAAGGGCCCTTCTTTATGGGTACACTAACAGAATGCTCACGATTAGACATACCACTGTTGGATGGACTCTCCACAGGGATTGGTGTCATTTGTGAATCAGAGCAAACATTATCTTCTAATGCCTTACTGTTATCTTGCAGCTCGGCTTTGACGCGTAACAGTAGTTGTGCACCAATTGTAGGCTCGGTAACTTTTTGGGATCTGCCACTAATAGCTAAAGGTGAAGGCCTCATTCTCTCTTTGCCACTGCGTGTGTAGAATGGCATGTTGGCATTTTTTTTTATCGGCACTTAACTTTTGCTGAGTAACACTTCTTTTTCGCTTCAACACAGTAAAAAAAAAAAATTTCTTTTGTTTTTTGGACTGATTTAGAATAGAGATGAGCGCACTCAGATTTCTGAAATCCGAGCCCACCCGAACGTTGCCGATCCGAGTCGGATCCGAGACAGATCCGGGTATTGGCGCCAAATTCAAATCTGAAACTGAGGCTCTGACTCATAATCCCGTTGTCAGATCTCGCGATACTCGGATCCTATAAATTCCCCGCTAGTCGCCGCCATCTTCACTCGGGCATTGATCAGGGTAGAGGGAGGGTGTGTTAGGTGGTCCTCTGTCCTGGTAGATCTCGTGCTGTGCTGTTTAGTTCTGTGCTGTGCTGTTTAGTTCTGTGCTGTGCTGTGCTGTGCTGTGCTGTGTTCTGCAGTATCAGTCCAGTGGTGCTGTGTGCTGTGCTCTGTCCTTCTGAGGTCAGTGGTGCTGCTGGGTCCTGTGCTGTGTCCTGTTCAGTCCAGTGGTGCTGTGTCCTGTGCTCTGTGCTTCTAAGGGCATAGTTATTTCCCCAATATTCCCCTGTGTTTAAAAAAATAAAAAAAAGTTATTTAAAAAAATACCAAAAACTAATTTAATTTTTTTTAATTACCACAAAATTTGCACAACCAATCCTGCAGTATAAGCCCATTGGTACTGCAATATTACCAAGTTCACACATTCAGCAGTAAAAGTCCAGTGGTACTGCAATATTACAAAGTTCACACATTCTGCAGTATCAGTCCAGTGGTGCTGTGTCCTGTGCTCTGTCCTGCTGAGTTCCGTAGTGCTGCTGGGTCCTGTGCCGTGTCCTGTTCAGTCCAGTGGTGCTGTGTCCTGTGCTCTGTGCTTCTAAGGGCATAGTTATTTCCCCATTATTCCCAAGTTTTTAAAAAATAAAAAAAAAGTAAAAAAAAATTAAAAATTAAAAATTAAAAAAAAAAAATATAATTATAACCAAATTTGCAAAACCAATCCAGCAGTATAAGTCCATTGGTACTGCAATATTACAAAGTTCACACATTCTGCAGTATCAGTCCAGTGGTGCTGTGTCCTGTGCTCTGTCCTGCTGAGTTCCGTAGTGCTGCTGGGTCCTGTGCCGTGTCTTGTTCAGTCCAGTGGTGCTGTGTCCTGTGCTCTGTGCTTCTAAGGGCATAGTTATTTCCCCATTATTCCCAAGTTTTTAAAAAATAAAAAAAAAGTAAAAAAAAATAAAAAATTAAAAATTAAAAAAAAATAATATAATTATAACCAAATTTGCAAAACCAATCCAGCAGTATAAGTCCATTGGTACTGCAATATTACAAAGTTCACACATTCTGCAGTATCAGTCCAGTGGTGCTGTGTCCTGTGCTCTGTCCTGCTGAGTTCCGTAGTGCTGCTGGGTCCTGTGCCGTGTCCTGTTCAGTCCAGTGGTGCTGTGTCCTGTGCTCTGTGCTTCTAAGGGCATAGTTATTTCCCCATTATTCCCAAGTTTTTAAAAAATAAAAAAAAAGTTAAAAAAAATTAAAAATTAAAAATTAAAAAACAAAATATATAATTATAACCAAATTTGCAAAACCAATCCAGCAGTATAAGTCCATTGGTACTGCAATATTACCAAGTTCACACATTCTGCAGTATCTTGTGCTACATATAACGGAGACCAAAAATTTGGAGGATAAAGTAGGGAAAGATCAAGACCCACTTCCTCCTAATGCTGAAGCTGCTGCCACTACTCATGACATAGACGATGAAATGCCATCAACGTCGTCTTCCAAGCCCTATGCCCAATCTCGTAGTACCGGGCATGTAAAATCCAAAAAGCCCAAGTTAAGAAAAAGTAGCAAAAAGAGAAACTTAAAATCATCTGAGGAGAAACGTAAAGTTGCCAATATGCCATTTACGACACGGAGTGGCAAGGAATGGCTTAGGCCCTGGCCCGTGTTCATGACTAGTGGTTCAGCTTCACCCACGGATCTTAGCCCTCCTCCTCCTCCCCCCCCTACAAAAAATTGAAGAGAGTTATGCTGTCAGCAACAAAACAGCAAACAACTCGGCCTTCTAAAGAGAAATTATCACAAATCCATAAGGCGAGTCCAAGGATGTTGGTGGTTGTCAAGCCTGACCTTTCCATCACTGTACGGGAAGAGGTGGCTCGGGAGGAGGCTATTGATGATGTAGCTGGCGCTGTGGAGGAACTTGATGATGAGGATGGTGATGTGGTTATTGTAAATGAGGCACCAGGGGGGGAAACAGCTGATGTCCTTGGGATGAAAAAGCCCATCGTCATGCCTGGTCAGAAGACCAAAAAATGCACCTCTTCGGTCTGGAGTTATTTTTATCCAAATCCAGACAACCAATGAATGGCCATATGTAGCTTATGTAAAGCTCAAATAAGCAGGGGTAAGGATCTTGCCCACCTAGGAACATCCTCCCTTATACGTCACCTGAATAACCTTCATAGTTCAGTGGTTAGTTCAGGAACTGGGGCAAGGACCCTCATCGGTACAGGGACACCTAAATCCCGTGGTCCAGTTGGATACACACCTGCAACACCCTCCTCGTCAACTTCCTCCACAATCTCCATCAGATTCAGTCCTGCAGCCCAAGTCAGCAGCCAGACTGAGTCCTCCTCAATACGGGATTCATCCGAGGAATCCTGCAGCGGTACGCCTACTACTGCCACTGCTGCTGTTGCTGCTGTTAGTCGGTCATCTTCCCAGAGGGGAAGTCGTAAGACCGCTAAGTCTTTCACAAAACAATTGACCGTCCAACAGTCGTTTGCCATGACCACAAAATACGATAGTAGTCACCCTATTGCAAAGCGTATAACTGAGGCTGTAACTGCAATGTTGGTGTTAGACGTGCGCCCGGTGTCCGCCATCAGTGGAGTGGGATTTAGAGGGTTGATGGAGGTATTGTGTCCCCGGTACCAAATCCCGTCGAGATTCCACTTCACTAGGCAGGCGATACCAAAAATGTACAGAGAAGTACGATCAAGTGTCCTCAGTGCTCTAAAAAATGCGGTTGTACCCACTGTCCACTTAACCACGGACATGTGGACAAGTGGTTCTGGGCAAACGAAGGACTATATGACTGTGACAGCCCACTGGGTAGATGCATCCCCTTCCGCAGCAACAGCAACAGCTGCATCAGTAGCAGCAACTACAAAATGGCTGCTCGTGCAAAGGCAGGCAACATTGTGTATTACAGGCTTTAATAAGAGGCACAACGCTGACAACATATTAGAGAAAATGAGGGAAATTATCTCCCAGTGGCTTACCCCACTTAGACTCTCATGGGGATTTGTGGTGTCAGACAATGCCAGTAACATTGTGCGGGCATTAAATATGGGCAATTTCCAGCACGTCCCATGTTTTGCCCACACCATTAATTTGGTGGTGCAGCATTACCTCAAGAGTGACAGGGGTGTGCAGGAGATGCTTGCAGTGGCGCGCAAAATTGCTGGACACTTTCGGCATTCAGCCAGTGCCTACCGCAGACTAGAGGCACATCAAAAAAGCATGAACCTGCCCTGCCATCACCTCAAACAAGAGGTTGTGACGCGCTGGAACTCCACCCTCTATATGCTGCAGAGGATGGAGGAGCAGCAAAAGGCCATTCAGGCCTACACAGCCACCTACGACATAGGCAAAGGAGTGGGGATGCGCCTCAGTCAAGCGCAGTGGAGACTGATTTCCGTGTTGTGCAAGGTTCTGCAGCCATTTGATCTTGCCACACGAGAAGTCAGTTCCGACACTGCCAGCTTGAGTCAGGTCATTCCCCTGATCAGGCTGTTGCAGAAGCAGCTGGAGAAAGTGAGGGAGGAGCTGGTAAGCCATTGCGATTACACCAAGCATGTAGCTCTTGTGGATGTAGCCCTTCGTACGCTTTGCCAGGATCCGAGGGTGGTCACTCTTTTAAAGTCAGAGGAATACATTCTGGCCACCGTGCTCGATCCTCGGTTTAAAGCGTATGTTGTGTCTCTGTTTCCGGCGGACACAAGTCTACAGCGGTGCAAAGACCTGCTGGTCAGGAGATTGTCCTCTGAAGAGGACCGTGACATGCCAACAGCTCCACCCTCATTTTCTTCCACATCTATGGCTGCGAGGAAAAAGCTCAGTTTTCCCAAAAGAGGCACTGGCGGGGATGCTGATAACATCTGGTCCGGACTGAAGGACCTGCCAACCATTGCAGACATGTCTACTCTCGCTGCATTGGATGCTGTCACAATAGAAAAAATTGTGGATGATTACTTTGCTGACACCATCCAAGTAGACATGTCAGACAGTCCATATTGTTACTGGCAGGAAAAAAAGGCAGTTTGGAAGCCCCTGTACAAACTGGCTCTATTTTACCTGAGTTGTCCCCCCTCCAGTGTGTACTCGGAAAGAGTTTTTAGTGCAGCGGGGAACCTGGTCAGTGAGCGGCGAAGGAGGTTGCTTTCTCATAACGTTGAAAAAATGATGTTTATAAAAATGAATAATCAATTCCTCAATGAAGTACAGCACTGCCCTCCAGATACTACAGAGGGACCTGTGGTTGTGGAGTCCAGCGGGGACGAATTGATAATGTGTGATGAGGAGGAAGTACACACTGTAGGGGGAGAGGAATCAGAGGTTGAGGATGAGGACGACATCTTGCCTCAGTAGAGCCTGTTTAGTCTGTACAGGGAGAGATGAATAGCTTTTTTGGTGTGGGGGCCCAAACAAACCAATCATTTCAGCCAAAGTTGTTTGGTAGGCCCTGTCGCTGAAATGATTGGTTTGTTAAAGTGTGCATGTCCTATTTCAACAACATAAGGGTGGGTGTGAGGGCCCAAGGACAATTCCATCTTGGAACTTTTTTTTTTGCATTATATGACCAATCAACAGTCGTTTGCCATGTTCAAAAAGTAAAACCAAATTTAAACAAATTCAAGAAATTAAACCAAAAGTAAAATGCCCTGTCATAATTTAAAACAAGAGGTATTGACGTGCTCTAAAACTACTGTATTGTTGTTTATATTTTATAAACACTACACTTGAAAGCTTGAGTCTTTCAATAAAAAAGTAACTGTCCATTGCACGAATATTTGCAACAGGGACAATTTTAGGGTTAAGAAAGTCAACTAATAACACTTCGACGCTGTCTGTCTTTATAAACACTACACTTGGAAGTTGGAGGAGGTATTGTGGCCCCGGCACCAAATTTACTACCGGGGCCACTCCACTGTGCAGTCCATATTTAGGTGTATCAGATATTAAACAACGGTGACAGTTGATGCCCAATTTTTTAATTATATTGTGGCCTCGGTACCAAATTGTGTACCGGGGCCACCACACTACACAGTCCATACCCTTTTTTGGTGGAATTCTGACCCGTGGAGGGTTTTTTAATTATATTGGGGCCTCGGTACCAAATTGTGTACCGGGGCCACCACACTACGCAGTCAAGATAGATAGATGCGTATCATAGATAAAGTACATTCAGTGGTGTGGGGCAAATTGAAAAATATTCAAAATGCACTAACATTATCAAAAACAAGAGGTTGTCACACGCTAAAACTCCAACATGTATATGATGGAGAGGATGGAGGAGCAGCCGTATGTGCAGTGTAATGCAGACCTGTTGAAGGTTTTTTATATATTTTATTGTGGTGCCCAGTGCCCACTCCTCTACGCAGTCCAGATACATTTATTGGTGCGAATCATAAAAGTTCAGGGTTTTTAATATATATTGTGGTGACCCACTCCTCTACGCAGTCCAGGTACATTTATTGGTGCGAATCATACAAGTTCAGGGTTTTTAATATATATTGTGGTGACCCACTCCTCTACGCAGTCCAGGTACATTTATTGGTGCGAATCATACAAGTTGATGGTTTTCTTATTATATATATTGTGGTGACCCACTCCTCTACGCAGTCCAGATACATTTATTGGTGCGAATCCTAAAAGTTCAGGGTTTTTAATATATATTGTGGTGACCCACTCCTCTACGCAGTCCAGGTACATTTATTGGTGCGAATCATACAAGTTCAGGGTTTTTAATATATATTGTGGTGACCCACTTCTCTACGCAGTTCAGGTACATTTATTGGTGCGAATCATACAAGTTCAGGGTTTTTAATATATATTGTGGTGACCCACTCCTCTACGCAGTCCAGGTACATTTATTGGTGCGAATCATACAAGTTCAGGGTTTTTAATATATATTGTGGTGACCCACTCCTCTACGCAGTCCAGGTACATTTATTGGTGCGAATCATACAAGTTGATGGTTTTCTTATTATATATATTGTGGTGACCCACTCCTCTACGCAGTCCAGAAAGATACCTCGTTGCAACGTTTTGGACTAATAACTATATTGTGAGGTGTTCAGAATACACTGTAAATTAGTGGAAATGCTTGTTATTGAATGTTATTGAGGTTACTAATAGCATAGGAGTGAAAATAAGCCCAAAAACTTGATTTTTAAACTTTTTATGTTTTTTCCAAAAAAAATCCGAATCCAAAACCTTAAATCCGAACCGAGACCTTTCGTCAAGTGTTTTGCGAGACAAATCCGAACCCCAAAAATAATGAAAATCCGGATCCAAAACACAAAACACGAGACCTCAAAAGTCGCCGGTGCACATCCCTAATTTAGAAACACTCTGTAGTTTGACATCGCCTTGCCCAAATGACGTACTGGGAACACTAACATCAGGACTGGTGACAGAACTTGGTTGCTCATTCTGATCATATGTGGACTGCTTTGAATCCATTCTGAGCGCCAAGCACTTGTAGTGCTAAAAAGTATTTGGTAAGATACTGCTGACATATATGACTTTTGACAGCCAGAAATATTTATGCACGATTATGGGGGACACCCCAAAAGCACTGGGGAGTGCTAAAAATTATTTGGTTGATACTACTGACAGATATGACTTTTGATAGCCAGAAATATTTATGCACAATTATGGGGGACACCCCAAAAGCACTGAGGAGTGCTAAAAATTATTTGGTAGATACTGCTGACAGATATGACTTTTGACAGCCAGAAATATTTATGCACAATTATGGGGGACACCCCTAAAGCACTGGAGAGTGCTAAAAATTATTTGGTAGGTACTGCTGACAGATATGACTTTTGACAGCCAGAAATATTTATGCACAATTATGGGGGACACCCCAAAAGCACTGGGGAGTGCTAAAAATTATTTGGTAGATACTGCTGACAGATATGACTTTTTACAGCCAGAAATATTTATGCACAATTATGGGGGACACCCCAAAAGCACTGGGGAGTGCCAAATATTACAAAAATAAAATAAACCTCTATCCTCCTCTCTTCTCTAGCAATTTTTGTTACAGCAATTGGAATAAGAATATTGTATTCTCTGTCCCTGCTCTAATCAGCCTGTGACTACACCCTGCTCTCTCCCTCTGTCAAATGGCGATGGATTGCTGTGGAGGCAGGTATTTATAATCTTGAAGTATCGCGAGAACCGAGCCATGAGATCCGACGACGTCACAATGATGGTTTGGTTCTCTGTCCCTTTGCTTTTAGGTTTTTCCCCCGTCTCTCTTTCCCTCCCGCGCCGGGGTATTGACCTTTTCTGACGTCACAATGACGTTCAGCCTCGATTTGGATTCAGAGCGGGCGGGAGAGTACCGAGCTACTCAGCTCGGTACTCGGATACCCAAAGTTCGGGTGGATTCGGTTCTCGGGGAACCTGACCCGCCCATCTCTAATTATAACTGCAGCACACTGTCCCATTTCTGCTAACTGGACGCTAACTGGAGAAACAAAATTGCAAAACTATTATAATAATAACATTACTTAACAATTACGCAACTAAATCCAATATATAAAACAGTTTCAAACAGTTTGTATAAAATATGTATAAAAGCTTAGGAGATGGAGGGGGCTGGGCCATTAAAACCAGCACAAAACTGACAACGGTGACACCTTCTATCTACGTTAGTGGGAGATAAAAGTGACTGATTTACAACAAGGAATCGAGCAGGACGATTTGTACCACAGCTGGCCTAGCTGAGTAGGTAAGCGTATAGCTAGTTCTGCAAGTACTACCTAACTTCACATTTACAGAATACCTTGGTTGTCATGTGACTGTCAGAATCATGTAATTCCTCAAGAGTAACACCTAGATTCTTAAAGAGTATAACGGTCTCC
Organism: Mixophyes fleayi; assembly: GCF_038048845.1. NCBI lineage: Eukaryota > Metazoa > Chordata > Amphibia > Anura > Limnodynastidae > Mixophyes > Mixophyes fleayi. The sequence continues at coordinate 189,661,574 of NC_134402.1, read as the reverse complement.
AGAGGTGAGGCACCAGGACAAGCTATTTTTAGGGTACTGAGATTCCTCTTTAGCCTGATAGGCTAAAAAGGCATATATTATGTCTTTTTAAAGCTACTAATTAATGTAAACAAATTTGTCTCAGTTAACTAGGACTGAATAATTCCAATGTCTATGGCAAGAGTGTGGTTTTTGTCAACATATTTTTAGCACTGCAATAAATGATCATCAGCATAAAGTAGGGATCTTCATCTTCATCAACATTTATTTATATAGGACTGGATGGGATGTAGAGATGTAGTTTCATGCAAGGAACGGTAGATCTTGATGACATTTGTGAAATTAAGGGATCAAGTATTGATCCCTAGTGTACTCCAACAGGAATGAAGGAGAAGTTGGATGTTGCAGAGTTGAAAACTACAGTCTGTTTCCTATTTGATAGAGAGCTTTTAAATCAAGTGACTTCTTTTGCAGAAGAGCCTACGGAGCATAGTTTATCAAGAAGAAGGGTATGGTTTACTAAATCAAAAGCATTTATTAAGTCAATGAAAACAGCATCAGTAACGAGACTATGGAAATAATAGATAACATTGGTTAGTTTTACAAGGGCAGTATTAGTAGTACTGTGGCCTACCGTGTTGGGAGCATGACAGAAGGTATTGGATTTGAAATACAAATTCAATAAATTGAAATACAAATATGTATGACCTTGACGCGTTTCAGTGCACTTTCATCAGAAGAATTTGAATTGAGTGGGTGAAACCCACGTTACATTTGGACAGATAACAGGCCAATCACATGCTAAATATCTAACTGAACACAGGAGTGTGGACAAACACAACAATTAGTCAATAAAATAAGGATGGGAATGCAACAATACAAAAATTCAAATATCATAAATATCAAAAGTATAAATTCCTGTGTTCAATAAGATATTTAGAATGCGATTGGCCTGTTATCTGTTTAAATAGAACATGGGTTTCACCCACTCAATTTAAATCCTTCTGCTGAAAGTGCAGTCAGCACTGAAGTGTGTCAAGGTCATACATATTTGTATTTCTATTTATTTGAACTTCATCTCTATATGGATGTGTCCACTACCAGCAAGCTATATAGTACATAGCTTATAGTCCCGATATGGCGCTAATACACAGTATGTAAGTGTGAGGAAATCTTTGCAATGGAGTCTTGTTTATGCTGATTCTGAACACCGTCGATCTCACAGCTGCAATCAAGTGGTTACAGCCTGAAATGAAGGTGGTTTGTGCGGTATGCACCATTCCAAAATCTACGAGCTTCTTTCCACCTCCAAGGCTGCATATACATTGCCACTTGCTAGAGAAAGCTCTCTGTTTGAATCCACACTTGTATTGAAGGTCATGTGACAGGAACTGTCTCATCTATCTGTTCGGGACATTATCTATTTACATTGAGGAATCTAATGATAAACGCCGCCTCCACTGATTGTAGAGGCATCCGTGAGTAACTATATATACGGGATCCTCAACTGATGACTTTTTCATTACCGTTAATAATATTGGACATTGGAGCTAACAGAAGTGGGCACTATTTAATTTACTCTACAAGGTAGTATATGGCATATAGTAAAAAGGAATGGTACTAATATTGTTTATTACCAAATAAGAGCACAGTCATTATTCTTTTTTCCAATAGGCTGCAGCCTAGGGCGGAAGGCTTTGGGGGGGGGGGGCACAACAACATTTTTTGGGGGGTGCAAAATTGTGAGAAGGAGAGGTGTAAACAAATTCATTTTAAACATAAGAGAATAGTTGTTTTCCAAAGTAAACAAACATGACAGAAAAATGTAAGAAAGGTTCTAGTAAGGTTTAATCTTGACGTATTCCCATGGTAAAAGCTGCAGGCAATGATTCATCTTTGGGCCTCCATCTCCTTTTAAATTAAACAAAATCAGTGACAAAGGTTGTCACTTTTAAAAAGTCAAGTGGAGACGAGTTTCGAAAACATGGCAACATAAACATTGTGTGTGTGGGGGTGAAGGATGCTGGATTTTATATTGAAGATGAGTTTGCTTTTACTTACTGCATACTAGCCAGGCGTGGAAGGTGAGGGGCACTAAGAGCGTATTGGCCTGTGTGACTTGAACCCTTATTCAAGCCCTAGATTTGTGAATACAATTAAGTGTAATTAGCTTGTACATGCTACATACAGGGGTGTAGCCATCGTGGGTGCAAGGGATGTGGCGACTATGGGTAAGATGGGCCCAGCAAAGCCACATTGCCACCACATCTGAGCCCCTTGCTCCCTTCTGACACACTCAATAATGCCCCCCCCCCCGCTCTGCTCTCAATAAGGTAGAGTCCATTTCCGATATTACACCAGTCCAGCTGCACCACCGTGCTCAGAAGAGGCCCTCACGTTGCTTAATTAAGAGCAGAGAAGGGGCCTCAGGGGGAAAGAAGAGCAAATTTTGCTATGTTCCTTTCCTGGTTGCATACATGGAACAGCATTACTACCTCTGAAACTCATAATGAACCAGTGTCCATGGGAGAAGTAAACTTTTGATGAAAGAGTGGAAAATCTAATTTCCCTAATAAAACTACACAAATAATGTGTATTTAGGTCCTTTTTTCATTTCAACTATGACTGTGCTTTGCTTTAGAAGGTAATACCTTTCTTTCACTACTTTAGATGTTCATTTTGCATACCCTTTAACAAAGGTCAACTGGCCAACTATTAAATCCTCAATTAGCCATTCCATTTCAGACTGCAGAGGCTACTGACACAAACTGCCATTTCTTAAAACTGTGAAACTAGGTATGTGAAATATATGCTTTAAATCCTTGAATGTCTTACACAAGGCTTACAAATGATCGTATACATAGTGATTCCTGCTTGTTTTTTCTGTTTTCTTTTTCTCAGTCAGTGTCCCACTAAGACTGTATAAAATATATACCCATGATCACTCACCTCTAGTTTCCAGGTCTGTTTGACATATTCTCTCAACATATTATCTCGAATATTATCAAATATTCCAGGTTGGCATTCCACCCCACTTGGCCGATTGCACGGTCGACGGAGAACACAGCACAACCCATCTGCATCTTTAGAGTAGTACTCACAAAGTTCAGCTGGTCCACAGTGAGGCTTTCCTCCTTGTATTACATAAGTGCCACTTAGTTGTCGCTCCACAGAGTAGTGGTGAAATTGTAAATTGAAAACCACAGAGAGAACATAACCACCAAGAGATCTCAGGCACTGTCTTAGCAAGAAAAGGCCATCCATCATCCCAGCCAGCTTGAGGAATTCTTCAGCATCAGCACGAGAGATACTTCCATAATAGAAGGGCAAGTGACCAGCAGCATCTGGCATATTTAATACAACTGGGTTTTAAAACCTGAAAAAGAAATAAAAAGCCAGTACACATTACAGTTCAATATAACAAGTACTTTTCTCCAAAAAGGGTTAAAATAAACTATAGCACAATAATAACAATAAAAATTGTCACTATATGTTAATATTTTGCAAATATTAAAAATACACTTGACTCCAGACAAATGGGTTACAGGTAGATTTATTTATTTTTATGTTATAGATTTTTTCTTTTTGTTTTCTCATTCTATTTAATCTGCCCATATGTACAGTCATGGTCAAAAGTTTTGAGAATTACACAAATATTATTTTCCACAAAGTCTGCTGCCTAAAGATGATGGCAATTTGCATATACTCCAGAATGTCATGAAGAGTGATCAGATAATTTGCAATTAATTTCAAAGTCCCTCTTTGCCATAACAATGAACTTTATTACAAAAACAAATTTTCCACTGCATATCAGCCCTGCCACAAAAGGATCAGCTGACATCAGGTCAGTAATTCTCTCGTTAACACAGGTGAGAGTCTTGACGAGGACAAGGCTGGAGATCACTCTGTCATGCTGACTGAGTTAGAATGACAGATTGGAAGCTTTAAAAAAAGGGTGGTGCTTGAAATCATTGTTCTTCATCTGTTAACCATGGTTACCTGCAAGGAAACACTTGCAGTCATCATTGCTTTGCACAAAAAGGCTTCAGAAACAAGGACATTGTTGCTAGTAAGAGTGTACCTAAATCAACCATTTATTGGATCATCAAGAACTTCAAGGAGAGAGGTTCAATAGTTGTGAAGAAGGCTTTAGGGTGCCCAAGAACGTTCAACAAGCACCAGGACCATCTCCTAAAGTTGATTCAGCTGCTGGATTGGCACCATCAGTGCAGAGCTTGCTCAGGGATGGCAGCAGGCAGGTGTGAGTGCATCTGCACGCACAGTGAGGCAAAGACTTTTGGAGGATGGCCTGGTGTCAAGAAGGCCAGCAAAGAAGCCACTTCTCTCCAGGAAAAACATCAGGGACAAACTGATATTCTATAAAAGGTACAGGGATTGGACGGCTGAGGAATGGGGTAAGAAAAATTTCTCTGATGAATCCCACTTGTCCGGAGAAGGAAAGGTGAGTGCTACCATCAGTCAGTTCTGTGTCATGCCAACAGTAAAGCATCCTGAGACCATTCATGTGTGGGGTTGCTTTGCAGTCAAGGGTAATGGGCCCCCTCACAATTTTTCCTCAGAACACAGCCATGACTAAAGAATGCTACAAAAACATCCTTCAAGAGCAACATCTCCCAACCATCCAAGAACAGTTTGGTGATGAACAATGCCTTTTCAGCATGATGGAGCACTTTTTCACAAGGCAAAAGTGATAACTAAGTGGCTCGGGGATCAAAACATGGAAATTTTGGGTCCGTGGCTAGGAAACTCCCCAGACCTTAATCCCATTGAGAACTTGTGGTCAATCCTCGAGGCGGGTGGACAAACAAAGCCCACAAATTCTGACAAACTCCAATCATTGATTAGGCAAGAATGGGCAGCAATCAGTCAGTTTGTGACCCAGAAGTAGATTGACAGAATGCCAGGGCAAATTGCAGAGGTCTTCAAAAAGACAAACCAGGGCACAGAGGATAGAAGTTTGTGCGGACTTATGCTGAGCAATGCAGAAATTACATCTCATATTTGTAAAGCGATAAAGGGACGGAGAGGGTGCATTTTTAGGAACATTCTTTGACATGCTGAAGGTGGACTTCCATTTGCTCTCCACAAAAGAACTTGTTATTTGTACCAAATCAGAGCTTGTGGAGACCAGGTCTTGTCCTATACTTTTAATGAGATAAAACAATAACCATACTGAGTGTTGCTGTGTAAAATAAATATTATTAATAAGTAGTTATCATGCCCACAAATCTAGAACCAACCCCAACACTTCAAATCAAACAACAAACTCTTTTAGGTGCTAGATTTAGTGAATAAAACAAGCACTGAGAGCTGATATTATGAGATGAGTCTTATTCAATAGCCAGAAATAATACAAATAATAACCATTCATAAATTAGTAAGCTTTAAAAATGATCAATAATGTTCCAAATATAAAGCATACATAATAATGTGGTAACTAATCACTGGGTATATGATAAATATACAGTATCTATATCCTATCATGTATCATAAATTAACCAAAAATCTCACTGATATAACATTTCACGTGTACAGATAGCTGAATAACTATTACAAAAATTAGCAATATCAGCAAAATTTTAATAATAAGATATTAAATTGTAAGAGTTGTAAACTTTAATGATATTAATAATAATTAATATATTAATTTGTATAAATATATTAAAACATATGCAACCAGTTGATATCACCATGACAACAATTTCATACGCATGTTAAAATTCATATTTTGGTCATATGCAATAATATTCTCTATTTCTCTCTACCTAGTCTAATCCTCCAAATGAATATATAATGGGGTTCATTCAGACTAGGTCTGTATTATTTTTGAGTAATATACACTTTTGTACTATGTATGCACACAAAAATTATTCATACGACAAGTTTTTTGTGTAACTCGACCTATGACTACTTAAGTCTGGGGAGGAGGTCCAGAGAAGAATGTAACAATAAATACAGAGGTGATGTATTTAATATTTTATATATGGTAAAATGTGTCTCACTTTTATTAATAAACTTCCCTTTACAAGGCAGCGCCGCTTTAAATTTAAGCTGCGAAGACGCCGAACTCCTGCGAGTTCAAGAAACCGGGGTATGATACATTTACCCACAAGTCTGAGAAAGATTGCAAGTTGATTTCCTACAGAGAGGACCCCTAATAAAACATAAAGTAAGAAATGCCAGCTTTGTGTTTTTAGTATTCCGTCAAATATAAATGTTTTCTCTGCACTAACAAAGGTGAAATTATTATTATTAATAATCTTTATTTATAGGGCGCCGTAAAGTGTCCGTAGCACGGTGCAAGGACAAACAATAGCACAATACAGGGTGAAACAGCACAGTACAATTAACAGTAAGCACTATAACTCTGGGAGCTCAAAGCACAGCTAGAGAGAAGGGGTGAGGGATAATCAGTACAAGTTGGTAACCTGAGCCCAAAAGGGTGGGCGCGGATGACAGGTTAAGAGCCACCGAGAGGAACAGTGAGAAGCAAGAGGAGTCGGAGGGCAGAAGGTTCAAGAGAAGGTGGGCTGAGTAGCTGAAGAGCAAGTTTCTAAAGAGGAAAAAAGGAGAAATGTTGTCCAAAATATTTTTGCAATGTTGCAAGACAGAGGGAGAATGAATAAGGCTGTGACCATTGCTCTCTTCATTCCACATGGTAAGTCCATAAGCAAGGTGCAGGGTGTCGCAGAGCACATGACTATTCTAATTGACAAACACTTACTGCATAGAGTGGAATTGGACTCCTATGCTTACTTACTCTCACCTTTCATCATCATCATAATTTATTTATCTGGTGCCACAGATTCTGTAGCACCTGACATATTTCACATACATGAGAACAGGAAACATAATAACAGGTATAGTGTACAATTGAGCAGAATAATAAATGCATGGATGCAGTTAGCATAACAAATGTCATGGCATCCAAAAAATAAACAGAATTAGACATGACGAGGAACAAACAATAGACCAGCTGCTTATATTGGTAGACCTGCAAAAAAGGCATCTCTTAAACTTATCTATCAAGATTATAGGTTAGTGCTTTTCCCTTTTTTAAAAAAAATAAATAATGATTTACATAAAAACATGTCTTTCTAACAGGTTATGTAGAATTACACTTTTCCAAGCCTTTAACCATGTTTACACATCGGTTTATATAAACTATAGATAGAATTATTTCTGAACTAATGGTGACATACATTTGGTAACGAACAAACAAGTGGGCTGTCAGTCGTACAGGAAACCAGTACAGGATATGCTCACTGTGTTGAGGAGTCGGAAAATCATTTGGTTTTTCACCTCCAGAACAGTCTTTTAAGAAATGAATCATAAACACTATTCACCCCAGTAGGCTGAAATCAAGTGACTTTCCACAAACTTGATAAAGATATATTTGTTTTATCAGTAAAATATACTGTTCAGAAAGTGTTCTTCTTTCTGTACTTTCTTTCACTATATCAAACAACAATAAAATTACTTCAAAATAAATTAACATTAAGATACCATCATAAGGGCTGATTTATAGTTGCACATAAGAGCATTATTGTGAGTAAATATGCATCTTAGTACAAAATTTGTGCACTGCGCATGCACATAGCTTATACTTAGAGTTGCACGTATCAATGCATTTGCAATTCTTGCACTTAAACAGGTGGATCAAGTGTGTTAACATGCAAGTGTAGTATAGTAAGGGAATGTAGATGCAAGTTAAGCATCCCCCTTTCAGATGGGTTTTATTTTCAGTTACAAAATCTGTTATCAATGAGACATACATTTTGCACATACATAAATTGACTACAAGCTTTGGAATTGATGATGATGATTGACGCATCTTTACTCCAGAAGCAGCTATACTCTATACTAGATTTAAGGCTGCCCCAATTTCAATGCAACTTAGAGTTAAAATGTAGATGCATATTTGCTCATATGCAAACAGGGTGATTCATTAAGGAAAGTAAAGCAAAACAATTAGTAACTTTGAACCTTGGCAAAACCATATTGCAATGCAAGGGGTGCAAATGAGTATTTTGCACATAAGGAAAATACTGGCTGTTTTTTCATGTAGGACGCAAATACTTGATAGCTTTAATTTTACACTGACATTAAAAGTTGATAAAGGACATGCTGTACCCGAATTATAAATCTGTCCTCACATCTTAAATTTACCTCCCCCTCCAATACTACATTGTTTTGCCTAATTTCAAAGTTACTCATTTTGTTTGCTTTAATTTCCTTAATGAATCAGGCCCGATATTTTTATAATAAACTTTAAATTAGACTAATATGGGCTGATTAAATAAGCCTCAAATGTTTTTGTGCACAAATACAACAATTACAGTAATAAAAGCATTTCTCATTTTTGCTCGTACCCATGTAAGGTGTGGAGTATTATAGGCGCAAGGTTACTATGGAGTCTTGTGGCTAATTGAATTGGCCTCATAGTATCTTCCTTGTTCACAAAACATTTTTTTTTTCCTGTAATGAATATTTTAAATGTAAGAACAAAAATGCAGATTTCATAATCCTAGTATTGCTACTTGTGCAAACTTTACCACATCAGATACCGTTAAAAGGAAAAAAAAATGACATGCATATACAGAACAAAAAAACAAGAGAAAAAGTAGGTTTCTAGAGAAAGCAAAGCACATATGGAAAATTTGTGTGGGTATTTTGTAAAATGTGGTTGCCTGATGCAAATTAACGTAATATTTTAGTTTGTGTTAGTGACATTTGGGAAGTTGTATCAGATGGTATTAAACTGAAGTAAACCATGTTCCCTAGATCATTTGATTTTGTTTAGAAAAAAAAGATTGTTTTAAAGATGTACATTTCCTATAGAAATTTTTCACTCACATTAACTTTCTTAGTTTAAATATTTTGTTTAGACCACTATGTTAGACGTCAATGCATTTAGAGGAAGAAAGAAAAGTAATATGGTTGTATTATAGAATAGAATTTATCATCATCATCAACATTTATTTATATAGCGCCAGCAGATTCCATAGCGCTTTACAATTGGGAACAAACATTAATAAAATAATACTGGGTAATAAAGACAGACAGATAGGTAAGAGGGCCCTGCTCACATGCTTACAATCTATGGGACAATGGGAGTTTGAAACACAGGGGCATATGCTACATCATATTGCACATTGGACCAGCTAGAATGCAAAGGTAAAAATTATTGAGTGGGCTGTGTGCTCAGTTACATAGCAATGTTGGTCAGATGGTTGTTATCTTGTGTTAGCTGTGTAGAGTGTGATAAATAGGGTAACCTGGGGAGATTAAGATGCTGGTTGAGGAACATCATAAAACAAACTTTCATAAAGTGAGAAGAAAATAAGATCAGTGTCCAAAACAATCTTCATGAGTGTGAAGCCTGTAGCCAGGGAGAGATGGAAACATCAGGGGTAGATTATGGAGTTTCAGGTGAATACTGACTGTTGTCCTTGTGTAGGTGTGGTAATAGGCAGAATGTTCTTCACCTGTTTCTTCCTGTTTAACTCTAGTATAACTCCAAATTATGCTATTTAACTTTTTTACACTTGTAACTATACACATAGAGCTATACACACTAACTATGCAGACATCACTGGCTTGCAGCCATTCTACAATAAATATATATGGTTAACAGACACATGTGATCAGTGTTCTTCAATCAGGCGCTCAATAAAACAAACAGACAGTGAAAGGACAGCATACCATTAGAAATAATAGTCTTTCTTTATACAGTTCTGATGTGGAATTCAGTTTTTATGATGGCAATTTGCATATACTCCAGAATGTCATGAAGAGTGATCAGATGACCTGCAATTAATTTCAAAGTCCCTCTCTGCATGACAATAAACTTTTCCCAAAAGTAAAATTTCCACTGCATTTCAGCCCTGCCACAAAAGGACCAGCTGACATCAGGTCAGTGATTCTCTCGTTAACACAGGTGAGAGTGTTGATGAGGACAAGGCTGGAGATCACTCTGTCATGCTTATTGAGTTAGAGTAGCAGACTAGAAGCTTTAAAAGGAGGGTGGTGCTTGAAATCATTGTTCTTCCTCTTTCCTTGCAGGTAACCATGGTTACCTGCAAGGGAACACATGCAGTTATCATTGCTTTGCACAAAAAGGGCTTCACAGGCAAGGACATTGCTGCTAGTAAGATTGCACCTAAATCAATTATTTATCGGATCATCAAGAACTTCAAAGAGAGAGCTTCAATAGTTGTGAAGAAGGCTTCATGGCATCCAAGAACAGCCAGCAAGCCCCAGGACCGTCTCCTTACGTTGATTCAGCTGCGCGATCGGGCCATTACAGTGCAGAGCTTGCTCAGGAATAGCAGCAGGCGGGTGTAAGTGCATCTGCACGCACAGTGAGGTGAACACTTTTGGAGCATGGCCTGATGTCAAGAAGGCCAGCAAAGAAGCCACTTCTTTCCAGGAAAAACATCAGGGACAGACTGATATTCTGCAAAAGGTACAGGGATTGGACGGCTGAGGACTGGGGTAAAGTAATTTTCTCTGATGAATCCCATTTCAGATTGTTTGGGGCATCTGGAAAAATGCTTGTCTGGAGAAGGAAAGGTGAGCGCTACCATCAGTCCTGTGTCGTGCCAACAGTACAGTATCCTGAGACCATTCATGTGTGGGGTTGCTTCTCGGCCAAGGGAGTGGGCTCACTCACAATTTTGCCTAAGAACACAGCCATGAATAAAGAATGGTACGAACATATCCTCCAAGAGCAACTTCTTCCAACCATCCAAGAACAATTTGGTGATGAATAATAGAAAAGTAAAAGTCCTTGGCGCTAGACGAAATATGTGTTAGGTGGTGGAGATGAAATTTATTATGTTACACAATCAGTTTAGTTCTGGCCAGAATGATGTACATAAAAAACAAACAAACATATATATGAGTGTGTTGAATAATGCACAGTTCTGAAGCTATAATGATGATTGGTTAGGGACAGCAGCTGTGGAAGTCCTAATTAAACAGGAACAATGTCCTATACAGTTCAATAGGAAATCCAACAGGCAGCAAAAGGTATGTCCAAACCCGAATTGAGCCTAGAGGGACAATCTGCTTGGGTAGGCTTCACATTGCTTTAATGCAGTCTCTTGTTTAGGAACAGGAGTTGCCTTATTTCATTTTGGCAGCTACATGCACATATAGGGAGTGCTGTACCCTATCCCACTTTTGGTGGCGAATAATGCTTTTTTGAGCATGATGGAGCACCTTGCTCACCAAAAATGATAACTAAGTGGCTCGGGGATCAAAACATCAAACTTTTTGGTCCATGGCCAGCAAACTCCCCAGACCTTAATCCCATTGAGAACTTGTGGTCAATCCTCAGAGGCAGGTGGACAAAACACCTGCAAATTCTGACAAACTTCAAGCATTGATTAGGCAAGAATGTGGGCCATCAGTCAGTATATGGCCCAGATGTGTCCCCATGAGCTGGCAATATGGTCTGCCCAAATGAGCTTATATTATAAGAGTTATGGGGAACACTTGATATATATATATATATATATATATATATATATATATCTCAGCCTGGCTCCTTCATTTCTTATGTTTTGACATCCCCACCATCATCATGGGTGATTTTAACATCCCGTTGATAATCCACATTCTACTTGTAACTTCCTTCCTTGGCCTCCCCCTGTGGACTGACTATTCTACACATCATTAAGGCCACTGCCTTGATATTGATTTCTCTAGACTATGCTCAGTTTCTGATTTCCTTAACACTCCTTTCCCTTCCTCTGATCATCACCTTATCAGCTACATACTCTCCCCCAGTACTTTCAACTCTCTGCTGTCAAACTCTACCAAGCCTCCTCATACCAGCAGGAATCTTAACTCTATCAATCTTCAACAGTTTCCACCTCTCTCCAACACGTTCTCTCCCCAACTTCAACAATATATATATATATATATATATATATATATATATATATATAGCAGCACCACATTTTTACAAAACAATAGCAACAGCCCTTGATAAAGTGGCTCCAGCTACTCTTCCTATTCCGTGTCGACTTTGACACGGAATATGAACACACAAGAAACACAACTTCAGAAACTTTCTCGCAAAGCAGATCATCATTGGCATAAATCTTGTACTTCTAATGATTTCCTCACATATACTACTATCTACCACTCGTAATCAAATGCTCTGGGCACCGCTGAAAAAAACTTATTTTCAATCTCATCTATGCTCAGGCTTCTAACCCCAAACACCTTTTTAACACATTTAATTCTCTTCTCAAGATTCCCACTCCAAACCCTTCCAACTACTATCAATGCCCAAGCTCTTGCTTCCTATTTCAAAGACAAGATTGATTAGATCCGACTTAAAATGGTATCCTCTTCCTCAACAAACAACCAGCTCAGTTTCCTCTCGGTACCTCCTCTTCATTTAACTCCACAAATGAAGATGAAGTATTTACTCTCTTCTTATCTTCCTACTTTTTTACCTGTCCACTTGATCATATACCCTCACAAATCAGTAGATCCCTGTCTCCTGTGCGCATTCTGAACTAAAGTAAAATCTGTAATCTCTCTCTCTCTCTCTCTTTACTGGCATCTTTCCATTACTATTCATGCACGCAGTGATTACTCCTATTTTAAAAAAAAAAAATTCAGACCCAAACTCTTTCTCAAATTACCACCCCATCTCTCAGCTCCCATGCACCTCCAAGCATCTTGAGTGAATTCCCTACACTCATCTCACACACTTTCTTTCCTCACACAACCTTTTGGTCCCTTCTCAGTCAGGCTTTCGTTCCCAACACTCCACTGAGACTGCAGTGACAAAGTTTGTTGATGATTTGATCACAGCTAAATCTAAAGCCCATTACCTGCTTTTAGTTTACCTGGATCTCTCTGCTGCATTTGACACTGTTGACCATTCTCTTCTCATAAAAACGCTACAATGCCTAGGTCTTCAGGACACTGTCGTATGCTGGTTCTCATCCTACCTATCCAATTGCGCTTTCAGTGTTAGTTTCACTGGATCCTTCTCATCTCTGCTTCCTTTATGAATTGGAGTTTCACATGGCTCAGTCCTAGGTCCTTTGCTTACCTCTAGCTAAATCACTACTCTTTGAAACCTATTAAGCTCCTTTGGATTTCAGTATCATCTCTAAGTGGATGATATCCAAATTTATATATCCTCTCCGGATCTCTTACCATCAGTGTTAGCCTGTGTTACTGATTGTCTTTCTGCCATCTCATCAAGCATGTCCTCTTGCTAACTCAAACGTAATTTTACAAAAACAGAGCTAATAATATTACCACCAACCATTTTTATTTCTGTTGTCACCATGACATAGAAACATAGAATTTGACAGCAGATAAGAGCCACTTGGCTGCCCATTTTTTCACCTATGGTAATCTCAAATCCTATTTGATCCTTGTAAGGATATCCTTAGTTCTTTGTAAGGATATCCTTATGCTTATTCCAAGCATGTTTAAATTGCTCTACTATATTAGCCTCTACCACCTCTGATGGGAGGCTATTACACTTATCCACTACCCTTTCTTTGATGTAAAGTGACAATAAATCCTAACTCACAAGCTCGCTGCCTAGATGTCATACTTGGCTCAGATGTTTCCTTTGTTCCCCTCATACAATTTACATCTACATCCTGTTACATACATCTAAAAAACATTTCCAGTATATGAACACATCTCACACAAGACTCTGCAAAAACTGCATTGAATATTGCAATATCATCCTTACCAGTCTTCCCCAAATCACACTGTCACCCTTACAATTATTTTACATGTGCAGGCTAGATTAATTTTCCTTGCAAATCATTCTTCCACTGCTGAGCCGCTCTGTCAGTCTCTGCATTGACACCTCTGTCCTGCACATGACCTGCGTCTCTCATCCACTCTCATTACCTGCTCCCATTCCTGGTTAGGACTTTTTCTGGGCTTCCTCCGCTGTGTGGAATACCCTCCCTCGCACAACAAGACTTTCTTCTACTCTTCAAAACTTCAAGCGTTCTCTGAAAACCTACCTCTTCAGGCAGGCTTCTTAAATTCCTCAACCACACTCTTAACCTCCCTAGGGCACCTCATTACCACAGTTCATACAAGACAACTCACTGACTCCCCCCCCCCAACATTGCTGTGTGACTGGATCATGTAGTGCAGTAAGCACTTTTTACCTTTGCAATGGTTAGATTAATATGCAATATATAGCACTTGACATCATGTATCTATTGTCCTATATATTGTAAGCTCAAGGGCTCGGCCTTCTTACCTCTGTCTTTATGTATTACCAAGTATTGCTTTAATTATTGTGTTTGTTCCCATTTATAAAGCGCCATGGAAAATGCTGGTGCTATATAAATGAATGATGATGATGTTATTGTATGTAATTTGTTTGTATCATCATCCCTTCAATGAACAACAATGTGTAATATGCCAGGGCTTTATATTAAAAGGATAATAATAATATTAGTGCTCAGTTTCCTGGTTTAAATCAATTTAACTTAACAGCTAACAAAAATAGGCCCAAGAGACACCTACAGTATGACCAAGTTTTGACAAATATGTCCAAAACCTAGTAGCTGGCTCCAAAAGTTAGGAGACTGTGAAGATACCGGGTTTATCTGGCCCAAAGCTACCCACTTCACGCTGGCTGGCCACCCACGGGTGCCTTCCTATGCCAGGGAAGTCTACCCAGTACCTTCTAGGATTCGTATAGTTACTCAGGCAAATGTAGTTCTAAAAATAAAATAGTATATTTATTGTCATAAAAACAACACTAGAATATTATGAACACACAATAAATAAATGCCAAGCAGTTTTACCACATCATCTGTCCCTTACCCCACTAGCTTAAGGAGTTATAGTCACCTGGCTGTCCAAACTTCACGACCCATGGATCTCTCTCAGCTGCATATTAAGACTCTAACTAGAGAATGACAACTCAAAACTAGATCTTGCACTCTTCATGAATGAAATCCCAGAATGAACACCCTGCCCCCCTGCAGTCGTTCCTTATATTTCAGGTCTAATTTCCACCATCTTTACCCTCCCTGGGCAAACCCCTGGGTCTATTCTTCTTAACCATTGGTCAGTGCAGGACTAGGGGGTTTGGACAGGGCAGTGAAGATGAGCTATCCTTTCACAGAAGCCCCCTGCTGGGGTGCAGACAGAACGTCTGGACTAGTCCTAAGGAGAACAATTGATGCTAATTTGGCTTCCCCTGCTTCCAAGGATAAGGTAGCAGTGAGCCCCTCTTAAAATTAACCCCTTACACTACTGTGTGATGTCACAGGGTTCCATGCTTCCTGTAGAGGAAGGAGGGGGGGGGGGAATGAATGCAGCTCCAGCCCTCTCATCTGTATTGTGGACACCACCTGCTCTTTACCCATAACCCTCCTGGCTTCAGTTTAAGGACAATGAATAACATTACTGCAAGTCATCAATATATAATACACAATATACATATTTACATTGAAATACAATGTCCCCTTAACCACATGTAATTGGACAATGCAGTTGTAGTCTGGTGAGCTGGGGAACAAAAGCACGGGCTATAAAAATCCACATTATGTGAGAAACGAGACACAGAATCATTAGCGTATCACACTCGTTTCATCACAGAGACATATCTGGTAATAGATATATTACACTGAGCAATATCTGGTGATAAATATATAAAGCTAAATATACTAAACCTAGAATAGTGTGCTGAGCTATACTTGTTTCCCAATAAAAAAAGTTGAGTCTGGAGTTAAGTGTAATATGCAGACATTAATATGTTCAAACAAAGTGACTGTCAGCTCTTTCTCCTCCTCAGCTTCCTTCTGGCTAGTCCAGTTCAGAGTATTTATCAGCCTGCTGTACTGCCTATTAGTGATCTTTACTGTACTGAACTGAAGTCTGGCAACAAAAATGGGATGTGAGTGTCGCATGGCATGGTAGTTGGAAAAAGGGCCATGACTGATGGATGGCCCAGTCTGGCTGCATGACATAACAATGGAAGCAGCACATGAAAGGGTGGGCTATTAAACAGTGATAGAACTGAAGTATTGCCATCCGGGAGTATGCTATGAGGATGATGGGGAGGAAGGGCAAAAATGGAGATTGAGAGACTTGATTGAAAGTAGAAGCTGCAGATAAGGAATAAATAAAGAAACTTTGGTTTTCTAAAAAAAATGTAAATGTAGTTTATCCTGATCTCTGCTTATAAAACGCTAACTGATTAACTGAGGTGTGACGAAATGAGTGTGATAACACTGTAACCATCCTGTTCTCGTTTCTCACATAATGTGGATTATAGTACTTTTTATAGCCCTTGCTTTTGTTCCCCAGCTCACCAGACTACAACTGCATTGTCTAATTACATGTGGCTAAGGGGACATTGTAGCTCAGTGTAAATATGTATATTGTGTATTGTATATTGATGACCTGGCAGTGAGGTTGTTATTCATTGTCTTTAAAGTGAACCCAGGGGTGTATGGCTAGGGATCATGTTGAAAGATACTAACTGGGCTAAACTAATTAGTGTCCATTGTTCTCAGAAGACTATTCCAGACAGGGAATGTAGCAGGGGAGGAAGGACAGCTCATCTTCACTCATCTCTCCAACCCCCCCTAGTCCAGCACTGACCAATGGTTAAGAATAGACCCAGGGTTTTGCCTAGGGGAAGGGAAAACACTGTGGAAATTGGACCCTAGATATAAGGAGACACTCCAGGAGGGAGGGGGTGATCATTCTGGGATTTCATTCATGGAAGGTGCAAGATCTGATTTTTGAGTTGTCGTTCTCTACCAGAGTCTACATATGCTGCTGAGAGAGATCTATGGGTCGTCGAGTCAGGACATCTAGGTAACTGTAGCACCTTAAGCTAGTGGGGTAAGGGACAGATGATGTGGTAAACCTGCCTGGTATTTATTTACTGTGTGTACATAATAATCTAGTGTTTTAATTACAATAAATGTATTGCTGCACTTTCTAACTGTATTTGCCTGAGTGACTGAGAACCCTAGAAGGTACTGGGAAAGACTTTCCTGCCATAGTGAGACACCCGTGGGTGGCCAGCTAGCGTGAAGTGGGTGGCATTGGGCCAGAAAACCCGGTATCTTCACATGAGGTCTGTGCCAAGTTTGTACATTTCCATGCTGCATCTGGTCATTGGGAATAATAATGTATTGTTTGCTCTATCCCCCCAAAAAATTTTAGGCAAATAGGTACCATAATCGAGGGTGTTTACTTTTCATTTTCAGCAAAAACAGGCAAAATGGTTTTGCAAATAAATGCATTTTTCATTAAGTTAATTAACCCTCTAAATATATCATAAATTTTATTCTGCAGCTTTGTTTGCAGAGTTATCAAATACATGTACTAGTATTAAAAGTTTGGTCTACTTATGTAGTCCAATATAGAATGTATTTTCAAAATTTATTTATGACAAGCAGGCTCACTCGGCTTTGCATGGGTCCGATTAGTGAGGTGTAGTTTATTTTATATATTACCAAATTATTTGTTAAATAGACCAAAAATGCTATTTAGAAAATAAGGTTAGTTGCTTTGTCACATTGTCGATATGTTGTGTTGTTCCTTCCAGCAGTCAAACAATTGTTTACAACCAAAAAATTATGTTTTCAATATTGTCACTTTGTCACATTGTCGCTATGTGGTCTAATATGTTACTTTTTTACTAAATAACTATGTAAGATTTGGCAGCTTGACCGACAAAGCTTTGTAAGATATTTGGCAAGAAAGAAAGAAACAAACTTCTTCTTTTGTAAAGATATAGATTCTTTATCATTTTCATTTTTTAAAAAGCTTTTGAAAGTGTATTTGTTTATTCTTTTTTTAATAATTTAAATGTCATTTTTTAAGTTTTGATTGCTACAGTATGTGTTAGCATGCACAGGGTTAGGTGTCATTAAAGTTCCTTACAAAACGGAAATGTTTTGTGAGGTCACATTCCCTTTTTCTCATATCTGTATGTTTATTCGGAGAACCATATGAATTAGCAGTCGTAGATGGCAATGAATGCAGGGATATATAATAATTTTGCATCTTATCATGAAAGGAGTTGAGAGGACAGGTGGTGTTTTTCTACTCATGTGTCTTGTATTTTACCCAAATGCAAAACTGAGATTTTATTTTGTGGGATAAGAAGTTTAAATGAGATTTAAGGGGTGGAGAGAGAGCATTTATGGGGGCATACCGGACCTTATTTAGAGTCGGACGCAAAGTCCGTTTTAGGCGCATCCCACAAAAAAACACTATCACGCATTTGCAGAAAGCACCAAATCCGCCTGCATCTTGGACGCAATTAACACTTGCGACAGCTTGCGACTGACTACGAGAGAATGGGAGGAACGCGGAATTGTGAAGGCGTGACCATGTAAATACATCCTAGTCACAGTGAGGCGCAGACGCAACACACGTCAAAACAGGGCTAAAGCTGTGCGGCAGGAATTAGGTGGCGCAAGCAGTTCAGGAACTGCTTGCAGCTCGATAGGGTATTAAGAGTGGGATTCAACTGGCGTTACTTGCCACTCGTAATACCCTACCAAGCTGCGGCACACTCCCACTCCTACACTTCTTAAATGGACTTTGCGTACAACTCTAAATGAGGTCCACCCTGTTCAGTGGGGAGACAAAGAGCTTTATTCTCCCCACAAAAAAAACTATTTAACAATACACATACTCCGCAGAGAGACAAAATTCAGGCATAGGCTTAAACTTTTAATGTGACACTTTTGGGACTCCAGGGACACTTTAACACATTTCTACCAATGTTATAAAATTAATAAACTGTGCAATAATAGTAAATGAAATAAAGATAGTCCTGGGGGTAAATGTATCAAGCTGCGATTTTTTCATCAATTTGAAATCACTGAAAATTGCTCGAGATCATTGGCGCTTTTAAGTGCAATATATTAAACTGCAATTTCTGGTGATTTGTGTCGATTTTAAAATACCTATTCCGCTGGTGGTTTAGTCAAACTGGAGATTAAGCAAAAACTCACCCGAGATTTAACAGGAAAAAAAAAACATGCTTTTAGAGCTATCTGGCCAATGTTAACATGAGCATCTGCATGCTGCCACTTGTAGTGCCACAACTATGTACTTTAAATGGTGTCCCCATCTGGAAAGTTTAAGTCTTGGCTCATCAAAAAAATATAATTATTGCCGCACTGGTAATGAAATAATAAGCAACTATAATATAATAAAATAAAATAAAAATTCCTTACATATAATCATTAAGGAAATTTGCCCCACTAATTTATTCATAAAACAATTTGGCCCTGTAAGAAAATGAATAATAATTTTTGCCCCTGTAAACAAGAAATCATAATTATCCTCATAATTAGAACTTGTATTTTGTCTCCTGTTATGTTAACATTGCCCTGCAATGTAACAGTGATATGTTTGCTAATCCCGCCTATGCAAAGCAGTGTGTTGAATCTAGCGATTTTCACTGCAATCTCTGGCGAGTTTGCAAAATCTCAGCTTCATACATATGTTGATTTACATTCCTAGAGTGGCAAAACGTCGGAACTGCAATTTATAGCGATTTTGGGAATGGTTATTTCTTTAAAAAAAATTACTTTACTGGTATTTTTCTATCAACTCGCACTTTAATACATTGGCAGGTTTAAACTCGCCTGAGAAAATCGAAAAACTCAAATCATACCTTCATACATTTACCCCCTCATGCTCCTTCATTCCAGTGATAGATTTAAGACATGAATATGCCTTCAAAGATCATTATATTAGGAGATGTAAGGAATTGTTGAAATTAATGAATTTGATGTCCCAGATATTTTTTTAGGCTGGAATTTTGATGGTTTTACTTTTTCCGCCAGGCACATTTGCATCTGTACCCCAGCGGGACAGTTTCCAAATGCAAAATGTGAGCATTAAATAGACAAATAGGTGCATTTGTGAAAAAATACAATACCATAAGGGGACATTTTGCTGAATAGAGAGAGATCATTGTTCTCTATAGACCTCATTTAGAGTCGGACGCAAAATCTGTGTAAGAAGTGTAGGAGTGGGAGTGTGCCGCAGCTTGGTAGGGTATTACGAGTTGCAAGCAAACCCCAGTTGCTTCCCACTCTTAATACCCTATTGAGCTGAGAGCAGTTCCTGCAGCTAGCTAACGCTTGTGCCACCTAATTCCTGCCGCACAGCTTTAACCCTATTTTGACGTATGTTGCGTCTGCGCCTCACTGTGACTAGGATGCATTTACATGGTCACAATTCCGCGTTCCTCCCATTCTCTCGTAGTGAGTCGCAAGCTGCCGCAAGTGTTAATTGCGTCCAAGATGCAGGCGGATTTGGAGCTTTCTGCACATGCGTGGTAGTGTTTTTTGGTTAGATGCGCCTAAATCGGACTTTGCGTCCGACTCTAAATGAGGTCCTATATCTCTTGGAGGATTCACTCAGGTCACTGAATTGTATAGCCGCTTGCTTGCCACTGATGTAGTTGCTGTAATCCTATGTATGGACCTGCCCTTGCCACTATATTGTATCAAAAAACTATTTTTCCTCCTTACCGAAATGCAGCATTGCATTACATTGCAGAGTGGTGTATGCCTCTGCATTTTCTATGTGGCATGATGCTTCTATTTCTGTGCTGTTAAACATGTTTATAATAGTACTGCATGGATTAAGTCATCAAGATGATGTAGATTGCATGATGAGTAATTATTTGCTGACGATTATAAGCATTTCATGTCAGACCATGATGTACCATATGGAATTCTAGACATCCACAGTAATAACTACAATTTTAAGCTTTTAACACTTGAAATAAAAATGATCCTGATGTCCTTTGTCATTATTATATAACAAATAATATAGGGTTAAGCAAAATCTATTTAAGAAGAAATTATAAATAATCAAAATAGTTAAGGAGGTGTCTAAAAGTAGTAGACTGTGCTTCGAGGTAAGATTTGCAGATTTCAGTTATAGCCCAAAAACATAAATACATAAATACATTATACATAAATACCATGTAAAGTGTCTGCTCAACTTAACCATGAATGGGTGACTGTACCTATCTGCAGCATGGTTGTATATTACAAAACATGCACTGTGAACAGAGTTCTTAAAATGAAACTAGCTAAGTTTATAAAAGCTTACCTATAGCTTATATGACACCATGCCAATTAAGTCACATAAATAAAAACAAAATCCTCAGATACTTATTTTAGTAGCTGTGATGAGATGTTTAAATATACACATTAAATAGAACACAACTAGGAGAAACTAAGATGAAAAAAGTTGAATTGCAGCACACATTGCCAGACAGCATCTGAAAATTCAATTACATTCCAGGGATGAATAAACATAGGAATAAATGTGTATGATGCAAACATAGTATTACTATTTTATAAGTAACTAGTTCACTTCTTTCTTACACATGGGCACCACACTGTAAGAAGAACATAGGATAATTAAAGAAAGTTCAGAGGACAGACTAATAGAGGGTACAAAGAGAACTTAGAAAAACTAGGTTTGTTTATATTGAAAGAAAGTGCTTTAGAAGTGACCTAATTAATATGTATAAAGATATTAGAAGCCAATGCAAAGATTTGTCTAATAAACTTTAGTACCAATGGCCACAGGACATACATTGTGAATGGAAGATAGTTTTTTATGAGCATAGGAAGGGATTCTATTCACTAACAGAATATATATATATATATATATATATAGAGAGAGAGAGAGAGAGAGAGAGAGAGAGAAAGAGTAGATGCCTTGCTTACAAAAATATTCAGCTATAATTGAGGACTTTAGGGGGTGACTGGTTCATAAAATGTAACTATTTGCCATATTTTGGGGTCAGAACGGAATGTGTTTTCCGACTGTAAGATTAAATTATCAACTGGCACCTTGGTGGTTTTGTTTTGCCTCTGAATTTCTGAAAGATTGAACCCTTTGGACCTGTGTCTTTTATTCAATCTTTCAAGTTGGTAGACATATAGGAAGGCCAAACATACATGGAAAATTAGCATAATGATGATGATATCAAATAATTTTGTGTAGGTTTCATCTGGGTTCTCCAGTTCCCTTGTACAGTCCAAATACATACTGGTAAGTTAATTGGCTTATGATCTTAAAGTGTGCGTTTTTGCATGGTATAGCTCCAAGACTGAAGTCACTGATTTCACATTCTCTGTAAAACGCTACATATTATGTTGGCGCTGTAAAGGATAATAATATTTTTACACTGTCACTATTAAATGTATTAGCAGCAAAATGGAAAAAAAATGAAAATAAATTAAATGCTTCATGCCTGGAATAAGAAAACATAATTTCTCTTCTTGGTTAATTGTACTAAAAGGTACAGTACATGACACACGGGTAAGCTGGAAAGCTTGTTGTCTAGGTACAATAGTCAACTGTGAAATAATATGGGAGAGATGGCTAACATGTATGTAAATATGAAATGTTTATGGTCATATTGAAAGTCAAATAAGAATCGAGAGTAGTAACAAAATAAAAAATCCTACAAACAAATTTCAGTAAAAAAAACAACCCATTTTTGTATATTATATTCTAACAAACTTGCTTCATTGTAAAGTAATTTACATTGTTTTATTGCTGGAACTTTTTCCTTAATCCCATACAAAATGCAAATAATGTATTAAGTAGAACAACATAATTACACTTGTTTTTAGCATCATAAATGTTGTCCAGGTTTATCACAGGTTTTCATGGACTGACAACATACATGTTATAAATACGGGTTTCTTTGCTGCATCCTATTATGTCAATAGAAGAGGTTCTAATGTAGCCAGAGCTATTAACAACAGTCAGAGGGCTACTAATGGCCCAGAGAGGCCCTATTAAGACACTATATATTTTAGATAGTAATTCAACTAAAAATGTTCACAAAATTGTCTCATTACAAAATTTTCAAATACTTGAACTATGCAATATCAGAGGTCAGCACACCAATCAAATATTAACACATAATGGCACAAGCGATGAGGACAATAGTAGTCACAGCATCGTCAAGCGACCACGTTGACTACCAATGAAAGAGATTATTTTTTTGTGTATATGGGGGGTGTTAACACAGATGTCTATAAACTAGGTCACGCTTCCGTCATATATATATATATATATATATATATATACATATATATATATATATATATACACACACACACACACACACACACATATTTGTTGGCATGCTTCACACTGATTAGGAAAGTAAAAGGGAGTTATTTTCTGTAAATGTGCTGTATTAGTGATAAGATAATTAGTATTCCATTCTAACACATTTCTGCAGATTTAAATATGTTTACTTAATGGTCACTGCAAAACATAGGTGAATGCCTCTGCACATGTAATAATAACGCCTCTAGATTGTGCATCTGGGTTTCTGGTTTGAGTTTGTGTATGTCACTCCCACTACTGACCATTAAAGAGAACATTGGTCTATTCATCTCCTCTTGGTGATGCTTTTGGCCATCTGCTCCTGATGTGAGAGGGTGTAACTGTCAAAGGTCCCCCTTTCACCATTGTTTATAACACATAAAGTATTTCCCATATTCTGTTATTAAAATCACTTTTTAGGAACAATAGTTAATATGTAAAAGACACGATTAAAGTACCTGGATCCTGTGATAAATTTTTCAGTCTGTCAAACTCTGGCAGTCATAAGGTGAACACACTCTTCTCACAACTGATTTTATATGTATATGCCCTAATTTTAGACTTAAAAGAGGCAGGAAAGAAGGGGTAGAGAGGGAGGGGCAATGTGAGTCTGACAGCACTGACATCGGTAGTTGATCATTTAATAAGATAAAGAAATACCATCACCTGCAGAATTCTCTCAATTTTCCAGTCTAAAGTTGCATTTCTGTACAAATCAAATATTCTTGGCATCTGCAAAACAATTTTAAATTCTACGTTGTATATTTAGCAAGAAGTGGGTAGAAATTGTGGCCCTAGGAAATTTAAATTTGGAATAAAAAAGAACATTATATTTATGTATGTTCATTTGACTATGCAAATATAACAGCTATTTACAAATAGAGACATCTTTGAGCTTGTCTTTATGCTGCAGTAGCAAGAATCTGCCATAATAAAGTAGTTAAAATATATGGATAAGCAGACATTGCTATAACAATGGGGCAGCACAGTGGCTAAGTGGTTAGCACTTCTGCCTCACAGCGCCAGGGTCATGATTTCAATTCCCAACCATGGCCTTATCTGTGTGGAGTTTGTATGTTCTCCCCGTGTTTGCATGGGTTTCCTCCCACACTCCAATAACATACTGGTAGGTTAATTGGCTGTTATCAAAATTGACTGTAGTCTCTCTCTTTCTCTCTCTCTCTCTCTCTCTCTCTCTCTCTCTCTCTCTCTCTCTCTCTCTGTAAGTTAGGGAATTTAGACTGTAAGCTCCAATGGGGCAGGGACTGATGTGAATGAGTTCTCTGTACAGCATTGCGGAATCAGTGGTGCTATATAAATAAATGATATCAAATGACCACTTTGGTGAATAAGTAGTTTTTGATGTACTCTTGAGTGAAAATTATTATTTACCATGTTGCAACCTCCCCCCTTTTCCTTGCTTTTACAGCTGGGGCCCGCAGAGGAAAAAGGGAGAACACACTGCACTCTCTCTGTCACGACTTATACGTTGCGTACCTGCTATCGTTGGCACTACTCAGAGGAAGGTACGGAATCTAACGTGCCCCTGGTATTCACCAGGGACCTCCACAAGGAGGTATGGACTCCACTGCAGGAGCACGCAGGTCGCGGTCCTTCCACAAGTCAAATAGCGAGGTACAGGAGGAGAGTGTCAGACTGGCGGGGTCGGTAACTGTGCTGGTACACGAGGAATATCCGGAGGGATGGTGAAACAAGCCGGGTCGGTAACGTCTGGAACCGCAGTACAAAAGGGAGATCCAAAAAGGGTGGTCAAAAGGGTCCGGGTCAGAAGGGTCACAGGCAAACAAGAGAAGTCAGGACCAAGGCTAGGAACTGGAAACACAGGAAACGCTTGAGTAGCGTCCCGTTGCCTAGCAATGGGGCGCGCATGCGCAGATGGCCAGAACTTCCGCATCTGGTTGCCAGTCAACCAGAGAGAAGCAGGCAGCCGTCCCGAAGTGACAGTGGGACGGCACCTGGCAGTATATCCTCCTCTTCTTCCTCCTCCTCCTGTTTGGAGAAATTTCTTGAGTAACAGAGGGGCGTGAAGATCTTGTTTGTCACCCACGACCTCTCCTCTGGACCGTATCCTTTCCTATGGACGAGAAACTGTTGTTTGCCATGAAGAATGCGAGAGTCTAGTATCCGACTGATCTCAAATTCAGTTCTAGTGGAAGATTGTACTGGTGGAGGTCGGCAGGGAGGTTTGAAGAATTAACGATACATGGAAGGTATTATGACATTTCAGAGAAGGAGGCAGTTTCAACTTACAGCACACAGGATAAATGACTTACAAGATGGTATAGGGACCAATAAACCGTGGAGCTATCTTCATTGAGGAAACCTTTAGTTTCAATTCCCTGGTGGATAGCCCCACCTGGTCCCCCACTTTCAGGAGGGGAGTAGACCTCCTATGACAGTCTGCAAAGATCTTGTGGTGCTGTGTAGCCTTCAGTATTGCTGTTTTGGTCTTGGCCCAAATAAGAGCGAACTCTCGATAGAGGGTGTCCACGTGAACGTGTTAGTTATGGGAGAACTCTGCCCAGGGAAGAAATTGAGACCACTTATTCTGATTGACAGAGGTGAGACACCGTAGAAAAGTCTCAAGATCCTGATTAATTTGTTCGGTCTGGCCATTGGTCTGGGGATGATACCCCGAAGAGAACTTCAACTCTATACCCAGGTTTCGTCAAAAGGTTCTCTAGAACTGGGAGGTGAATTGGACCCTGCGGTCAGAGATAATCTCCTTAGGACAGCCATGTAACTTAAAGATCTCTTTGATAAAGATGTCGGCAAGACGACCGGCAGTAGGCAATCCAGTAAGTGGGATGAAGTGTGCCATCTTGGAGAACCGGTCAATAACCACCCAGATAGTGTTAAACCCTGCACTGAGGTGTAGGTCTGTGATGAAGTCCATAGCCACGCTCCCCCAGGGAACGTTGAGGATGAGAATTGGACGGAGCAGTCCCACCAGAGCTCTTCTAGGAGTCTTGTGTTGGGCAGGAAGTGATAAATTTGCATATGTCAGTACGTACAGTAAGCCACCAGAAACGACGACATAGCAACGTTGTAGTCTTTTTTATTCCGGCATGACCCACAATGCGAGAGGAATGAGCCCAACGTAGAGTATTTAGTCGTAGATGGGGTACCACAAACGACCGGCCTGGAGGAGGGGGGGAAGGCTTGGTTCTGGTGAGAGCCACGATATTAGAAGGATCAATGATGCACTGAGGTACCAACGGTTTTAGGCAATCAGAGTCGTCAAAGGAACGGGATAATGCATCCGCTTGTCCGTTCTTGGCACCAGGACAGAACGTGAGCGTCATGTTGAACCGAGCAAAGAAGGGTGCCCATCGGGTTTGCCGAGGGTTATGGCAACGAGCCTCCTGGATGAATACTATGATCAGTAAACACAGTAACAAGATATAAATCCCCCTCCAGCAGATGACGCCATTCCTCCAGCGCGGCCTTGATGGCTAGTAGCTCCTTATCCCCAATGCCATAATTGTATTCACTAGGAAGAAATCATCTGGAGAAAAACCCACATGGAGTGTGAGTGCGAGAAGGGGATTTTTGAAATAACACGACTCCAATACCCACAGAGGATGCATCCACTTCTAGGAAGAAGGGTCATTCCTGAAATCACTGGGAAAGGACTGGAGCCGAGGAGATTGCCTTTTTTAGTATCATGAAGGCAGAAGTGGCTTCCGGGGACCAGACCCTAGGATTGGCAGATTTCCTGGTTAAGGCTGTGATCGGAGCAATGATGTAGGAAAAGTCCTCAATAAATTAGCGATAATAGCTTGGAAAGTCAATGAATCTCTGAATAGCTTTAAGACTGTCAGGCGCCGCTCGGCGCCCGCCCGCCCGTCCATACAAGAACGTCTGGTTGCCTAGCAACCAGACGCGTCATTTCCCCTTCCGCCCGGCCGGCCAGCCTAGACCCAGAAGCGTCCCCGTTGCTAGGCAACAGGACGCTGCAGATAGAGAGCGCTACGGCGCTGCCCTATGACTAGCGCTACGGCGCTACAGCTATTACAGCACCACTAGTGCTGAGGGCATTGGTTAGCAGCCCTATTTAAGTGCCTCTGACCTCACCTCCTGTGCCAGAGTTTCAGGTCCTTTCCTGTCCTCCAGCGTTCCAGTGTTCCTGTGTCTATCTGTTTCCTGACCCTTGCCTTCCTCCAGTTTATTGCCGTTTGCCTGTGACCATTGTGACCCGGATTGCCTTGACTACCCCTTTGGATCTCCCTTTGTACCTCGCTGTCAGAACGTTATCGACCCGGCTTGACTCACACCCCGTTTGAATTCTCCTTGTGTACCTGCATTACCCGCATCATTGCTGAACCCGCCTGTCTGATATCCCTCTCGTGCTTCGCTATCTGACTCGTGGAAGGACCGCGACCTGCGTGTTTCCTGCAGCCAAGTCCATACCTCCTTGCGGGGGTCCCTGGTGAACACCAGGGGCACGTTAGACTCCGCGCCTTCCTCCGAGTAGTGCCAACGATAGCAGGTACGCTATACTAGTCGTGACAGTAAACTCTGGCGATGACTACCGAAGGAACGGGGGAACCCTCAGCCCGGGACCTTCTCATTCATTTGGCTCAGCGAGTAGAACAGCAAGAAGCAGCCCAAGCACATCTCCTACAATGTGTTCAAGGTATCGCTACACGCTTCGATGCCTTACAAGGCTCCCTGCCTGCTGCTCCTGCCATTACCACCGCCCCAGGGGCGTCCGCCAGTGTGGTTACGGTATCCACTGCAACTTCTGGCATGCGTATCCCCACACCTGAAAAATACGATGGAGATCCCAAGAAATGCAGGGGTTTCTTGAACCAGTGCTCCATCCAGTTTGAGTGCAATGCAGGAGCATTTCCTTCAGAGCGAACGAAGGTGGCGTTTATGATCTCCCTCCTGAGTGGTCAAGCACTAGCCTGGGCTTCGCCTTTGTGGGAAAATGGAGACCCTCTTCTTAATAACACCGGCTCCTTTATTGAAGCTTTCAGGAGAGTCTTCGATGACCCTGGGAGAGTAGCCTCTGCGGCCACCAGCTTGCTGAACCTGCGTCAAGGCAACTTATCTGTTGGGCAATATGCCATCCAGTTCCGGACCTTAGCGTCAGAGCTGAAATGGAACAACGAGGCGCTGGTCGCAACTTTTTGGCAAGGTCTAATCGACCGTATTAAGGACGAACTAATTTCTCGGGATCTCCCCTCTGATCTTGATACCCTAATTGCGCTATGCATTAAAGTAGACCTACGCTATCAAGAACGCACCCAGGAACGTCCTGTCTCTAAGCGGGTGGTTCCTCGTCTGGCTCCTCAATTTCAAAACCCAGTTTTGCCTATGGATGAACCCATGCAAGTAGGACGGTCCCGTTTATCCCCAGAAGAAAGAGAGAGGCGCTTCAGGCAGCGTCTCTGCCTTTACTGTGGCGATTCCGGACATGTTCTCAAGGTCTGTCCTAAGAAACCGGGAAACCCGTCCTCCTAAACGGTAGCAGGGAGGCCGGTTTAGGAGTATCCACAGTTGCTCCCTACTCAAAAAACACCCCTGAGCTTCTTATGGCAGTCACCCTGAGCACCCCTAGAGGTCCCTTCTCCACCACGGCCTTTGTGGATTCTGGCTCCTCCGGGAACTTCATTTCTGCCACTCTCATTGCTGGGCTTCAAATTCCAACTCTCCCCTTGCCTCAACCATTATCGTTAACAGCAGTAGATGGGAACCGTGTCAGCAGTGGCTCCATCTCCTACATCACGTCACCTATTCGGTTAATGGTTGGAGCCCTCCATAGCGAGATGATTCAGTTGTTGGTGTTGCCAAAATCCATCAATCCCATTATCTTGGGGCTTCCATGGCTACGAAGACACTCTCCGCAGATGGATTGGGACCGAGCTCAGGTTACTCGTTGGGGTACAGAATGTCATCATAGATGTCTACCTAGTGTTCTGCCTCCTGATTCCCAAGTTGTTGCTCAGTCCACGGTTACGGAAGTTAGCCTTCCAGCTGCATACACCGACTTCCAAGATGTATTCAGTAAAACGGAGGCCGAGTTATTACCTCCCCATCGGCCCTGGGATTGTTCCATCACTTTGCTTCCCGATCAACCTATACCCAAGGGGCGAACGTATCCCCTTTCTCGCCCAGAGACCCTGGCAATGTCCCAATATATCAAGGAGAATCTGGAACGTGGTTTTATTCGCAAGTCTACCTCTCCTGCTGGGGCTGGATTCTTCTTTGTCAAAAAAAAAGACGGGTCCCTGCGCCCATGCATTGACTATAGACCCCTGAATCGTATTACCATCAAGAATCGGTACCCGTTACCTCTTATCTCTGACCTATTTGACAGAATCAGCGGGGCTCAAGTGTTTACTAAATTAGACCTACGAGGGGCCTACAACCTCATTCGTATAAAGAAGGGTGACGAGTGGAAGACCGCCTTCAATACGAGGGATGGGCATTTTGAATACCTGGTAATGCCCTTCGGTCTTTGCAATGCCCCCGCCATCTTCCAGAATTTCGTTAACGACATCTTTCACGATCTATTGTACACCTCCGTAGTCGTTTATCTAGACGACATCCTAGTGTTTTCTAAAGACTTGAGTTCTCATCAAGAACAAGTGAGGGAGGTCTTACGAAGACTGCGCAAATATCATCTTTATTGCAAATTGGAAAAATGTGTTTTTGAAGTTCTCCAAGTGTCCTTCCTTGGGTTCATTGTGTCCGGCTCCGGGTTACAGATGGATCCCACCAAGGTGTCATCCATCTTGAATTGGCCTCAACCGCAGAGTCTTAAAAGTATCCAAAGATTCATTGGATTCGCCAATTATTATCGACAGTTCATCCAAGATTTCTCGTCCATCATTGCTCCAATTACAGCATTAACTAGGAGATCTGCCAATCCTAAGATATGGTCTCCAGAAGCTGTTTCTGCCTTCACTATTCTGAAGAAAGCCTTTTCCTCTGCCTCTGTGCTCTCTCAGCCGGATCAACAGCGACCTTTCTTTGTGGAGGTGGACGCCTCTTCAATAGGCATTGGAGCCGTGTTATTCCAAAAGACACCTTCAGGTACCCACTCTCCATGCGGGTTCTTCTCCAGACGATTTCTTCCCAACGAGATTAATTACGGAATCGGAGACAAGGAGCTTCTCGCTATTAAAGCAGCCTTGGAGGAATGGCGGCACCTATTAGAGGGAGCCCTATATCCAGTTACCATCTTTACAGACCACCGAAATTTGACATTCATTCGGGAAGCTCGCTGTCTGAATCCTCGGCAGGCCCGCTGGGCATCATTCTTTGCTCGCTTCAACATGATTCTTACCTTCTGTCCAGGTGCTAAGAATGGGCGGGCAGACGCTCTATCTCGTTCTTTTGATGATACAGACCGCCTGAACCCATCAATTCCTCATTGCATTATTGACCCTTCGAACATCATTGCTATTACCAATACGGTGAAGGATGTTCCGCCCACAGGACGATCATTTGTGGAACCACAATTACGACTCAAGGTGTTGCGTTAGGCCCATTCGTCCCGTATCGCGGGTCACGCGGGCATAAAGAAGACCACATTCCTTCTCTGCCGTCGGTTCTGGTGGCCTACCATACGCGCTGATATACGGGACTTTATTGCAGCATGTACCATTTGTGCCCAACACAAAACTTCCAGGAAGGTCCCTGCTGGGTTGCTCCAGCCCCTACCTACGCCGGATGCTCCCTGGGAGAGTATAGCCATGGATTTTATTACTGACCTTCCCTGCAGTTCTGGATTCAATACTATCTGGGTTGTCATTGACCGATTTTCTAAAATGGTGCATTTTATTCCTCTTTCAGGTCTACCTTCAGCCAGTCACTTAGCCGACACATTTATCAAGGAGATCTTCAGACTTCATGGCTGCCCTAAGGAAATTATCTCTGACAGGGGAGTGCAATTCATCTCCCGGTTCTGGAGGGCTTTCTGTAAAAAACTGGGTACGGTGTTAAAATTCTCATCGGGATATCACCCCCAGACCAATGGTCAGACCGAGCGGATCAACCAGGATTTAGAGACTTTTCTCCGTTGCTTTACCGCTGATAATCAAAGCAGATGGTCGCAATTTCTTCCCTGGGCAGAATTCTCACACAATCACCATGTCCATGAATCTACCGGGTTTTCTCCATTCTTTATTGTGACCGGGATGCATCCTATTATCCCAGATCCATTTCCCAATTCTTCCTCCTCTGTTCCAGCGGTGGACTCACTTTATCGAGAATTCTCTATCATTTGGGCCACAACCAAAGCAGCTCTACAAAAGGCATCACAGCACCATAAGATCTTTGCAGATCGCCACCGTAGGGCTACTCCCCTATTGAAGGTAGGGGATCAAGTATGGCTTTCCACTAAAGACTTAAAACTCAAAGTACCATCTATGAAAATGGCTCCACGTTTTATTGGTCCTTACATCATCTCACAAGTTATTAATCCAGTGTGTGTTAAACTAAAGCTACCGGCTTCTTTACGATGTCATAATACTTTTCACGTGTCCCTACTCCGGCCATTGGTGCTTAACAGGTTCTTTGTACCTCCATCTCGACCTCCTCCGGTTCAAACCTCCTCTGGAACAGAGTTTGAGATCAGCCGGATCCTGGATGTCCGCATTCGCTACGGGCAACAACAGTTCCTTGTGCACTGGAAGGGATTTGGCCCGGAAGAAAGATCTTGGGTGGATAAACCAGACCTTCACGCTCCTCAGTTACTTAAGAGGTTCCTCCAAACAAGGGGAGAAGGAGGAGGGCATACTGTCAGGCGCCGCTCGGCGGCCGCCCGCCCGTCCATACAAGAACGTCTGGTTGCCTAGCAACCAGACGCGTCATTTCCCCTTCCGCCTGGCCGGCCAGCCCAGACCCAGAAGCGTCCCCGTTGCTAGGCAACGGGACGCTGCAGATAGAGAGCGCTACGGCGCTGCCCTATGACTAGCGCTACGGCGCTACAGCTATTACAGCACCACTAGTGCTGAGGGCATTGGTTAGCAGCCCTATTTAAGTGCCTCTGACCTCACCTCCTGTGCCAGAGTTTCAGGTCCTTTCCTGTCCTCCAGCGTTCCAGTGTTACTGTGTCTATCTGTTTCCTGACCCTTGCCTTCCTCCAGTTTATTGCCGTTTGCCTGTGACCATTGTGACCCGGATTGCCTTGACTACCCCTTTGGATCTCCCTTTGTACCTCGCTGTCAGAACGTTATCGACCCGGCTTGACTCACACCCCGTTTGAATTCTCCTTGTGTACCTGCATTACCCGCATCATTGCTGAACCCGCCTGTCTGATATCCCTCTCGTGCTTCGCTATCTGACTCGTGGAAGGACCGCGACCTGCGTGTTTCCTGCAGCCAAGTCCATACCTCTTTGCGGGGGTCCCTGGTGAACACCAGGGGCACGTTAGACTCCGCGCCTTCCTCCGAGTAGTGCCAACGATAGCAGGTACGCTATACTAGTCGTGACAAAGACATTGTGGCTGGGGCCAATCCAGAATAGCTGTCACCTTGGTGGTATCTATGCGCAGTCCCTGGCCTGACACAATGAAACCAAGAAAAGGTACTTGTGTTACCACGAAAACACACTTCTCCAATTTGCAATAGAGGTGGTATTTCCGGAGTCTGCATAAGACCTCTTTGACCTGTTCCTGATGAGACTTCAAATCCTTAGAAAATATCAATATATCGTCTAAGTAGACTACCACAGAGGTGTATAACAGATCCTGAAAGATGTCATTGATAAAGGTTTGGAAGATAGCCGGTGCATTACAGAGGCCGAAAGGCATCACCAGATACTCGAAGTGCCCATCCCTGGTATTAAAGGCCGTCTTCCATTCGTCCCCTTTCTTGATGCGAATCAGATTGTAGGCCCCACGAAGGTCTAATTTGGAAAAAAATTGTGATCCACTGATTCTATCAAAGAGATCGGAGATGAGAGGTAATGGATATTGATTTTTGATGGTGATACAGATAAGAGATCGTTAATCGATACATGGACGGAGAGACCCGTCTTTTTTTTTAACAAAGAAGAAGCCTGCCCCGACAAGGGATGTAGACTTGTGGATAAATCCCCATTTTAAATTCTGTGATGTATTGGGACATTGCCAACATCTCCGGACGAGACAACGGATACGTCCGCTCCTTGGGAATAGGCTGGTCAGGAGACAGAACAATGGCGCAATCCCAGGGATGATGAGGAGGCAGAGTCTCCACTTCAATCTTGCTAAATACATCCTGGAACTCCATACATGCAGCAGGAAGGGTAGTTAGGTTAGAGTGAGCGATGACCTGAGACTTGGGAGGCAGAACCTTGGACAAGCATCTGTGAAGACATCTTGAACCCCATGCTGTAACCTGAGCATGACCCCAATCCATTTGAGGTGAATTCATCCTTAACCATGGTAGTCCCAAGATGAGAGGATTAATGGACTTGGGCAAAACCAGAAATGGAACCATCTCGCAATGAAGAGCTCTTGCCATCAATCGGACTGGGGAGGTAAAGGAGGAGATGGAGCCATTAGTGACACGACTACCGTCGACTGCCATTAAAGATAACGGTTGAGGCAAGGATTCTAACGGAATATGGAGCTGAAATGAAGTTCCTGGAGGAGCCGGAGTCCACAAAGGCCGTGATGGAGAAAGGACCTTTAGAGGTGCTCAAGGTGACAGCCATAAGAAAAGAAATTCTGGGGAATTTTTGTAGTAGGGAGCAACAGTGGATTCTCCTAAAGCGGCCTCCATGCCACTGTTCAGGAGGAAGAGTTTCCCGGTCTCTTGGGGCAAACTTTCAGAAGGTGTCCAGGGTCTCCACAATATATGCACAAACGTTGTTTGAAATGTCTCTCCCTTTCCTCTGGGGACAATCTAGAACGTCCTACTTGCATAGGGTTACCCACGGGCAGAATAGGATTTTGGAACTGGGGCGCCAGCTGTGGCATGACCCGTGTATTAGTGGAACGTTTCTGCGTGCGCTCTTAATAGCGCAAATCCACTTTGATACACATCGAGATGAGGGAATGGAGATTCGAAGGAAGGTCTCTGGAAATTAGCTCATCTTAAATACGGTCAACCAGTCCTTGCCAGAAAGTTGCCACTAGCGCTTCGTTGTTCAATTTCAACTCGGAAACCAAAGTCCGGAACTGAACTGCATATTGACACGGACAGGTCACCTTGATGGAGGTTCAGCAAACTTGTGGTTGCAGAAGCTACTCTTCCGGGGTCATCAAAGACCCTCCCAAAGGCTTCAATGAAGGAGGTTGTGTTGCTAAGGAAGGAATCCCCTCGTTCCCACAGGGGCGAGGCCTAGGCGAGTGCTTGACCGCTAAGGAGGGAGATGATAAATGCCACTTTGATGCGTTCTGGCGGAAAGGCCCCAGGGTTACATTCAAATTGAATAGCGCATTGGTTTAAGAAACCCCTGCATCTCTTAGGATCTCCATCAAACTTTTCAGGTGCCGGAATGCGCAGACTGGAGGCAGCTGTAGAGACCATGACCACACTGGAGGATGCAGCCGCGGAGGAGGTTATAGCTGGAGTAGTGGGCAAGGAGCCCTGTAAAGCATCAATGCGGGTAGTGATACCTTGGACACATTGTAGGAGATGTGCCTGGGCTGCTTTCTGTTGTTCAACCCACTGGGCTAGGTGCAGGAGTAAATCCCGGACTGAAGGTTCACCAGAACCCTCCGTAATCATGGCCAGAGTATACTGTCACGACTTATACATTGCGTACCTGCTATCGTTGGCACTACTCAGAGGAAGGTAAGGAATCTAATATGCCCCTGGTATTTACCAGGGACCTCCGCAAGGAGGTATGGACTCCCCTGCAGGAACACTCAGGTCGCGGTCCTTCCACGAGTCAAATAGCGAGGTACGGGAGGAGAGTGTCAGACTGGCCGGATTGGTAACTGTGCTGGCAAATAGAAGTACACGAGGAATATCCGGAGGGATGGTGAAACAAGCTGGGTCAGTAACGTCTGGAAGCGCAGTACAATAGGGAGTTACAAAAGGGGTGGTCAAAACTGTCCGATCAGAAGGGTCACAGGCAAACAAGAGAAGTCAGGAACAAGGCTAGGAACTGGAAACACAGGAAACGCTGCAGGCAGGTTAGACCTGATACTCTGGCACTGGTGTGCACACAGGAAGCTCCTTATAAAGGCTGAGGAGCCAATGGGACAGCAGGGTGCGGCGGCGCTGTTCTCAACTGCCGCCTCAAGTCTTGAGTAGTCTTGCGCATGCGCAGAAGGCTGCGCCGGGCGGCCGGATCTTCCACGTCGCCAGGCAACCAGACGAGCTAGAGAGAGAAGCAGGCGGCTGTCCCCAAGTGATAGCGGGACAGCGCCTGACGCTCTCCTCCTCTTCTTGTATGCTGCGTAACCATGTTATGCAGAGCAAGTTACGTAACAAGAAATTTGTCTGCTTCTTGTTCAGTCTTACTCTGCTTACAGCAAAGCAGAGAATAAGTCAGATTGGGAGCATTCAGCTGGGGAACGCAGGTGAAGGCTCACTGTACTGTGTGGAATAATATGAATTGTGCTATATAAATAATGCTAAATAAATAGTAAACCTTCACTCACTAACAAGGAGTTGCTTTACACTTCCAACTGCTGTAATGGTCATTGACATGCCAATCAGGGGTAGCTGCCCATGAGGGGGAAAGCTCAATATTGCAATATCTGCAACCTACGCAAACATTCTGCAACACTTCGAATAAGGAATATCTTTTACTTAAATATTAGTTGTCGAACATAGTGGGTGGTTTATGCTTTGCTTTTGGCTTGCAGAAAGTATATATTGGACAAATCAACAAGGAATTGAAATGTATTGAGAAACTTCTACCATTACATTACTAAGGAGAGACAATCAGCTTAAGAAAATATTGACAATGATAGCCTATGCCACCCTGTGTTTTGTGTTGCTGGGGACCGGTTGGGCTTGCCTTGCCACCGTTCCCTTGTCTCTATTCTAAATATGCCCTCTAACCAGAGTAAGAGGGGCTTTTGTTGCTGCCACCACTGTACTCCTTTGTGGTGTCTAAAACCACGTCCTTCTGGGTAACTCTTGCTGCTAGTGTACCCACTTTCTGATACACCTGGATTGGTACCCCTGATCTCTGGCCTTCAGATCAGGGTTGCTGTGAATGGTTCCCCCTGGCCTATCACACTGGGCAGAGCTGCAGATAGCGGGCAAAGTGTTGGTACTGGAATGCTGGGTCCCAAACTCATTACGGATTAGATTTGATTAGAACCCAAACGGATTAGATTTGGTCTAATCTGCAGTTCACAGGAATTGTAGCAGGAAAGTAGGCATCAAAGCGGGTTCCTTAAGCAGTGATGTTTTTTAGCTCAGGTCGTCCTGAAATGGACAGTTACATGCTAGCTTGAGGTATTAGTTCTTTGCAAAGATATATACCTTAAACTGTGTAAAACAAATTTGTATTAATAAACACCTAATTCACCAATATATTCTCTTTTTTTCTTTTTTTTAGATATTCACCCTCTCTTCACTCCAACTGTAACAATTCACTTGTGGGATCTAGTATTCTTTAGTTTCCCATCATACATGCATATAATATTGAGGCCTTGATGTTTTATTATCTATTATTCATCTTTTTCACATGACTAATTTAAATTTTTTTCCTAATCTTTATATATATTTTTTATTTTAGTCTGGTCATGCTATACAGCTCTCATGAGGATTAACCTTGCTATAACATTTGGATATACGAGATTCTATTGAACAGCTTATTTGGACAAAATTCATGCTATATGAAGATCAGGTATGATGATGCACCTCTATTTGGTGTAATATCTCTTATATCATTTACCTTTGGGATCCCTCTTATATCTTTCATATTATAGTTATTTTCGGGACTCGGCAGTGGAACCCTGGCAACTTTTAGTCTAGAGAGCAAACAAGCAAGATGCCCAGGCTCTTCTAACAGCGCACCACAATGGAAAAGTAAAGGACTAAGGGGCCTATTTATTAATGGATGCATCTCCCCCAGTTAATTTTTAACCTTTATAGCAACGATAAGGGATGATATAATGTGGTTATTTATTAAAATAATCATTCTTACTTTACTTTAGCAATAACTTCGGGATCTAACAGGGAGTCTTTAATGAACATGAGTGAATCATTTTTGGTATTTAACAAAGGGGAGAGCACAAAGTCTGCCGGAGAGGGATCCGAAAATCCCTCTCTTGCATTGCTCTCCACATAGGGCAGAATGGCTAATACCATCTTCAGTTATCACTGTACTAGAATCTGCATGCTGTACAATCAGAACATTCCACAAATGAGGAAACAAGGTGCTAAATTATCAATGCCATTGATGCAACTCTTTTCTCACACAGTATTGTCAGGATACCAAATATTGTGTTTAAATCCTAATTTTATTAGTCTTTGATGCCCTGCTCTCAGACAACCCCTGGGGTAAATGTGTCAAGCTGAGATTTTTCCGACGGGTTTGAAAAACCAATCAGATTCTAGCTATCATTTATTTAGTACATTCTACAAAATGATAACTAGAATCTGATTGGTTGCTATAGGTAACATCTACACTTTTCTAATTCGCTGGAAAACTCTTAGCTTGATACATTTACCCCCTGATGTTCAACAGTAATATGTAATATCCCTATGGTGAAACCTTTTTGTTGTCAGTAAGAGAAATCTGCCCTCATGACTGATAAGGGAAAAAAATGAACTGCACATGTTCATAAAGGGTTTGCAAATTGGCCAAGTTAAATCTAATCCTGATTGGGAGAGGGGGTAGATTGCCCTCAATCAACCAGAATGGCTGTCCTGCTCATACATCCACTAGGTTTGGTGCAGTAATTCATTTAAATTTAATGTGAATTTGTAGCAGGGGTGGAGACTGGTTTTGGCGCTATATAAAGAGCATATGTTGCTGTATTCTGGCTATTCCATCTTGTACTCCTGGGAGTTTGTGAGTTGGAACTGTACCCCTAGTGAGAGGTTATGGCTCCTGCTAAAGTGACTGGAGAATCAGTAGGCTACTGAAGGGCTGTGAGGATTGGCAAGTATTCTTCCTTCATTGGGGTCTCTATCGTGTGGATAGCAGACCGTGTGTGGCAGTGCCAAGGGTGGAGGTACTGCAGCATTGATGTAAGGTCATGATCAGCTATTCAGTGGTGGCCTTTGAAACCGATATAGTGCTGTTACTAATCCATTGAGAATGTTGCCTACTTTGTGTCACAAATGCTGGGGTTTGGAGATCCGGATCAGGACCTGTGGGCTTAACTGGCTTAATAGATTAGAAGTTAAAGCTTGGGTGCCTTGTGAACGCTCCTGCTCATCTGGGCCTTACCTGGAAAAGTAGCACGGCTTCTGTGGGTACTAGTGGCCTGAGACACAAAACTCAGAATTGGAGTCAGAACCAAATAAATATATCAAGGTTTTTACCAAGGTAGAGGAGGGATACAGGAGGTAGAAGAGGAAGAGAAATATTAGAACACAAGGTCATGCAATGAAATTGGAGGAAAGTTTCAGAGGAAATTTGAGGGGAAAAATAATTACTTCACAAAAAGGGTACTGGATGAGTGGAATAGCTTCCCATCAGAGGTGGCAGTGGCTAATACAGGAGAGCAATTTAAACATGCTTGTGATAGACCTAAAGTTAGCCTTACAAAGAACTAAGGATCAAATAGCTACTCTTTGTATCACTGGTTTCACAAAGAAATATACTGGTGTCATTCTTTTGGAAAAAACTGTGAAATGTCATAACAAAGTCGATCACCTTGGTAAGGTGGAATTCCACACTTTATATGCGTCATTTACTAGAGGGACAGCAACAAGCCATCAAGACCTACACATCAAGCCATGAGATAGGGAGAGAGGGGACATGTTTCCTTAGGGGGAGATGCTACCTTACTCCAGCACAATGGCAAATCATTTTTATTTTATGCAAGCTACTGAAACCATTTTAAAGTTTAAGAAATTATGTGATTACAGACACTGCAATCCTAAGTCAAGTCATAACCTTAATCAAATTATTGGAAAAGCAGGCCATGGAAACCCATTCCATTAAGATCCTGCCACACAGTTTTTGTGCTTACCTTAATGCCAGTGAAAGTTTGGATCTCTTCAGCTATGGATGCAGCAGAGCGTTGGCAACTTTAATGCACCATGCGCCTTAGTAGCCATTGACCCAGCTTTACGTGGTTGTCCGTTGTTGTTCCTAAACGCTTCCACTTTCTCATAATATCACTTACAGTTCACCATCTAAAATCCAGCAGGCATGAAATTTCACAAACCATCTTATAGCAAAGTTGGCATCCTATCACAGAACCACGCTAGAAGTCACTGCGCTCCTCAGGACAACCTATTTTGTATCACAAATGTTTGCAAATGGAGACTGCATGGTTAGGCGCTTGATTTTATACAGCTCTGGCAACCAGTCTGATTGAAACACCTCAATTCAGTAATTAACAAGTGTGACCAAATACTTTTGTCCATACAGTGTATGTTTGTCAGTTACCATGTATATCTACATCCAGTTAGCATGCTTAGCTGCATATTAATATCCAGTTTGAGGTTGTAATGTTGCATGTAGAATGCTTACAGCAATGGAAACATCGAGAAAGGAAAAGTTTAAATTGTGATGTGCCCATGGTTTGGTGAGAGCCCAAAAATTGTAAAATCACCACAATGATTGTTATTTTTTCGGGTTAATGTAAAAGGTTTAAATCAATACAGAAAGAAACTCAAGTGGGAATGTCCTTATTTGGCAACATCAAGATGACCTATGCCACGCAGTGTGTCATACCAATGTTTAGCACACTCACTGTTTGATCTTCTGCTGTCAGATGTAGAAGAAGTTCAGGACTTTGGTGGTAGCAGATGAAGTGAATATGAAGGAAGCATTTCAATACCTCAGCAGTTCTCCAAAGAATTCCTCAGCAGTTCTCCCATTCAATGATCCGAAACGGGACCTCAATCTGTCAAAGCCTGATCTAATATGAGCAAAAAGGACCTCCAAAGCCACTTACACACATGTCCATATAATCTTAGTGATCTCAGTGAGGAACAAGGGAAGAAGCTTCATCAAGATACAAAAGTGATGGAGGAAACTCACAAGAAATGTATCAAGGCAAATGGCACATTCAGAAACATGATGGCAGATTAATGATGAAGCCTCCAACATGATTATCCTGGTGATAACCCACATAAAAAAAAAAATCGCACCAACAGCATTTTACTATGCATTAATTGTACTTTTCCACATCAGCATATATGTTTATCTGTTATACCCCTGATGAAGTCACAGTGAGTGACGAAACGCGTTGGGCCAATCAAAACATTTGACATGCCTCTTTGACGTCACGGGATTTCCCGCATGTTCGTGTACACAACCAGCACGGCTGGCTCCGGTGAGCGTTTTATCTGGAGAAGCACATGACGGGACACAGAAGGGATTTTTAAAAAGATACCTTTTGAGGACTATTACTTCACATGGAATGTGAGTTATTATTTTTAAATGTTCAAAATTAAAGCTATTTTATCTAACGTACTACACTATCATATGCATCTTGTCTTCCCCTCCCCCTATGTTTCAATACATGAGCACATTTAACATCACATGCTCCGGTGGAGATGGAAGCCGTTTGAACGCCATAGTGTGTATATCGATAACCATATGAAGGTTAAATACTCTTTGGATTGATACAAATCTAGGATTCGGATAAGTTGGATTCAACTTTATTTGGACTATACAGAGACTTGAGTACAATATCACGTTTTTATCTTTGCTATCCACAGAAACTATATAACGCATTATGATATTTATGTTATTTGGTAATATCTAACAGGTATTTAAGCACTAATTTTCTGACTCAATCTGGGAAAGCCCAGTTTTGAGTGGTGTAAACATCAAAATTAGAATTCATTGCCCTAGTGTTATCTTTAATCCTCATCCCCTGTATTGCGCCGATTCCACAAACAACTTGTTTTCCATTGTATCTGAGGAGTGTCAGGAAATCCTCACCCTGTGGTTTTAATGGCAGTAAACCCAACTCCCTTTCCCCCTATCCGTAAAAAAGGCAGCTAGGAAGCGCTCACCGAATGAAACCTGCATATGGTTAATTCCAGTGAAAGTTTCTATATTTTCTGAGCTACATCAGCATATATGTTTATCTGTTATATTATACAAAATAAAATGCCATTATGTATTTCATGTGTATAATTTTGTATGATTTGAGACAATTTCAATGTGATTTATAAGCTGGCTCTACCTGACCGTTAAAAATTTGTCCTTTTTTAATGTTTTTCAATAGGGTACCAATTAACTCAAAAATTATAGCCAATCTAGCCAAAGCGTCATATTCGGAATCTGCACTACAAAGTTACTCCAAAATCACTGTTTTATGAATGGCAATAAAATTAGTGTTACCACGGTTATTTTTTCAAATTGAATCGGAGAGAGCAAATACAACAATGGCAGAGTTACATAATCCTTCATTAACACGAGATTGGAAACAAGACCTCAACTACAGACAGTGGTGTTATACCCTGCAAATCATAGGGATATTACTGCATTCATTCATTCAGAAACTCTATATCTTCCATAGAGCGGGCTTTTTAAATTAATGCTGATCAATCAGTCTTTTGGTCAAGAAATGTTGTGCTTTGTAGATTGTAGATCCAATTACAAAATTTCAGAGGCAAAATCAGAGGCATGCTCAGTGAAGTACGTGTTTGCGTTTTGCAGAGCATGCCTCTGATTTCTTTTATTTAATATATTCTTCACAATCTTCCATTGACAAATTCTCGATCAGAACAGACTAGTATGCTTAATTCCAAAGTCTCAGTTTAATTTTAGGGAGACAGCAAGTCACTCCCATCATTTAAGAGAGTTAAGAGGACTGTCAGCTTTCGGCTGCTACTCTGTCAGGGAGAATAGAATAGAATAAAACTGTGATATACAGGATCAAATAGATCCTCCCTGTTGTGATTGATTTACACTCTGGATATAATGATATCTATGATATATCAAAGTGTCATGTTGCATTAATACTTTGTAGCTGTCAAGGAATTGATATAATATACTAGTCGAGTAA
Source organism: Mixophyes fleayi (assembly GCF_038048845.1). Classification (NCBI taxonomy): domain Eukaryota; kingdom Metazoa; phylum Chordata; class Amphibia; order Anura; family Limnodynastidae; genus Mixophyes; species Mixophyes fleayi. Next base: position 189,619,339 of record NC_134402.1, on the reverse strand, counting down.
GTGAGGTATTAACTCAGAGATAAAGACACGTACTCAGCAATTTTATTTCACTTTTATTTTCACTATATTTCACTCAATCACTTGCTTTTGCACAAATTTTGCTGCACCTCTTAAACTTGCAACTGCTTTCTTCGCTTTTGTTTGATATTTGTAATTTGACTGGGAGGCAGTACCTTGAACTTCTTGGATATGGAGATAGGCATTAATTTCTGAAAATAATAAGACATATTAACAAATAACAGTCCCATAATCTATACTAGTGCGATAATAACTTCTCTGGTATAATAAAAATTTATTCCAAAACTACTAGGGAGATCTTTGCCTCTCTTCTATATCACTGGACCTGTAGAATTCTTCCTTACAATACTTCTTGGGTGCCAACCATCGGCCCGTTGCAGCAATATCAGTAGACCTCTAAAAAATTTAAACATTTGTTAAAAGGTTGGAGTTTTCTTAAGCTCGTGTAAAAGGTTACTCCATAAACCAGACTGGATGCTGAGTATGAAGAGTTATTATGGTTCACATCTTATCAACCTTAAAGGTACTGGAAGCTTTGTTGAAGAGATAAAGTTCACAATCTTATATTGTGCAAGATGGCATTGTCCTTGGAGCCACCCACCCATATGCTGAAAAGGGCATGCACATAGGTTAACAAACCAAGTACTTTAGCAATAGGGACTGTCCCTTTTGTGGCGTAAGTGCTTACTTTGGGCCCCCACAAGAGCCAACATTTTTATTGCTGGTTGTTCAACTGGAGAATAGGGAAGGATGTTAACAAATGAATAATGAGCATTTGTAAAACAGTGGTCATCTTCCCCAATAGTGACAAATTATCACCCTCATCATTATCCTCATCAAATAGGTCTACAATCAACTACATTTTCATTTGTAAATAGAAGGTACACCAAGTAGATACCCGTTAGGCAGCATGTGTGACACATTGGAGAAGGTCAGCAGCAAATACATTGGAGAGGGTTAGCAGCAATACATTGGAGAGGGTCAGCATCAAAAACATTGGAGAGGGTCAGCAGCAATACATTGGAGAGGGTCAGCAACAATACATTGGAGAGGTCAGCAGCAAATGTAGTGGAGAGAGTCAACAACAAGACATTGGAGAGGATCAGCAGCAAGACATTGGAGAGGGACACCAGTGGAAGCATCAGAGCTCATTAGATGGACAGCGTCAGCATCAGTAGACATTATGGCACAATGTTAAATGGTGCAAGATGGAATTGTCCTTGGGGCCACATACATGTCTTGGACAGCTACAGGATTGACATCATATGTTTGGTGGGCAGCAGAAAAGGGTTTTAAAGTCGACAATATAATTACATTAACAGTTTTATTAGGACATAAATTGAAATGTAGACAGTATGTTTTAGATTGACAATTCAAATGTAGACAGGACTATTAGGTCGACAATAATATCCTTAACCCTAACCCTAGCCCTATCCCTAATCTTATCACTATTCCTATGCCTATCACTAACCCTATCCTTATCCCTAACCCTATCCCTATCTCACACTGCAACCTTAACACTAACCATATAATACTATTGACATTTGAACTGTCAATCTAATAATACTGTCCATTATGTGAATTGTTGATCAAATAATAATGTCTGTGCCTGAATTGTTGACCTAATGTTGTTGACTTGCATTTTTTTTTCATTTGCTAAGACAGTTGCTTTTTGAAAACATATGGAGACTCTGCCAGAGGATCAGGTGATTACCAAAGTTATACATCATCAAGGGCTTAGGAGTTGTTATTGAATCTCCCTAGCCAAGATATAAGATTTTTTGACTTTGATAATAGGAACGCCTTGTTCAGAATATATAAAAGTCTTTCATATGGTCAACCACTACACTTGATTACTGATGTGCCCATGTTTACCATAGAGGTATTTATTCTATTTAGCTGTTGAACAGCATATTATATTAGAGATGCTCAGGCTCAGTTCGCCGAGAAACAAACCCACCCGAAATTAGCATATCCAAGTACCGAGCCGAGTCGTTTTCACGTTTTATCGGAATCAAAAACATGGCAGAACGTCATTGTTAGGTCATCAAATCTCGGATGTCGCGAGTTTTGAAATCTATAAATACCACCTTCCATGGCGACCTAGCGCCATTTGAAAGAGGGACATAGAAGGGGTAGCACACTGTGTAGAGCAGTTGGGCGGCAACATAGATAGAATTGAAAGAGGATGGGGTAGCAGTGTTCAACAAAGTCTACAGTGACATTCAGGAGAGCTCCATTGCTCCATTGCTATTTCTCATTGCAGAAAAATACAAATACTAGTGCTGGCAGGCTTGGTCTAATTCTGCAGTCACATTCTACTGTGTTATATAGGTAACACACAAAGAGGAGAGCTCCATTGCTCCATTGCTAATTGTCATTGCTGAAATTCAAATACTAGACCTTGCAGGCTTCTCTTCTGACTTTTTTTCAAATTGTACGATGTTATATAGGTTACACACAAAGAGAAGAGCTCCATTGCTCCATTGCTAATTGTCATTGCTGAAATACAAATACTAGGCCTGGCAGGCTTTTCTTCTGAATTTGCAGTCAAAGTGTATGGTGTTATCAAAATGGATTCACAGCAGTACACAGAAGAGCAGGAGCACCAAGCAGCTGCTGCCACCAGTAACGATGATAGTAATCCCTGTACATCATCTGGTAAAGCCTATGTAAAAGTACATAGTGTTTTTAACTCAGATCAAACAAAAATGTAAAAAAACACCTTTTACCTTGGTCCAAAAAAAAAGAGCTGTAATCCAGGCAAAGTTATCTGCAGAAAAAAATAAAATTGCCAACAGGCCATTCTACACACGCAGTGGCAAAGAAAGAATGAGGCCTTCGCCTTTCTCTATGAGTGCTAGTTCTGCAACTGTCACTGAGCCATCTTCTTTTAAGGTCAGTTGTGACCAAGCAAGACCTTGTCATTTGGACTCCAAAAGTGGTGCCCAAATACTTTTATGTGTAAAAGCCGAGCTAGACGAAAACAGTAAGGCATTAGAGGAAAATGTATGTTCAGATTCAGAAATTACACAAATTCCTGAGGAGAGTCCATCCATGAGTGCTATGTGTAACCGTGACCATTCTGATAGTGTACCCATAAAGAAGGGCCCTTTCAGCATTTCTTCCACTTTGGAATTGCAACAGGATGAGGGGGATATTTCTGTAGCCGACGAGGGGGCTAATGAGGATGTTGATGAGGATAATGTTGTTGACATAAGACCAAAAAATCCACTTCTTAAGTGTGGAATTATTGTTACCCAAATCCAGACAACAGTTGTCTAGCCATTTGTAGCATATGTAAAGCCACAGTCAGTCGAGGTAGGGACCTTAACCTTCTAGGAACCTCATCCATATTACGCCATTTGACGCGAGTTCATGTCCAGGTGTTGGGAAAATCAGAAACTTATGCTAAAAAAAACAACAGGCAGTCCATCATCAGCTAGGACCCTTATCTCACCTACATCCCGACGCCTGCATTCTACACCCACAACACCGTCCTCGTCAATATCCTCAGTAGCGATCAGATTTAGTCTTGCATCCAAGTTGCTAAGGCTAGATGACTCTCCACTATCCTGGATTCCTCAGAAGAATTCTTGAGTGTTAGTCCCACTGCTGCTGCTGCTGCTGCTGCTGGGGGTGAAGCTTCATCCCAGAAGCAGACCAAGAAGAAGACTACTAGTAGTTTACAACAATTGACTGTTAAACAATCTTTTGCAAGAGGAAGCAAGTATGAAAGCTGTCACCTAGTCGCAAAGCGGATCACAGACGCCATGGCAACTATGCTAGTATTAGAGCTGCGTCCAATATCCACTATTAATGCAGCTGGTTTTAGACAGTTACTTAAGGTCTTGTGTCCCCGTTACCAAATTCCATCAAGACACCATTTCAGTAGAAAAGCTATTCCTCACCTCTACCAGAAGGTTCGTAAACATGTTATTATTGGGCTGCAAAATGCCATTCTACTCACTGTACACTTAACTACAGATATGTGGACAAGCGGAACTGGGCAAACTAAAGATTATATAACTGTGACAGCCCACTGGGTTGGTGATTCGTGTTCACCAGCAGGAGCAGCAGAAGCACGTACCCAAGTACGTCATATTTGTCAGAGGCAGGCTACTCTGTGTATCACCGGCTTCACTAAGAGGCATACAGCTGACAATCTGTTACAAAAACTAAGGGATGTCATTGCAACATGGCTTACCCCGCTTGGACTCTCTTAAGGATATAACATTTCTGATAACGCCACACCAATATTGTGAGAGCATTACAGCTGAGTGAATTCCATCACATTTCCTGTTTTGCTCACACAATAAACTTGGTGGTGCAGAGCTTTTAAAAAAAATGACAGGGACGTGCAGGAGATGCTGTCTTTGGCCCGTAAAATATCTGGACAGTTTCGGCAATCGGCAACAGCGTGTAGGAGATTGCAGCAGCTGCATGAGCAATTTCATTTGCCCTGCCCCCAACTGAAGCAAAAGGTGGTGACAAGGTGGAATTCCACCCTGTATATGCCTTTGCAGATGGAGGAATAGCGAAAAGCCATCCACGCTTACTCCGCAAGCCATGACATTGGCAAAACATGGGGGAATGTATTTTAGTCAAGAGCAGTGGAGAATTCTTTCCGTGTTGTGCAAGGTGCTGAAACCATTCGAAGTAGTCACCTGTGAAGTGAGTTTAGACACTGCTATCTAGAGTCAAGTGATTCTCTTAATTATACTTTTGGAAAAGCAGCTTGAGAAACTGAAGCAGGAGATCAAACAAACCAATTAAGTTAAGTATGTTGGACTTGTAGTTCAAGTACTTTATTCGCTTCACCAGGATCCAAGAGTTATCAAAATCTTGAAATCGGATCACTACATTTTGGCGACTGTGCTTGATCCTTGGTTTAAGAGCTACGTCTTCTCTTTGTTTCCAGCCGACCCAGATCTGAAGAGATGCAATGACCTCCTGATGAGCAAGATGACAGCTCAATTGTTACGTGCCAGAACGACATCTCCTCCTTCAGTTTCTGACTCAACTGCTGCTAGTAAAAAACTTAGCTTTTCCAAGAGACCCAGGTATGATGCAGATGACTCAGCACCAAATTTTGACATCTGGTCTGGTCTAAAAGAATTGACCAAAAAACTTAACACCTCTGCCGTATCTCCACCTGATTCTACTATCAGCATCCAAAGGATGGTGGAGGATTATTTTCACAACAGCATAGAATTAGACACATCAGACAGTCCCTTTTCATACTGGGAGTAAAAAAAAGGGAATTTGGAGACCCATGTACCAACTCACTTTGCACTGCCTAAGCTGCCCACCCTCCAGTGTGTACTCGGAAAGAGTTTTCAGCACAGCCGGAAACCTTGTCAGTGATCGGCGTAGGAGGCTACTTCCTCAAAATGTGGAAAAGATGATGTTCATAAAAGTGAATTTCAAGTTCCACGAGGAAGGCCTTTCCCGCCAATTACATCAAAATACTGAGTCTTCTGTAATGGTGGATTGCAGCGGTGATGAATTAATAATATGTGAGGATGATGTACACACGGATCAGGGTGAGGATGAGGCTGAGGATGATGACAACAACATCTTGACACAGAAGAGTTCATTAACAACACTGTTACTTTAGGTGCCTTAAGCCCATTGTTAGCTTGTTTTGTGGGGACCCAAACAAACCAAGCACTTCAGCCACAAGGAGAGGCACTTTTGTGGCTGAAGTGCTTGGTTTGTTAAAGTGTGCATGTCCTTTTTAAGATCCAACATAAGGGTGGGTGGGAGGACCCAAGGACAATTCCTTCTTGCACCACTTTTCTTTTCTGCCACTGCTGTGTGCCAATGTGTCCTAGATGTGCTAGGAACTGCCGTGTGTTTGAGTCATTGCTCTGTTGCTTAGCATCAAGCCAGGTCTCTGTAGTATTTGTCCGAAAGTGTTTGAAAATAATATTGTGACCTGTGAGGTGGTCAAAATTGACTGCAAATGACTTGAAATTCGTGTTATTGATGTTAATAATAATGTAGGGATAAAAAAAAGAGCAAAATTAGATGATTTTAGCATGTTTTACCAAAAATACAGATCTAAAACCAAAACACACGAGGGCGGTTTTGCCAAAACCAAAACACGAAGCTAATCCAGCTCCGAAACCAACACCAAAACCACTTCACGGGGGTCAGTTAGCATCTTTATATTATATATGACATGAGAGGAGTTCTTTTATGTATGTGTAATAGGTTTGAATAAAGTTGTTTTTATACATATTCATGAACTCATACACCTTTTCTGGCTCACGGGCTTCTTTGCATCTAACGCTATTTTCAATGATTTTTGATATTTTTTTGAGAAGTTCACAGGCTCCTCTACAGCTGCAGGTGTAATTTAGCCATCGTTCAGAGTTTATATATATTTTATATATTTTTTGGGGTTTTCTCAGATTCATATATGAGGCCCAGGTTTCTTTTCGTCTATAAAATTGCTATCGACATTTGAATTGTCCACCTTGAATTATCCAAATCATTCTGTGAATTGGCGACCTAATAATACTGTCCACACCTGAATTGTCGACCAATGTTGTTGATTTTATGAATGTTGAATAAATAAATGTTTAGGGTCAAAATTTAAAATAGTGCAAAATGAAATTGTCATTGGCCACACCCATATACCGATATGTTAAAAAGGACATCGTTTAACAAACCAAGCACTTCAGCGACAGGGGCTGTTATTGTTGTGACTGAAGTGCTTCATTTGTTTGGGCCCCCACAAAAGAGAACATTTTGGCATTTGGTTGATGAACTGGACAGAATGGATAATGATTTTATTTTTAATTATCAAATTACTAATGCGCATTTGTCTAACAGTGGTCATCTTCCTCTATGTTGATGTCACAGTCGAAGGTCTGGGAGGACCCATTCGGTCTGCTTGAATTGACGCTAGCTTCCTAGAGGCGCAGAGTCTAACGGAGAGGGATGTATTCGCCAGGGACCCCTGCAAGGGAGTTTTGACTTCTCGGCTCCCTATCCGTAGTTCGCGGTTCTCAAGGAGGGCTACAAGCGAGACCTAGAGGAGAACCTGGTAACTGGAGCAGGAAGGATGCTGATAGGAGAAATTGGGAAGAGATGTGAGAGCATCTGGTGGAGCGATGATCTGCAGGTTGATATGGCACAGAGGTCTTGTGGAGTGGGAAGCCCTTGGAGTCAGGATCTTGAGGAATTGCGACAATCTGCAGCTAGATAAGGCACAGAGGTCCTGGAGAACTTGAAAGCCTCTGGAGTCAGGATCACGTGTAGGTGTAATGATTTGCAGCTAAGTAAGGCACAGAGGTCCTGATGAGCTGGGAAGCCCCTGGAGTCAGGATCATGAGTAGGTGCAATGCAGCTAGATAAGGCACAGAGGTCCTGGAGAACTTGAAAGCCTCTGGAGTCAGGTTTACGTGTAGGTGTGATGATTTGCAGCTAAGTAAGGCACAGAGGTCCTGGGGAGCTGGGAAGCCTTTGGTGTCAGGATCAGGAGGAGGTGCGAAAATCTGCAGCTAGATAAGGCACAGAGGTCCTGGGGAGGTGGGAAGTCCCCGAAGTCAGGATCATGAAGAGGTGCGATAATCTGCTGGTGGATATGACACAGGTAAAAACCCTATCCAGTAGGATAGTGAACTGTAACACCAATGAGCAGAGAGCAAAGACCGGTAGTAACACTCTGCAACAGGATAATGAACTGTAGCACTGGAGAGCAGATAGTAGAGACTGGTAGTGACACTCTGCAGCAACAAGAGAACCGGAGCCAGACTGGAACACATCTAGACAGGTGAGAAGACCTGAAGATCTGGCACCCAGTTAAGGAGGCAGGTGCTTTAAATAGACAGGGCTGACAGGCAATTAGCCAATCAAGTGAATGCAGGGAGTATTGAAAAGACCATGTGTGCGCATGCTCAGTTCAGACCAGCAAGATGGCACCCATAGGGACCCGATGAGGAGAGGAGAGCAGCTGCAAGAGGTAGGTGTGAACACTGGACCCCGACCAAGTGTCAGCGGTTCCGGTGCCTGACAGTTGCCAATGTCAACATTCTCACCATCATCCTCATCACTGATGTCATAATCATCATCACACAACATTAATTCATCCCCACATTTTTGATCACTCACAATGTTCCCGCCTGCGCTAATCACTCTTTCAGAGTACACTTAGGAGGATGGGCAGCTTAAGTACACTATAGCTAGATTGTACAAGGGGCTCCAAATTTCCTTTTTCCCTACCGGAATTCAAAGGGACTGTCTCAGATGCTAAGTTCTACTTGATCATTAAAGCAATTCTCCACCGTTCTACTAAGACACGCTTTGTCCGATTGAGACACACTAGAGGTGTCAATACATTTAGGCAATTGTTTTAATCCTTTTTAGCCTGACCAGATGTTATAAACTTTCACATTGGTGTGCTACTGTGTTGTTGACTCATCATCAGTATCAGAAAAGGGAATTTTTTTTATGGCAGTAGCATTTGGATGAGAAGCTGAGCAAGGGAACATGTCACGTGAAACTTGAGTCAACAGCTTACTCACAAGGAGCTGTTTACACTGTTTACATCTGTGAACATTTGAGTCATTTTGAAAGAAAGACATTACATTTGACTTAAACCTAGGATCAAGCATGGTTGTCAAAATGTAGTGATCCAATTTCAAGATGCTGTAAACCCTTGGGTCCTGGCGAAGTGAAAAGAGAAAACAATCCACAAGGCCAACATACTTTGCCAAATGTCTAAGATTCATCTCCTCCTTCTGCTTCTTGAGCTGCATTTCCAGTAGTTTGATTACGGGTAAGACTTAACATTTGTTAAAATTTCAAATGGTTTCAGTAGCATAAAACATTAAGGATTCTCCAATGTGCTGGAGTAAGTTAACATGTCCCCCATCTCCCAAGCTTATGGTTTGATGTGTAGGTCTTGATGGCTTGTTGCTGTTTCTCTAGTCGTTGCTGCATATAAAGTGTGGAATTCCACCTTGTTACTACATCATGCTTCAGTTTGTAGCTGTCACGTGCACTAGGAGTCTTTGCCCAGGATATCACCAGATGATGTTCTTACCAGAGTAATATGGCTGGTACTATGGTCCTCTGGTAGCAGGGTGACAACGGAACAGGAGAATCAGCAGATGGTGAGAGAATGCTCAAGGAAAGTCTATGACTAGCAGCAACTGGTAATGACTTAGATGTATGAACACGAGGAACCAGATGGACAAGTAAACGTGAGGAGAGTCAGTGGTCTGCGTACAGCAAGTTGTACCACTGCTATAGTGAGGAGGAATGTCCAGGAGTAGAGAGGAGGTAGTGAAAGTCAGTGGTCTGCGTATAGCAAGTTGTACCACTGTCTATAGTGAAGGAATGGATTCCAGGTGCAAGTAGGTAACAGGGAAGTCAGTGGTCTGCGTACAGCAAGTTGTACCACTGCTTATGTGAGAGGATACTTGAAACTGGTGTCAATGGGAAACAGGAGTCAGTGGTCTGTGTTCAGTAAGTTGTACCACTGCTATATATATGTGAGGAGGGGCACGAGGAGATGAATGGAATGCAGAGGATACACGGGGCACACGGAACTAGATCCCACGATGATAACCACAATACAATAAAAACTGACAAGTGCTGCTTGAAGTATACAAAGTCACTATAGAGATCCAGGTAATAGGAAACAAAGTCAATAGTAACAATAGCTTCAGTAGATGGAAGACTCCGGAGATGAACACAACACAGTCCAGATGGATATGCAATACAATAGCAAAGTCAATGGAAAGTATGCATACCGCGGTTCAGGAGAGCAGGCTGTCAAGGAGACGAGCAGGGATACCTGAACGGCTGAATGCCGGCAGGAGGAGAGACCACTGGAGGATGGAAGCGGTAATCAGGTTGGTGCAGCACACGGAAGGTAACCGATAATCAACGGAGCAATACTCAGGAAGCAGTAGTAAGTAAAACTGGAAACATGATGAACACGGGAGAGTTGAGGCTGTCTGGTATCCGGCAGTAGTAGCGGAGGCAGCGGAGGAAAGGCACGCTGAACACAGGAGAGTAGAGGCGGTCTGGAATCCGGCAGTAGTAGCGAAGGCAGCGGATGGGAGACTCGCTGAACACAGGAGAGTAGAGACGGTCTGGAATCCGGCAGCAGTAGCAGATAGGAATCAGTGGAGAGCTGACACGATGAACACAGGAGAGTTGAGACGGTCTGGAAACCGGCAGTAGTAACGGAGGCAGCGGAGAGCAGACACGCTGAACACAGGAGAGTTGAGGCGGACTGGAATCCGGCAGCAGTAGCAGATAGGAATCAGCTGAGTGCAGACACGATGAACACAGGAGAGTTAAAGTGGTCTGGAAATCACAATCGTAGTAGACAGGAATCAGCTGGAGCTGAATACACGAGGAAACACAGGAACACCTTCAGAGGCTCATGGGGAATGAGACTCCAAGATCAGGCAACCAGGTAATGATTACAGGTGGTTTAAATAGGGAGGGTTGCCTGATCATCCAATCAATTAAAAGCAACAGGTACTGAAGGTTTCATAAGGGCTGCACATGCGCAGACCCTCAGGATGGCGGACGGCCACAGTTCCTAAACACAGGAGAAATGGCACTCACAGTCCGGTGAGTGACAGTAGCATGGCTGATGATATTTTTTTTGCAGCTGCTGCAATGTTCTACATGTGTTTGCTGAATGTCTAAAATGCTCAGAAATTTTATGGGCAACGAACAGCATCTCCTGCACTGACTTCTCATATTTTAAGAAATTTTGCATCACTAAGTTTATTGTGCAAAGCATGGCACGTGTTGAATTTCACCAAGTCGTAATGCACACCCAATGTTGGCTCCGTTATTTGCAATTAGGAATCTTGAGGAGGTGGGACATTTTGCTATGACTTTCCTGAGTTTTTTCAACAGATTAACACCAGTAGGTTTCTTTGAATAATCTGACATTGCGTGCTAGCGTTACTATGCAGAAAGGATGAGGAGGAGGATGGTGAAGCTACCTGCCCTGCTGCCGCTGATGGTGATACACCTACCCAGTGGGCTGTCACGGTCATTGTTTGGCCAGGGCCGCTTGTCCACATATTTATAGTTAAATGGCACGTCGATACAATGGCATTTTCTAGGAACTGAATGTATTTTTGCTTAAGCTCACAGTACGACTGAGGAATTGATTTTCTGGAGAAATGAAAGTGAGATAGCATGGATACATGACATCAACTACTCATCTAAAACCTCATGCATTAGTGGTAAAAATTGGCCGCGCATCTAATGCTAACATAGCTGACATAGGTTGCTAGTGATTTGCTATGCAACAGGATGTTGACTGTCATACCTCTTGGAGACGCTCGCTTCACAGACCATTGTGTAAAAATATGCTTAGTCGTCTTGCTTCCCTTCTGTATAGATGCACCCCCCCCCCCCCCCCACACACAGCAACAGCTGTTGCATACAAGAAAGAGTCTCTGGAATCATGAATTGCATTAGGGTAGTCGTTTGGAAATTAATAATAATAATTGGAAGCTGGACTACATACTAATAATAATGATGAAGTTGTTGACACACGATGAGGATTGCAACTGTCTATCCTTTTGCCTGGTAGATGATACTGGGCTGCTTGCACCTATACACAATTTGCCACATTTGGAAACACGACTTCAATGAACTTGCTAATGACGTAATAAGGCTGAGGTGATCAATAATAAGGCTAGATGATCAATGTCCCTACCACTACTTATTTTGGCCTGACAAAGGCTACAGATACCTTGACAAATGTCTGGGTTTAGATAAAAATATTCCAACCAGAAGAGGTGCTTTTTCTTATGCCCTGTCATGATAATGCACTTATCATGGGTGTGACGATTATGTATTATTGTTATTTTCCCTTAATATTCAGGTATTACAATGTATATTGTATGTAACCTTGTAATGTAATCTCAACGTGTGTGCTTTGCTAAATGATATGAGTCTGAACCCATACAAGTGTCAATAATCTTTTGAAATTAACCAGACCCAGTGACAAGCCCTGTGACATTCTGAAAATCAATCTGTCTAACCTCCAAAGGTGGGTTAAAAAAGTTTAAAATCTTTTGTCTAAGACAATAACGTGTGCATTTTTTAAGAGGGGACCTGTCAAAGGTGAAGTGTGCCATCCTTCTCCTACTCCTCACATCCATATTTTAACTAGTAAGTTAGTGATTCTGGTATTATTTCCTATTTTATTTCTTATTTGTGCAAGTTATCTTGTATGTGTTGCTATTAACTGTTTTGTAATTAAGTCTTAAAAACATTTTTCGGATTAAAATAAATGTAATCTAGCATATTCTCCGTGATTGTTTGTGAATTTAAAAAGCCAAGTGAGGCTCATGCTACATGTGTATGTGATTTAAGTGTGAAACATTAATAAGTGGCTATGGTGAACGCAAGGACGCCATAGTAAATTCTTTGTGGTGGAAGAAAAGGTGTTGTGGTGAAATGAGGTATTAATATTACCTCAACCAGTCTGCACCTCGTTTGTCACAAACTGTGGACTATAAAAAAATATACTTTTTCTAGGCCTCTGGTTCCCTATATTTGCCAGTCATATTTATACTTGTATATATTCTATTTGAAAGTAGTTAAAATGTATGCTTACATGTTTTTCTTATCTTGCAGACTAGTCTGTTGCTTCATCCTAGGCAAAAGGATTATTGTCCACCAGTCTTGTAAGAATGTACATCACACCAGGAGGTCTCATGTATTAAGATAGGGAAAAGGTCCACAGACAGAGCTCTATGTTTACAGAGGACTGCATTGTGTATTTAAATGTAATGTGTCTGGATTGTGATCTCTCCAGTTTAAACAAACTCTGCTGTATAGCCACAGAACAATACCTATCCTTAATTGCATCAAGAGTGGCTCATCTGCTATCTCTTTGTCCGTATGTTTAGCCAGGCAGGTCATGAAATTGCTGATGAGGACATTTTTGGGCTTAAAAGAGAGCTCCAGAGGACAGCAAATTGGCATTCACTACCGAGTATTAGCTGAAGTCAGGCTGGCGTTGAGATCTAGATCTCTGCCCCTGACATGAAAGTGACAATCGGTCCCTGGAGTACTGACTTGGCCCTGATCTACCACTCCAGGTCTTGGGGAACTGTGTGCCCGCCAAAAGCGGAGTGACAGTGACTCATGACCACTACCTTGCTAGTAGCCTCAAATGGAGAGAGGGGAAGAAGCTTGAATGGATAGACAGCAGTCCCTGAAAGTGACAAGGATACTGGTGAGGTGTTTTATACCCTGTACGTTGTCTGTGCCAGACTGTAGTGTCATTTATTGCAAGTTATTATTTAAATATGTTCATTTCTGTTTGATGCTACCATTTTGTTAAATAAACTTATTTATTTTATTTCGGATATTTGCCTGGGTGATTTTGAACCTTGGATAGGTACCGGGTAGGCCAGCTGTGCCGCACAGAGGGTTACCTTAAACTCTGTATCTTCACAGGTGTATTCATTGGTAAGTGACTAAGGTGACTCCAGTCACGGCCAGCTGTTCAGATTACTGTATCTGAGACAGGCTGGGCTTTCGTGATAATGGGCATTTTCTGGTGGTAACAATCATCATCATTCTCCACATTATCTCGACCATGTACAACACATACATTTTCATACACAATTATCCCCCTCATCCTCTTGCACATTTGCAACTTCCAAAGTAGCATACTCAATTTCTATGTGTAAATCATCATCATCATCAACAATACTACTACTACCCATACTCACATTTCCAAATGGGTGAGGACTTTTCAAAGGAGGCTGCTCTATAATGACAGTGTTGGAAATAATAAACCTCAGACTCACATATAGCACTCATGGATACCCACCTTAGTCTCTTCTCAGGATTCTGTGACTGCCTAGTTGTTCTTCAGCCTCAGTGTTATTTTCAGGCACTGATTTAACTGTTTTCGAGGTTAAAGTGACAGACCTACACTCTGAGCGACAAGGAGGTGCATGGAAAGATAAGGAAGATGCACGTGTTGTGCACTCTGTTTGGAATAGCCATTATAGTACATATACCAGTACCAGCAGTAGCAGAACCCCTACTAGTAAACACTGGGCATAGTCTGAACCTTGTCTTCCCACTACGGGGGGTGTATGGAATGTTAGTATTTTCTTTTTTTTTAAAAAAAAATCATCACATTCATCAGAAACTTGTCTCTAGCTCCTGCTCCTTGCATCAAGAGCTGATGTTTTGAGATTGGATTTTGAGGACACTTTCATCAACTTGCAAACCTGCATTTACTAATAGAGCTCATACCAGTAAAAATACTACTACTGCCAATTCTGGTATTGGCTGCTCCTGATCTGTACAGTGAGCCATGGTTGCCAAAAGGAGTAATGCTACTTGAACAGGTTGGAGCTACGTGTAGCTGCCTGCCACCACACTAGGGGAATGCCCAATGAGATAAGAAAAAAGAGGGAATATTAGCTTACAATTTTTATGACACTGCTCTACATTATACTTTCAATTTATTAAGATTGTTCCTATTTGTTAAGAAACAAAATGTATGTTTTATTAGAGGGATGTGCTGCTCAAAGACAAGAACACCCTGCTTAGTTTTTTGCACACCATCATTCCACCATTGACTGATTTCTTGGAAATTTAGGAAACCAAATCAAACGATGTGATGTGCTTTGTCCCATAAAACATGATTGTGGGAGCGTACACAGTTTGCAATATCCGACCAAATCGTGGTTTATTGTGTGATCTGCACAATATTTACATAAGTGAGTACCCAGCTTACCTCTTAAGGAGACCCAAAAATAATATACCTTATAGAGATCAGACATGAAAAGGGAATTAGCAATACAAGCAAGTAAGCAGAGTAGCAGCATTTAGTGTACAAAAGCTACTAAAACATTGGGACATAGAATGAAACATTATACATTTTAATGTTAAACATTATAAAAACAGTAGTTTTAAGAAAGATATAAAATAACTTAAGTGTTCTGACATGAGCTACATAGTTATTAAGGGAATGAAGGTGTTACATTACAAAGAAATGCTGGACAAATTGTATTTATTTAGAATAGACCTGTCTAATATGTATAAATCAGGCCAGTAAAAAAATACTCCAAAAGTTAGGAGCCAGAGTCAACTGTTAGGAACCAGCTACTAATTGTGAGTCACATTAATAAAGGTATATGCACAATATCAGGTACAATATACAATTACTGTATACAATACTAACATCGCAGAACATACTTAATATGACCAACAAATAACTTTGATCCATTATGTATTAACCATCCAAAAAGATCGGCATATTCTTCCAGCCATGCATCCAGGTACTGTACATAAAATATCAACCATGCGACTATTAAACATAAAATACCAGCCATGCATCCATACATATAAAATGCCAACCATGTGTTGCAGCGCATAGCTAGACATATGTGGGTCCAACAGCAACATTTTGTTCAGGCTTCCAGGTATTGGCTAAGAATGAATACAAACACATGTGGCTTTGACAGGGAATACACCCCCACCTCCAACTGTAGGACTCATAGCAGCTGCACCCTCTAATGCTATTAGCAATTCCTTTCCATGCATCCATACACATAAATAGGCTAGAGAGGTGGAAAAATCAGAAGAGGCCACTTTGGAACTAGCCCTTTCATCTAAAATACAGCTCAGTTTAGTTTCAATAGGTTTGTGACGCCAGATACCGAATTCCCAAAATAAACCTCCAGAAACTGGCTAGTCAAGATCTTCACATTTAACATCCCCATTTCCTTTAGAGCTGAACATGCTCACTGATATTTGGTTTCTCTCAGGTCTTATGTGCATGGTATAAGAGCAGGAGAGGGCTGTCAAATTTTAGCCTTGTGGACAAATCTATTTTATAGGTAAAAAAAATGTAGGTGGCCCAGCTCAAGGTATCACACTATGGCACTGGCCCTGAAAAGTGGTAATGGAAGATTTATTAAATGGATTTTAAAATGTATTAGTGGCCTTTCTTACAAGGATTGGATAGTATCTGTAGTTATACTTTGAGGTAGAGTGTAATTTCCACCCTTTGAAGCTCTATTAAAAATCGAATCATGTATTTGTGTGTCAAGTGAGCCTCTTATTGTGCATCTTCCATCAGAGCAAATTCACAGTTACCAAAATACCATTTAGACTACTGGTTGCATTTTGCAGCTTCATAAATGACCATTGCAGACTTAGGGCTACATTTACTAAGCTGTGGGTTTGAAAAAGTGGGGATGTTGCCTATAGCAACCAATCAGAATCTAGCTATCATTTTGTAGAAGGTACTAAATAAATGAAAGCTAGAATCTGATTGGTTGCTATAGGCAACATCCCCACTTTTTCAAACCCGCAGCTTAGTAAATCTAGCCCTTAATCTTTTCTAAAGACAGGGAAGCATCTCTGACTGTCTGATCATAACCGATGCTACAACTTCTACATCGCTGTTTCATCTCTATCATGAGCTCCTCGAAAACCTGTCCATCTACACAGGGATCTTCAGTGAGAGGATCATCATCAGCAGCAGCAGCCAATATATAGTGGCAATGATTGGAAACTTCCCACAAACTCAACCATAGCACAATCATCATCCATGGTACGCCCACGCAAATCTTCAGGTACAAGACTAAAGTAGCAGAGGACAGACTTTTTTTCAAAAATCGCACCTTCACTCCTTCAGCACTGCTCTCAATCTGGCTGAACAAACATACTTTTCCACACAAATATACTTGCAATCCTTCAAACCCGCCTCCACTTTCCACATTTGATTCCCTGCTTATCTAACTCTAACCACAGCATTTAATGTCCAAAATATCACCAACAAAAACTATTACACAATCAGATGTGACACATCACTTGATCCATCCTTTCCTCCCTGCCCAACTTCTGACCCATTGTTTTACGGTTTCACTATCACCTTTTCGGAAAACTCATATCCTGCTACAGGCTTCAATGCCACATGATCTAATGCTTCATTAATAAGATCAAACCCTCTCTATGAACCAACATCTACAAATGTCTTTTAACCTAAATAGGAGTGGAACTCTCATTGTTATGCCCCATAGCAACATTTTTAGAAGGCACTACTATTCATCCCACTTCTCAAACTCACTATTTCCAAGTTACCTTCTACTATTTCTACTATCTCCAAAATCATGCCATTTCCACCTGAGCAACATTTCCAGAATATGCCCTTTTGTGACATAAAAGGCCTCATCTCTGGACCATGCCCATAAAATGTCCTTTATTTTGTATTGCAATCTCCATCTTCTGCCCTTTTTACGGCTAGACTATCATCCTGCAATCAAACATGAAAGCAATACTCATGTGCACCCTTCTGCACTATTCTAGTGACCTCCAAATGTCATCATCTTTCATAACGTTTTTCCCATGTAAGACTTCTTCTGTGTTGATTGCCATTTATATAATGCACTTCACCGCCAAATAAGTCTCTCTTCAACTTTCACAACCATTAAACACTTTATGAAGACTCTCTTCAAAGAAGCCTTTACATCTCTGTATTCATTTTACTCCTACTCTAACTAAAGCTAGCCACTCCCACACATAGCTACACTCATTTGTCATGTGCTCATCCACACCTTTTATATTGTAAGATCATTGGGGCAATCTTTCCTATACCTTCTCTTTCAATGTCATGAATGTTACTTGATTATAACACAATCCCTGAATGTACAGCACTTTATAAATGATAAGACTAACAATAAACTAGAGATGTTCACAGGCCCTTGTGTGTTTTGGTTTTGGATCTGTATTTTTTAGAAAAATAGCTAAAATATGCTAAAATCACATAATTTTGCTAGTTTTTTGTTCCTATATTATTATTAACCTCAATAACACTAATTTCAAGTCATTTGCAGTCAATTTTGACCACCTCACAGGTCACAATATTATTTTCATACACTTTCAAACAAAGACTGCAGCAGTTCTTGCCAGTGATAAGAAGAAGGCCATTGTCATGCCTGGGCATAAGACCAAAAAATCCACCTCTTATGTGTGGAATTATTTTTACCCAAATTCTGACAACAGTTGTCTAGCCATTTGTAGCATTGTAAAGCCACAGTCTGTAGAGGTAGGAACCTTAACCATCTAGGATCCTCATCCATTTTACGCCATTTGTAGCGAGTTCATGGAAACCTCTTGGGAAAATCAGAAACTTATGCTAAAAATATAACAACAAGCAGTCCAGCATCAGCTACCTCCCTTCTCTCATCTAGATCCCAGCACCTGCAATCTACACCCCCAACACCTTCATCATCAATATCCTCACAAGTGATCGGAGTTAGTCCTACATCCAAGTTACTAATGCGAGATGACTCCTCCCCTATCCAGGACACCTTGTGTGTTAGGCCCACTGCTGCTGCTCCTGCTGACAGGGGTGGATCTTCAACCCAGAAGCAGACCAAGAAGAAGACTACTAGTAGTTTACAAGAATTGACTATTAAACAATCCAGTATGAAAGCTGTCACCCAGTCACAAAGCGGATCACAGACGCCATGGCGACTATGCTAGAATTAGATCTGTGTTCAATATCCACTATTAATGCAGCTAGTGTTAGACAATTACTTGAGGTATTGTGTCCCCGTTACCAAATTCCATCATGACAACGTTTTACTAGAAAAGCTATTCCTCACCTCTACCAGAAGGTTCGTAAAAATGTAATTATTGGGCTACAAAATGCCATTTTACCCACTGTACACTTAACCACAGATATGTGGACAAGCGGAACTGGGCAAACTATAGATTATATGTCTGTGAATCACCACTCTGTTGGTGATTCGCCTTCACCAGCAGGAACAGCAGCAGCATGTACCCAAGTACATCACATTTTTCAGAGGCAGGCTACACTGTGTATCATCTGCTTCACTAAGAGGCATATTATTATTATAATTATTATTATTATTATTATCGTAGATTTGTAAGGCACCACAGTGCTCCACAGCACCGTACAGTAGGGAAGACAAGGACATACATAAAACAAGACATACGTAAAACAAGAACAGACAAGGCAGACAAAATTAATGGAGACATGAAAACAAAGGGTATGGAGGACCCTGCTCATTAGAGAGCTTACATTCTAAGTGGAAGAGGGCATGGCTGAAACAAGAGGAGCAAGTGTGACTGAGAGTGGAGATGTGAGGGTGCATTAATGTGAATAGTGTTATCGGGGATAAGGTTACCTCTAAAAAAGAGATGGTTTTTCAAAGAGCATCTAAAGATTTGAAGGCTATGGAAAAGTCTGATTGAGCGTGGTAGGGAATTCCATAAGTGGGGAGCAGCACGGGAGAATTCTTGAAGGCGGGAGTGAGAGGTGGTTATCAGAGACGAGAAAAGGCGCAGGTCAGAGGTAATACCGCTGACTACCTGTTTGAAAAACTAAGGTATGTCATTGCAACATGGCTTATCATGCTTGGACTTTCCTGAGGATATGTGATTTCTGATAACGCCACCAATATTGTGAGAGCCTTACAGGAGGGGAATTCCATCACATTCCTTCTTTTGCTCAAACAATCAACTTGGCAGGACAGAACTTTTTAAAAAATGACAATGACATGCAGCCGATGCTGTCTGTGTCCCGAAATATTTAGGGGCATTTTCGGGATTCTGCAACAGCATATAGGAGAATGCAGCAGCTGCAAGAAGAATAGAATTTAGGGGGAATATACTTTAGTTCAGCGCAGTGGAGAATTCTTTCCGTGATTTGCAAGGTGCTGAAACCACTCAAAGTAGTCACCTGTGAAGAGAGTGCAGACACTGTTAGCTTGAGTCAAGTGATTCCCCTAATTAGACTTTTTGAAAAGCAGCAAGAGAAAATAAAGGAGGAAATGAAACAAAGTAATTACGCTAATTATGTTGGACTTGTAGATTAAGTACTTTATTCGCTTCGCCAGGGTCCAAGAGTTATCAACATCTTGAAATCGGATCATTACATTTTGGCAACTATGCTTGATCTTAAGTTTAGGAGCTGTGTTTTTTCTTTCTTTTCAACTGACCCAGATCTCAAGAGATGCAATGAGCTCCCGGTCAGCAAGCTGACAGCTCAAGTGGTACATGACACTATGACGTCTGCTACTTCAGTTTCTCTGGAAATTGCTGCTAGGAAATAACTGAACTTTCCCAAGACACCCAGTGGTGATGCAGATGAGTCTGCACAACATTTTGACATTTGGTCTGGTCTAAAGAATTGTCCAAAAATTGTGACAGCTATTCCGTAAAAGGAACTACAAATTCCATGAGGAAGGCCATTATTGGCAATTACATAAAAGTACACAGACTTCTGTGATGGTGGATTCCAGCGGGAATGAATAGTATTGTTTGAGGATGATGTACACACTGATGAGGCTGAATATGATGATGACAGTGTAGACTGCAGGTGCTGAGATCTAGCTGAGGGAGCTAGCTGATGCTGGTATGCATGGTAATATTTTGGGTAGTATGGCATGTTGGCAATTTTATGTGTTTCTACAGTAAACTTTCCCCTTTATTAGAGAGGTGTTTTTTTCTTTAAAAAGGTACAAGCTTTTTATTTACATTTTTGTTTCCCTGACTTAAAATCACTATGCACTTGAACATAGATGTTAGCACATGAAGTAGAGGGATTGGTATCATTATGACTGAGACTGGAGAGTGACAAGAACAATGCCACCCCTCCTGTTTCTGTATGCGTTATGGCACAGTAGAATGGAGACTTTTAAGAACACTAACATCCCTATTATTACAATTTCTGCTTCAGCACTGGACCCTGCCACCTCTCCTGTTTCTGAGTGAGCTAAGGCACAATAAAATGTATTTGCAGATTTAGACCAAGACTGCCAGCCCTAGTATTTCTATTTCAGCAATGACAATTAGCAAGGGAGCTCTCCACTTTGTGTGTTACCTATATAACACAGTACAATGTGACTGCAGATTTACACCAAGCCTGCCAGCCCTAGTATTTGGAATTCAGCAATGACAATTAGCAATGGAGCAATGGAGCTCTCCTCTTTGTGTGTTACTTATATAACACTGTACATTATGGGACTGCAGCTTTAGCAGACCAAGCCTACCATACCTATTAATTCTTTCTATTTCAGCAATGACAATTAGCAATGGAGCAAAGGAGCTCTCCTGAATTTCACTGTAGACTTTGAAGAACACTGCTACCCCTCCTCTTTCTATTCTACCTATGACGCTGCCCAACTGCTCTATAAACTGTCAAGAACTGTGCTACCCCTTCTGTGTCCCTCTGTGAAATGGTGCTGGATCGCCCTGGAGGCGGTACTTATAGATTCCAAAACTCGCAAGATCTGAGATCTGATGACAGAACAATGATGTTTTGCCTCATTTTCAAATACAAGGGTGCGCGAAAGTACCAAGCTGACTCGGATCTGCTAAGTTCCGGGGGTGTTCGGTTCTTGGGGAACCGAGCCTGAGCATCTCTACAATAAACAGTTATAGTACTTTTGCATTTGCAATCTACATGTTTAAGCATTCATTTGTAGATTCTACCACTAGAGGACAATGCTGCCTTCAAAATACAAGACCTTTAATGCCACTTGGCAATGATAATGTATTTGCAGTAAAATAGTCAGCAAAAGAAAGACAAAAAAAAATCAAGACTATTGTTTTTTTATATATACAAACTATTTACATTAGCAAAAACATTTGAATTGTACAAAGAGTATATATCTAATATAAAAATACTACAGGATGTGTGCTAGAGGGAAATAGTACAGATGAATTTAAAACAATATACATTGTATGATTATGTTTTCTCTTTACAAAGACTTCATTGCCAAGCATATGTATCTATATATAAACAATTATAATGGTTAAATGAAAATAATTGTACAGCACTGTTTGTTCTAAATCATTGCCATTATTCTGACACCACTCTGAAATACTGCATGCTATGAGAATCTACTGACTTAAAAGAGGTACCAAAGGGGGTTGTAACATTATTCAGTCCTTCCTACCTATTTTGCATCAACCATGCCCACTGCCCCTGTGGCAACTTAACCCCTCTCCTGCCAGTCAGGCTTCACTAAATTGCACAAAAATGTGCTTCAGAGCCCTCTGGCAACAAAAAGGTTACATTTACGTTGCTGCCTCCTTCCTAATTATGCTTTAAGAACACACAGGCACATATAAAAGAAACTTGGCTACTGTCTGGGAGCGCTCCCTTAAACACAGCCCCCTTTAATTATGTGAGGTCAACGCTTTTTTTTAAGACTGCAGCTGCCAAAAAAATCATCCACTACATAGATTGCTTAAAAAGAAAAATCCTTGCAAAGTACAGGTCCTAGAAACATCAGTATCGTTGTGCTGAAAGCAAGCACCCATTTTAAAATCACAGGGAAGATCCAACAACTGGAAGTCAAGATCATTCTTTGAAAAGAACAGGTATGTATACATTCCTTCTGTTAATGCATGTTTTTAAGAATAAGTTACAAAGGTCAGGGAACTAATTAAATTATGTAGTGTTTTCTGCTTTGCAGATGGGCATTCCACTTTTTTTTTGGAAAAAAACTGCTTCTGGAGCAGAAACAATTGTGCCCTGTAAACAGTCCTTTTACCTCATCCACCCTCATTTATTCCAAAATAAACGATAATCAGCATATGACTTTAATTAATATCCCTCTGTAACTCCACTTACTGTGTGAGGTAATAACGCAATGTAATCACCAGTATTGTGTTATATCAATGGCTCTGTTTGTTCTCTTATTATTTTTTGTAAGGCAACATGACCAGACCTGTAATGCATGGCAGAAATGTTTAGTGGTTCCTATACCGCCTGAAGAAAAAATATTCTATAAGTGTGAGTTGCATTAAAGCTGTTTGAGCTAATTTATATAATTCCACTATATTATGTGCATAAAAAAAGTATATTTTCGATATATTCTATTGTTTGTTAGTACTACTACTAGCTACTTTACCAGTTTGACAGTACAAGTCCAACTGTTACTTTAATAGAGCTAACTGTAATGTACCTCCATATAATACATATTTAAATATTGTTAGTACTGCTCCAATATATAACTGTACCTTTTGATGTGACATCCATATCACCTTATCATACTACTACAGTACAAAACAAAACTTGTTATAACTTGACACATGTAACTAATTTATAGAACTTTTCTTGTTGCCACTCTATATAGCTCCACATCTTACACGTTTCTTGTCTTCTTAAGAAATTCCAGTTTTCTTTGAAGTTTAACCTCTGTCCTTAATTAGACCTGAGGAATGGGAGGACAAGATAGAAAGATTGAGGTACTTGACAGGATGTCGATCAAGATAATGAAACTTGCCTGGGAATTAGGCAAAGATGATCAACTCTGTGTAATTGTGGGCATGTACAAAGCCCTCATCAACTAATTTCAACTGATGATGTTTCATAGTAAAAGCATCACAAAGACTAATTAAGATCTGATAGATTGTGTTCGTCACAATGAATAGGCCTCAACTGGGAGTCCTACTTGCATGATTTCAATAAGAAATATGGAAAAAAAAGTATTTTCATCTCATGTATCCATATCTATTCCACAAACATGTCTACAGTATATATTGTTGAGTGCCTCATATATAAAATACATGTGATACTCAATTGTACACTGTGTGTGTAGTAGTCAAAATTACTCTATCATCATCATCATTTATTTATATAGCGCCACTGATTCCGCAGCGCTGTACAGAGAACTCATTCACATCAGTCCCTGTCACATTGGAGCTTACAGTCTAAATTCCCTAACATACACACACACACACACACACAGAGAGGGAGACTAGGGTCAATTTTTTGATAGCAGCCAATTAACCTACAAGTATATTTTTGGAGTGTGGAAGGAAACCGGAGCACCCAGAGGAAACCCACGCAAACACAGGGAGAACATACAAACTCCACACAGATAAGGCCATGATCGGGAATTGAACTCATGACCCCAGCGCTGTGAGGCAGAAGTGCTAACCACTGCGCCACCGTGCTCTATTAAAAGAGACAATAAAATCTCAGACAAAATGGTAAAAGTTCCAAATCCTTAAAGGTTGTATTCCAGGATCATGTTACTATTTAAATTGCTAAGAAAGCTCTAGTGGGCAGTATGCTGAATGGAGAGCAAGCTGCCCACTTGTCTAGCTATAAAACAAACTGGGTATGTTAAACATTTATGAGTTGGACATACATGCTTGCATATATCTAACATACATTAGTATCACATGATGTGTGTGCAGAAAAACCTGAATACTTCTGTATTTAAAAGACAGCCTTACTGAAACAATAAAAGTTAGGGGAAGTTTAAAGCAATTTTCTAGGGACAAATATGCAAAAAAAAGTGACTTCCTTTCTGTAGCATACACTTGTGGGAATACATTTACATGCTAATCTTTTAGACCTGGCCACATTTTCACAGAAGTGCACTGAAGCTTTCACATTTGGGATGAATACTGTAGGCCCTGTCTGAAAGTCTAAATGGCTCCTAACACATAACTGGAATCCCAGACTGTCACTGACATCTGGGAAGGTCCTGAGAAGGAGGAAAAATGCTGCCGCCATCTATGGGGCATGTGACCTCCAGGCCTCATTTCAGTGACTACCTCTATGACTGCTTTTTTTTATTAACGTTTGTGTATAAGAGTTTGTTCTGAAACCTCAGTAATTACCATGTGTCAATGTAGAAATGATTAAATGCTACATTTGCATTCCTATTGCCCATCTGACACTACTCTAAGGCGGACTCCTTCATAAACAGAGCTTAGACACTGATAACCAATATATGAGACCAGGGGGTAAATGTATCAAGCTGAGAATTTCCCGGCAGGTTTGAAAAACTAATCAGATTCTAGCTATCATTTATTTAGTACATTCTACAAAATGATAGCTAGAATCTGATTGGTTGCTATAGGCAACATCTTCACTTTTCAAACCTGCCGGAAAACTCTCAGCTTGATACATTTACCCCCTGGTGTTGGAGGAACATAGGAATCAGGAAAAGTGGTACTGATTTTTTGTGACCTATAACTTCTATTATGTATGTATGTGTCACATCTTTTCCCTGTAAAGTACATGTTTATTATGATTCCAATTTTTAATTAAAAACACTAATATTTTCCTAATGGTGCAACTATTTTTCTTAATATACTTTACATATTAATAAATCACTATGTACTGTCCAACATACAAAAATACTCTTTATCCAAAGACAAAAAAACTGCACATAAGCCGAAGCAGAATTCTAAAGTTGCCACGTAAAGGTTGATCTTGTCCCTTGGTGTGAACACCAAGTAACAGGATCAGTGCCAAACTTGTCCACACACATAGGTGGTCAAATTGATCAGATCACTTCCAACATGACTGGAACCTGCTAGTGTGGTTGAACACAAGTCGATAACTGTCATCTTCCAACTGCATTTACCAAAATGCCTGATAGATTACTATGGGGACTGCCATGTTCTGCAATGCATCAAGCTTTGATAAGCTTCGAATTGCGCAGACAGGTAACGCCATCTCAGGTTGGTGTTACCTGTCATTTCCTATGGAATACTGCTGAAATCTCTTCGTCTTCGCAGAATCCGAAACAGTGTTAGTTCATTACACTTCCTCCTATCACTGGCAGCGCCAAGCAGGAGAGGGGTCACTTCGCCAGGGCTCCCAGAGTAGCCCTGACATGATGCAATCAAGCAGTGCATAAATATGCATCACTGTGATGTGCAGCGATGCATATTTAGGTGCACCGCATCTTATTGATGCAGACCTCTGTATGTACTGTGCAAGTGCAAATGCATTCCATATGCACAGGAAATTACAACATTTGGATGATATTGGGGGCCTAATATTACATACGAGAATAGTTCACAATGCTAGCGCAGCAGACAGTAAAATTTGGGCCATTGTTTTAAAGCAGGCAAACGTATGTGAACGAAAAGAAAGTCAGTATGGAGGGAATTAAAGGTGTAAGGTGGGGAAAAAGTCAAGAAAACAAAGAATTAAAATAAAATATGTAAAAGCAACAGATTTTAAAGGGTTTTGAAAAGAACAGAAAGCAGTACCAGAGACAGTAGAATATTCTATGGGAAATACAAACATATCACAAAATCATTTCCTCTTAAGATTCATCCCCAAACTTTTCTCATTAACCTATGTGTCTCTATGTATCTATCCTAGTCAAATATATATAGACCTATTAATAAAAGGAAGCAGCTGTTTATGTTTGAGACAATGAGGAGTGAAAAACTTTTTTTTTCATAGTCTCCATCGTTCTCCACATGCATAAACCCCAGCTTGCCAATTTGCTTTTCTATTCACATCTGTGTAAGCAACAAACCTATCTCTCTCCTGAATAATAGCATCAGAATCAACTCTAAAATCCTAGCTATTGGCTCCCCTCCATCTGGTATAATGACCAAGCGGGATTGATCCCAGGATGGAAGGTGAGATACAATACAAGAAGTGATGCAGACCTGATCCAAATTATTAGCTCTGAAAAAAAAATGTTCTGTCATTTTCTATCTGCACGTATAGAAGGCCTTTGACAGAGTAATGTGGCAATTCATGAATCATACCTTGCAAAAATGTTGTCTAACGGGAACTTTTTGAATGGCATTCATTCCTTATACACCTCTCCAAGTGCTAGAATAATGATCAATGGTGGTTCTTCAAGTATTCATATTTAAAATGGTACCCTACACAACTGCCCTTTGCCTCCCCTGATAGTTGTCCTGAGATTAAACCTCTAGTGGTCCTAATTAGGTCCGCTAGGTTGGAGACACTAACTTTAAATTCTCATTATTTGCTGATGATATTCTCCTTACTTTAACACAACCAGAAAGTGCTCTCCATAAATAATATCAAATGATAGATGTGTAAGTTAATCATACTTGCCAACTCTCCCGGAACGTACGGGAGACTCCCGAAATTCGGGTCAATCTCCCGCATCCCGCTGCAGCCACCGCTAAATGACACGATTCAGCCAGAATCGCGACATTTTGGCCCCGCCCCCGCGACAAAACGGCATTTTCGTTGCGGGGGGCGGGGCTAAAATGACGCGATTTGTCTTGCCCTGCCCTGCCCTGCCCCTCCCGCCCATCTCCCGGAATCAGAATACAGAAAGTAGGTAAGTATGAAGTTAATGTTTCAGGTTACAAAATCAACTTTATTAAATCAGAGGCTATGATGCTACATATCCTTGAGGAGGTCAAAATAAATCTCACCACAGCATTTAATTTCAAAATAGTAACCTAATAAAATCGGGATCTTCATTACTATGATACCCTCTATCAAGCAAAATTTCCCCACCTTGTTATATGGCTTCACTTTTATCACAGAACTTTGCCTCGCCAACACTATCTCCTGGCTGAACATTGAGACTAAAATTCTGGCTCGCTCCTCTCTTTCCCCAATCTGAGGCCTCTCTAAATTGCTTAGGCCAACCAACATTAATTTTTTTCTTTTTTTCTTTGCACTAAAGATTTGGGACTTGTGTGCCTTCAAGCAAAAAAATAACACTCACCCAGTAACTTCTCGATTACTCCCATTTGGAATAACCTATCTTTCCCTCCTAGCTTGAATCTTGGATCCATTCAGGGGGTAGGTTGTATTGCTTATCTGACAAAAGGCTCCCCTCCTATTCTTAATTTACAATCCAACAAAAAAATGCTCTGAAGGTTATTTGAATATTTACAGATTAGACACTTCACCTTTACGCTCCCTCCTCTTGAACTTTTTCAAGCTCCCTCCTCATTAGAGAAAATATGCCTCAACTCTCCCTTACATAGAGATATGATTTCTCTGTTATATAACATATAGATATTAGCACAGATTTTCAAAGTAAGCACAACATGAATAGGAAAAAGATCTCTGCCCCCCTACTGAACAGGATTATTGCAAAAAAATAGGAGACAGGACAGCTCAAACCTCTATATCAATGTCAATCAAATAGACAGCCTATAAAGTATATTACAGCTGGCACTTACTATACACCTGATAAATACAATAAAATGTTTTCTAACTCTGACCTGGCTCCCTAGAGGATTTGTTGCCACAGGTGTAGCCTGTCCAAAGATATCTCTCTTCTGGGACAAGGAATACAATCTCCTGACTTTATTACTAGAAGCACCTATCCCTAAAGATCTTTCTTGTATCTTTCTCTCAGGCTATCCTCTCCAAGACATAGGCTCGTATCTGGTAAAACTTGCCTACCACATACTGGATGCAGAAAGATCTGTAATAGGAGCTTGTTGAAATTGAAAATGGTGTGAACTTCCATCCTGTTTCTTTACTTGCATGTCGTATGAATGTAGAAGATCACTTACTACCCTACATGATAAACTGGAACTTTTCACTCCAGTTTGGACTACCTCGATTTCTCAAGAAAATCAAAAATGACTATGTTTTCTATATGTCTATTATTTTGTTTTATACTGCTGTCGGCTGGGTTGTAATCCCTTTCATTTATAGGGAGGAACACATTAGATGTAATGGGTGATGTGACAACAAGCCCCATTGCCAGTGAAAACTCTCATTCTTGCCATCAATAGGACTCTTTACCTTTTCATATGTAGACAACTGTGTTTGGTGCATAGGTGACAACCTAACCTATTTCAACCATATTTAATTTAAATGGTGAAGGACATTCATGGTTGGCAGCAGATTTCTAAGATTTCTAGAAAGATGAATTGATCTTTCTTGTCTCCAACTTCTACTGTCTCTTCACCCATACCACACAACTGGTAGCTGCACAGACATGACAGATGCCAATGACAATTAACATTTGTGGCTGATAATGCTTCTTACAGTAGCCAAACACAATTTCCCCACCACCAGCTACAATGTTTTATTCCACTACCTTATGTATAAATTGTTCCCCACACCTCTTAGATTGTTAGCCCATTTGGGCAGGGCCATTTTTTTATCTTATGTTTAATGTCATTGTAAATTATTTATCTCTATCATGATCCCCTCAACATACAGCTCTGCCATATATGTTGGCACTTAAATAAAAGATAATAACAATTTCATATGGGAGACATCAGTACAGACTACCTTACTGAATTAGAGCAGACTGGTATCTATATTGGTGTGAGGGGGTAAACGAACGATTTCTAGAGGGGGGGTTCCAAATGCCTAAAGCATTGCAGCTAGGTGTGACAAGCCCATGGATCGGGACTTAATTAGCACTCAACCAGCAACAGTCTGTCTCACACAGAGCATAATGTATGTAATACTATAGACATATATGCACAGTTATTTCCTCATACAGTGAGTGGATAGTGAATATAATACAGTATCAATGTACACTGTAGATGGTCTATAGTATAGACTCAAACTGAGAATAAAAAAAACCAAATTTTTAATATCAAACATATTGCTCTCATAGAAATAACACAAGTGGTCAGGAAGAGGTTAACATCCCATAATCAAATGAGCTGATCCACACTCTTCCACCTCATGTTAACACATTTGTCTTGCTGTTTTCCAGTCCACTGCACTGATTGAGCGCAGATTGGAAGGAGGAGTTGCAACAAGCACATCAGCTCTGATTTAGCCATTATAAAGTCTGTTGTGGCCTCAACTCTTGTAAAGCAGTGTTATAACATACCTCCCAACAGTCCCCATTTTGGTGGGATGTCCCAATTCGCTGGCTGCAAAGGGGCGGGACTTTAACAAAAGTGGAGGGAGCTTTACCCAAATTTGTGCATTTGTGGGCAGAGTTATGGGAGAACAGGGATGGGGAATATTTTGACCGAATTTCATGATGCTAAATATTGGGAGGTATGGTTATAATGACTTGAGATGCAGGCCGGCCAGGGCCAGGGGGAATTCTAGGCAACCGGGCTCAGTGTGTGCCTGACCTGTTATTTAAATGGTTATGCGTTCCTCTCTGGCTGATATTCGCATTAGAATTAATATAATATTTAATATCTACTTACAGGGCACCACATGTGGTCCCCAGCACCATACACAGAGCAAACAACAAGACAGTACATGTTATAACAGTACAATATAGTAAACAAATAATACTGTAATTTCCAACACAGCTACTAATAGCCTGGAACAAAAGTTATAGGTAATGAGAACAGAAGGGAAGAGGGCCCTGCTCACTAGAGCTTACAATCTAAAGGAAAACTGGCAGACAAATGATTGACACATGGGGTGAGCCAAAGGAAGGGGATCTGAGGACAAGAAGCAAGAGAGGGGGAGATGGAGGATGAAAAAGGATGAGGTGTACTACATGGTAAAATGGTTAAGTGGAGGACTGGTAGGATTTTCTAAATAGGTGGGTTTTCAATGACCATTTGAATTTATACAGGCAAGTTGTGAGATATGGATGACATCAGCGGGGTTGGTGGTGCTTTGGCATAGGCTGAATCTGGGACAGATATGAGGGCAGGGGGTGAGGATGGGTATTGGACAGGAACAAGCAAGAAGGGAAGGATTGCGGGAGGTTGGCGTGGAAGGATGAGGATGCAATGACAGCAGCCTGATGGAAGGCAATGTCCTGGTATGTGGAATCAATTATGGATGTGAAGTAGATGGAGGGGAGGGGAGGGTAGTAGAGGGCAGAGGGAAAAATTGAAGGTAGCGAAGAGATGATGGGGAATGGAGGACTGAGAAGAGATGACTGATTTTAAAAAGGACTCTTTTTCAGAGAGATAAAGCAG
This sequence comes from Mixophyes fleayi, assembly GCF_038048845.1. NCBI lineage: Eukaryota > Metazoa > Chordata > Amphibia > Anura > Limnodynastidae > Mixophyes > Mixophyes fleayi. The sequence goes on along the minus strand of NC_134402.1, from coordinate 189,588,673 downwards.
AGCTATAGAAGGAGAGAATGAATTTGAAATGCAGGAAGTCCACAAGAGAGCATGACTTCCTCAGGTATCGCTTGGCTACACAAGAGCTTTTTTGAACTCATTGGAGTCCAGGGCAGGGGTGTAGGTGCTGGTGTAGTGGGAAATAGTCAGGTCAGGGCAGAAACAGGTGAAAATAGGGAGAGAAGTGAGTCCAGTAAGGAGGAGAAAGTCTTTGGGTCAACAGAATCAAGGTTACGCTTGGTGAGATTAGCCATGGGAGGCGGAGGTGGTGAAGAGGGGACATAGAGTACCTTGCAAAAGTATTCAGACACTTCACCAACTCCCTCATTTTACTGAATAACAAATCCTAGCTGAAATTTTGCCTCTCTGATATTTTATTTCAAAGCACTTAAACTCAAAATTGTTTTTATGTTAAATTATACATTGTTTTATGTTACATAAACAACTCTGTTGTGAAACCTCTTGTGTAAAACATTGACAGCACTGCTTATAGAATAACTCACATTATAATGTGGTTAATGGCCCTTGGCAATCAAGATAAATATAGGTTTTTGTCTTTATTACCTAATTTTTAAGAGTATACACAGTCTTTCTATGCCACGACACTTCATCATGATACATTTCTGTGCTGCAAGTAGACTTCTGTATCATCATACACACTTGTACAGAGGTGTGTGCGTAGTTTATCCCCTTTCAACACTGACTAAAATACTGATGACCTAAAGCCAATTACATACTACATGTCTTAGGAATTTAGCTCTTGGCCATTCCTGTGTTTTATCAGCTTTTCTTATCAGGCTTCACTCCCCAGCCCTTACAGAGAAGCATAATCACAATTTTTTATTATATTCTCACATCTATATTTTGTTCCTCACAATCATAAGAAAACTCAGTTTAAGAGGCTGCTAGCACATATTCCACCTTATAATGAATGTATTTTCTCTAAGCTTAATCAATAAGTTTGCAAGATCTTTACCAGGAACCAAATCTTTGTGTAATTGTTTATATTTGTAAACTGCCATTTGTATCAGAGCCCCTTCTATATATTGCAAAACTATTAAAAGCTCTGGCTCAAGATCCCAAAGAGAATTAGTAGTGATCACGTGTTTCTTCCAAGGATCACTCTAAAATACCACTATGAAAACTTATAATTATACTTGTGAATATAGAGGGCTAACCAGGGCCGCCATCAGAACCCAACCCCCCCCCCCCCCCCCCCCCCCCGTGAGCGCCCCCTTCCCGATGAGCGAAAGCGCAACACAAACTTACCTGGGGGCCCGCTGTATTGCAGTCCGCTGGTCTCCGCTACTTTGCGCTGATGTCACCGTGACAGCCAGGCACTAGAATGCGATCGCAGTGGCGGAGGAATCATTGCCCTGCGATCATGTGATCTGGCTGTCACAGGCTATGTGTGCCTGCATGAGATTGTGTACATTCCTGTCTATAAATACCTGACAAATTTATATGTTTCTTTGTATGTATAGTAGTGTGTAGATGTGAAATCCAGGCCGGATTTGTGAAAAGGCCACATAGGCCTTTACATAGAGTGGCAGGTGTGGGTTTCTGCTCACTTTCACATCATCGTTTTTTGTTTTTTTCATTATTAGTGTATGAACAGTATGTTATTTGTGAAATGTAAATCCATACCTGGTTTAATCAAAAAAGAATTACAGTGTATGGGCCTGATTCATCAAGGGACCTAAACAGTGATTTTGCGCATACAAACCGCAAAATCACTCTGTGCGTACTCAAAACTGGATCATACACCAGAGAATGCATCCACGTTCATTCCTCTTCAAATGCCAAGGACACATACTAAAGCCTACGATTTCAAGCAGTGGACAGGGCGGGGAAGGGGCGTTCACCCATAGTCAATGTACAGTAAGGGCATGTCAAACTCGAGCGCATGCAGTCATGTCTGATTCAAGCTTTGGGCGTCTCTAAGGTACTTGTTTTTCTGCTCTATCTCTTGATGCAGCTGTAGGGCTAATCCTGATCAGTACTGATGACAGTCTTGTATGCATGCTATAACGTGTGTTTGCAATCTGGAGCAACTGTAAAAATGTATTTTATGCTCAGTAGACATTAGGAACATTCTAATAAATGTATTTCATGTAGAAAAAATAAATAAAAACACACTTTTTGTGCAACTGTTTTATCATTAATGCCTATATTATTAACAGGTGACATTAATTACATATTTTTTCGTTTTTTCTGTGCATTCGTTTGCAAATTTATAGTCCACCTAGGTATTGGATGTATCCTGCAGGGTCTTGTGTAGTAGATCTGAAAATCAGCGCTCGTATCTTCTGAGACAAACGCAATTTGCGCTCTGTCTGTGTGCCTTTATGAATAAGGCCCTATGTAGTTTGTGTCTATATATAATACTGTGAATTCATATCAGTGATGTAAGGTATAAACAGAAAACACTGCCAGCTGTGTGTTTGTGTATGCTGATTTGTGTACATAGTGATGCACAGTCTACAAGTATTATGTATTGCTGTCTCTCACAATTTCCTGTGAGAAATTGTGATGCCACATTTTCTTTGCATATGAAATTACACTGTTGTAATTGATTGAGGTGCAGTGCATGTCATATACAGATTGTAGTTCATGTTGAAGCAATTTTACATTTATATAACCACTAGAATATTTTGGTACTTTTAACCTAGAAAAATAAAAGTTTATATATCCTGATTCACCTTTAGCGTTCATTGCTCCAGTGAATCGAGAAGACAAGATAATCCATAAGAGTGAGATAACTCCATAATATACTCTGATTATTCATGTGGTGTGTTCTATTCAGATTAAAGCATTGATTGTATTATTGTATGCAGTGTTATTGTAAGGGAATGCAGCTCTTTTGTAGGACAGCAAAAATATGGATGCAAAGCACATTCTTTTTTTCACACACAAGCGTGCCTTTTTTATTACATAGCACATACTATTTATAGCAATCATTATGCACTGCCATGGCTCATTTGAGCAGTGACATGCTGATGTTTGGCCCATGAATGCAATGCACATGTGTGTGCAAAGGTAAAATGCTCACACAAAGTGTTGTGTCACATACTCTCTTAAATCATCTGTACATTTTTTATTTTAAAATAACTGTTAGTTTGACTATCTTTCATGAACTCTATGGGGTAGACTCAATTAGCCACGTTGTTCTTTAGAACAAAGAAACCGCGGCATTATTACCGTTACCACACTAATGTCTGTGCAGTATTACTGTTACTACAGTAATTTCTCCACTGATTTAAGCTCACAGCTCTATGAGCCGTGACCAAACATTCGCAGAGAGATTACTGTAGTAATGGTAATAATGCACGGGCCACGTTGTTTCGAACAATGTGGCTAATTGAATCTACCCCTATAACTCAAGACAGCAAAGAAACATTGGGTATTGTTCATTTCATTTTGAGTTTTTTATTATATTAATGTCGATTGATGCTCTTTCTCTATAAAAATGTGCCTAAAACAAACAAAAGTAATCCCATTAAAATTGATGGCTGAATAATGATTATTTCCACCTTCAGAAAATAATCAGAAGGTGGAAATAAAAAGGCTTTGTGGACCCCCACTGAATTAGGTATATCTCCAAATCTGTGCAATCTCCATCCCTGGGAATTAGTTTCAATATCTTGTCTCAGGAAGTAAAATCTCACCTTGTGTAGTTGTTGTACTATCCCACATTTCATATTGACAGAAATATCCTTCCATCATAGTGAAAAAAAAATTGCTTATTTCACATGTTGTTGCGCTAATCAGTGCTCAACTACAAAAAAACAGGTGCAATCATGGAAAATGATGTGCATGATGTCACAAAGCAGGAAGGAACAGCTTTAGTATCCCAGACACACATTTTCCCATGTTCATAATTTATACATCTGTACTGTTTCCTGATCTGCTCTAATTTATTTTTGCTTGCCTCACTTACCTAACTTCGCCAATAGTGAAATAGGTCACACCATTTTACTTGGTTACATGTATACTTGGTTGCTTACACATATATAATATACTGTACGTTCAACATTTCATTCTCAAAATCAATTTGCAGCTAATTCAGAGGACAGAAAAAAAAGGTTGAGGGCTCCTTCACAAACATCAACTGGGGAAATGGGTAAAAATGCATGAAAACTATCATGTATTTTAGTAATAGGTTTTTAACATGCTTTTCATATATTATATTATTATCTATTGTATCTATTGTACTGGTAGAACATGTTAACATATATAAGAAAATAAGCCATTCTACATTCCAAAATCGTTAAGTATGTTGATAACATTTTAGAGTGCAATAGTGGAAATGGCACAATCAACTCCCATTTTACTTTTTATATTTTATTTTGTTTTAATCTTTTTTTATATTATTTATATTATATATAAAAACAAAAGAAAAGAACAACAATAGGAACATTGGATATGAAAAGTATCTTGTATGTTTGCAAGCTATTTAATAAATATTTAATGTTTGCATTACTTTATACATTAATAGATTTAACATGATATAGTATGTAAATAGCACATTCTCAATAAAATTTCACATCATGCAATGCATATTTATAACATATTAGGTCATACTTGCCTACTTTAAGGCAGTGCAGTCCGGGAGAGGGGCGAGACTAGAGGGCGGGAGAGACGGGACGCGTTCAGTCCTGTCGTTTTGGCCCCGCCAAATACTCTGACTAGAATACTCTAAAGAGTATTCTAGTCATGAATATTAACAGCCAAATCATGACAGTTATTCAACCATGTTTCAACAACACCAGTGAAATCAAAACTGGAAAAAAATCAAATAGCTAAAGCTCTGTCATTTAGCTTTCAGACTGTGACTTTTGTTTATTTTGTGGGTGGATTTCATTGAAGTCGCTAATTCTATTTTTAACTGTTGCAAATACATCTAACTGACAGCTTCTATAACCTTCATTCCCTCCTATTCAATGCACTCACTACTAACCCTGTTTCCCTATGTGACCTACATGCTCCACTATATTCTAATTTGTCCTTCCCTAAACACTGCTCCAGCCATCTCAGAAACATGTTCCTAAGCATAGCAGCTCCCCTTTCATTTAGGTGCAATTCATCTTTAGACTAATTACTTTGAACACCATCATGTTTAACCATATGTCCTTGCACACTTTATCTAAGGTGGGCGATAATTGATCAGAGGAAAATGCAGGATTTATAGATAGGGGTTTACACTCCACGTCGCTGGTGGCTATCATCATCATCATCATCATCATCATTTATTTATATAGCGCCACTAATTCCGCAGCGCTGTACAGAGAACTCACTCACATCAGTCCCTGCCCCATTGGAGCTTACAGTCTAAATTCCCTACTATAGACACACACTCACACACAGAGACAGACAGACAGAGAGGGAGAGACTAGGGTCAATTTTTTCATTGCAGCCAATTACCCTACCAGTATGTTTTTGGAGTGTGGGAGGAAACCGGAGCACCCGGAGGAAACCCACGCAAACACAGGGAGAACATACAAACTCCACACAGATAAGGCCATGGTTGGGAATCGAACTCATGACCCCAGTGCTGTGAGGCAGACGTGCTAACCACTAGGCCACTGTGCTGCCCTGGCTATTATTTTAGATAGCGCTAAGCTGCTCTCCAACTATTCTAACCTACTTCAGATACACAGGCAATGCTGCATACACAACTGTTAGCTGTACGCAGCACCCCCTTCATGAGCAGAGCTGTGTGAAGTGGGACTCGGGGCTGACCCACCAGAATCAGGACATTTGGCAGACTGTCCTGCTCTCTCCTACCTGTTCTTGCTGTTTGCACTACTTGTTGCCTCTCTCCGTGTCTTAAGCTCAGTTGTTTTTGTATGGATCCTAGAATGATGGGTCCCTGTTTTGAAAACGGACAGGTATATGAGATACAGAAAGCCTAGCAATGAGTGAACACTGTATAGGGCTCCCTCCCTCTATGCAGTACAACATTAAATCAACCATGTTTCATTATTAGTTCCCCTTCCTTGTAACCAGCCCAACTGTAAATTAATTTAATTCCCCTTTAATAACAAAAGACTTATTTCTCCCAAACAACCCCGACATTATATTACTAGTATTCACATGCTTATGGAGCAGCTGTCCAGGCTTTAATAAATTGATAAATTTCTCCATTACTATATCTCTTATCGCTGCAAAATAGAGGCGATAAGAGATGATAGCTAACAGCCAAAATTTGTGAAGGGTTAAATTAAATATAAATAAAAAGCTTGGCTTTTCACCACAATGTAATAATGTCCTGGAGGAGTAAGAGTTACCTATTGCTTTGCTGGGCTAGTCTATACATGCATTATATTGAAAAATACACATAGAAGCTCCAAAAGTATCTCTGTAAATAAGTTTTTATCAATTTGCAAATAGAAAACAATATATTGGAAAATTATATTTAAAATAGGCTGTTCGTCAGCTATTCTAAAAGGTATGCCACACCATACAACGACACAAAAATATCACAAAATATTGAAGTCGGAAAGCAGTTACCGTATATACTCGAGTATAAGCCGAGTTTTTCAGCACATTTTTTGTGCTGAAAAAGCCCCCCCTCGGCTTATACTCGAGTGATGCTCCAGGACAATGAAAAGTCCCTGCTTGAGGTGGCCGGGGGCAGCAGAGTGAGGTGCCGTACTGAGCGCAATGCAGGCTGCAGCAGAGCGGGCAAGGTGGGTGGTGCAGGTGCGGCCTGTGCAGAGTGACCTCTGACATCACATCACACTGCGCAGAGCCACGTCGGGAACTGCTGAGCACTCGCTCAGACGCTCTCTCTACTACCTCCGAGGATTACCGTCTTCGGCGTGGAATTAGCGCTGTTGTTTCACACGGGGATCCCCTTTTCTGCCACCTAGGATACATCTTAAGAGAATCGCTGGACTTCCCTACCTCTTTGTGGACTATCAAATTCATAAGACTGTTCTTACGGGACCTACTAGATAGACTTCATCACGTTATTAGCAGCTCAGCCGGGCTCAATCACGGAAGTACCCACTGGATACATTATGCCATGCACTGGACATTGGTTTCTTTTATATATAAATTTTAACCTTGTGCCTTATTTACGTGGTAGCATTATCACAATTTTATCATAATTCTATTGCATTTCTCCTCTTTTGATTGCATTTATCCTCTTATATTATGTTAAATTAAAAGTCTGGTCAATTTTCATATCTACATTTGTGTTTTTCTATTTCTCACCAGTATATTAACTATCAGACCATACTTTTTTTCTATATGATCTAAATTTGTATATTTTGTTTGCACCAAATGTAAGGCAGCCACCCCTCCCCCATCATATATTATCCTTATAGTGATTCAAACCCATTATTCATGCCAGAGGACAATTGAGCGCTATTATTATAAAGATTCAGCTGCAGTCTAATCCCAAAATCCCGTTGATTTATATTATTATTTATTTATGAAATAGCAGCAATCTCCCTCTCTCCTTCATTAGTCTAGCAATCTCCCTTATTTCAACTAGCCCACATTACACTGTTACATTGTAGTGTGGGGAAGTGATATAGTGTGGGGAGGTAGCACAAGGATGTAGGGCATGATTCAGACCTTATCGAGGGGCCAGCATTCAGTTAAGTTATCTATTTTTATTTTTGAAATTTACCAGTAGCTGATGCATTTCCCACCCTAGGCTTATACTCGAGTCAATAAGTTTTCCCAGTTTTTTGTGGTAAAATTAGGTGCCTCGGCTTATATTCTGGTCGACTTATACTGGAGTATATACGGTAATAATATCTTAATAAAGAAATCTTTATCTAGAGAATATCTTTCTAATGTGTACTACAAATTAATAAATGTTCATTTTAAATGTAATGATTTTAACAATATAGTTGGAGCCATTTTCTTTAGCTAATGATTTTGCTATATTTGCAGTAGGTAGATTTAATATATTAATAGCCTTCAAGCTTGACGCTTTCGATAATTTTTTATATCTTTCTATATGTTGTGATCTTTTTCCTGGTTCATACATGTGCAGTACACCTGAAAAGCTTTATTTAGGTGTGTATATATATATATATATATATATATATATATATATATATATATATATTTTTATATATATATGAATAGAGGTGTGTCCTGAATGATGAGTATAATTATTTTGTATAATGTACAGGGGTGAGGGTGGAATTAAATATTTTGGGGAAACAATTTTTATCTGGATCTTGTTGTTTTGCGTACTGTAACGCAGCTCTCAATATGCGGTCCTTTTATCTGGCTATGACCAAAGCAATTAGGGTGACAAGGGGCTTTGTTGCTAAGTGTGGTGTCAGGGTCTTGATGCTTAAGAAGCTGAATTATACAGATGAGTCGTTCTTCAACTGTTTGTACTGTGCATATATGTTTTCTGCATGGCAACCATTGTTAGTGCCGTACTGCTTATGACAAAATCTGTATCTATATGTATGCTCCTTTATTTCCCAAACTCAGGGGTACTGCAGGAGTATATAACTGCAGTGTGGACATTGAATACTGGTTGTATTGTTCCCATACACTGTGGAACTAGTAGCGCTATATAAATAGCTGATAATGACGATGATGACCATCCCCAGGGAAACCTTTAATGAGACTTCACCTTTGGCATTTCTAGTCTTTTGTGGTCTTACGTACTACACCATAATCACTCTCTTGCTAGAAATCTGTATTACATCTATCAGGGCCGGACTGGCCATCTGGCACTTCTGGCATTTGCCAGAAGGGCCGATGGCTGTATGGGCCGGTCCGGTCCCTGCGCTTCCAGTCCTTTTTTTTTTTTTTTTTTTTAAACTTCCGCGCGGCCGCGCTATGTGACGTCATGACGTCACGCAGCCGTCTAGCTGCCGTCGGTCTGTTGAGCGCGCAGGTTGTTGAGGTGAGTTGGTGTGTCCGGGGATAGTGACAGGTACTGCAGGGGAGGAGGGGGGAATGAGTAAAAATAACTGCAGGGAGACTGTATGGGAGAAGTGATTGAAAATGTCTGCAGGGGGAAGGGGGGTGTGAGGGACAATGTCTGCAGGGGGAGGGGGAGTGTGAGGGACATGTCTGCAGGGGGAAGGGGGGGTGTGAGGGACAATGTCTGCAGGGGGAGGGGGAGTGTGAGGGACATGTCTGCAGGGGGAAGGGGGGGTGTGAGGGACATGTCTGCAGGGGGAAGGGGGGGTGTGAGGGACAATGTCTGCAGAGGGAAGGGGGGGGGTGTGAGGGACAATGTCTGCAGGGGGAGGGGGAGTGTGAGGGACATGTCTGCAGGGGGAAGGGGGGGTGTGAGGGACAATGTCTGCAGAGGGAAGGGGGGGGGTGTGAGGGACAATGTCTGCAGGAGGAAGGGGGAGTGTGAGGGACAATGTCTGCAGGGGGAGGGGGAGTGTGAGGGACATGTCTGCAGGGGGAAGGGGGGGTGTGAGGGACAATGTCTGCAGAGGGAAGGGGGGGGGGTGTGAGGGACAATGTCTGCAGGAGGAAGGGGGAGTGTGAGGGACAATGTCTGCAGGGGAAGGGGGGGTGTGAGGGACAATGTCTGCAGGGGGAAGGGGGAGTGTGAGGGACAATGTCTGCAGAGGGAAGGGGGGGGTGTGAGGGACAATGTCTGCAGAGGGAAGGGGGGGGTGTGAGGGACAATGTCTGCAGGAGGAAGGGGGGGTGTGAGGGACAATGTCTGCAGAGGGAAGGGGGGGGTGTGAGGGACAATGTCTGCAGAGGGAAGGGGGGGGGGTGTGAGGGACAATGTCTGCAGGAGGAAGGGGGGGTGTGAGGGACAATGTCTGCAGGGGAAGGGGGGGTGTGAGGGACAATGTCTGCAGGGGGAAGGGGGGAGTGTGAGGGACAATGTCTGCAGGGGGAAGGGGGGTGTGAGGGACAATGTCTGCAGGGGGAAGGGGGAGTGTGAGGGACAATGTCTGCAGAGGGAAGGGGGGGTGTGAGGGACAATGTCTGCAGGGGAAGGGGGGGTGTGAGGGACAATGTCTGCAGGGGGAAGGGGGAGTGTGAGGGACAATGTCTGCAGAGGGAAGGGGGGGGTGTGAGGGACAATGTCTGCAGGAGGAAGGGGGGGGGTGTGAGGGACAATGTCTGCAGGAGGAAGGGGGGGTGTGAGGGACAATGTCTGCAGAGGGAAGGGGGGGTGTGAGGGACAATGTCTGCAGAGGGAAGGGGGGGGTGTGAGGGACAATGTCTGCAGGAGGAAGGGGGCGTGTGAGGGACAATGTCTGCAGGGGAAGGGGGGGTGTGAGGGACAATGTCTGCAGGGGGAAGGGGGGAGTGTGAGGGACAATGTCTGCAGGGGGAAGGGGGGTGTGAGGGACAATGTCTGCAGGGAGAGGGGGGGTGTGAGGGACAATGTCTGCAGCGGGAAGGGGGGGTGTGAGGGACAATGTCTGCAGGGGGAAGGGGGTGTCTGGGGGACAATGTCTGCAAGGGGAAGGGGGGTGAAGGACAATGTCTGCAGGGGGAAGGGGGGGTGAGTGACAATGTCTGCAGGGAGATTGGGGGGGTGAGTGACAATGTCTGCAGGGGGATTGGGGGGGGTTGATTGACAATGTCTGCAGGGGGAATTGGGGGTGAAAATGTCTGCATGGGGGCAATGGCTGTAGGAGCGGAAAAATAAAAAATTGCCAATGTGTGTGGGGGTACAGTATATGACTGTAATGTATGTGGAGCGACAGTATATGACTGTAATGTGTGTGGGTGGACAGTATATGACTGTAATGTGTGTGGGTGGACAGTATATGACTGTAATGTGTGTGGGGGGGGACAGTATATGACTGTAATGTGTGTGGGGGACAGTATATGACTATAATGTGTGCTATTAAGTGAATGTGGGGCTGTTTGGGGAAAATTAGGTATATTTATTAAATTAAATTATAAATTATTTAATGCCTGAGATGGTTGGGAAATGGTTATTTTTATTAAATATAAATGCTATTTAATTTCTTGCTGGGGTTGATTGGAGGGAGGGAAAGCAGTTTATTTATTAAATGAGAATACTATTAATTTAATGTTGGGGCTGGTTGTAGGGAAATAGGTCTATTTATTAAATGTATATACTATTTAATGTCAGGGCTAGTTGGAGGGAAATAGATGTATTTATCAAATGTGAATACTATCATTTTAATGTTGGGGCTGGAGTAAGGCCTAATTTTAAAACGTAGGTGTTATATTGATTTAACACCGCTGCTGGTTGGAGTTTTCTAAATTTCATGTAACCATTTTTTTTTTTCAAATGGGGCCCCCAACATTCCAGGATCCAGACAAGCAGCAACTGATCTAAAGACACCAGCAGCCACAAGTGGAGACAATGACAAGGCAGGTAAGAGAGACCAGGACATTCTGCCAACTGCCCTGAATTTGGTGGGTGACTGTCCCGCTTAGTCAGGATTTGGTGTTAGTACAAGGACAATTGGGAGGTATGTACTGCTTCACATTGTACTGCTTGTGAAGGCAGAACTGTGTGCTCCTAATAGTGCTCACAGTATTGCCTGTGTATTTGTTGAAAATGTGTCTAATAACCAAATTACATCATAGGAGCCCCTCTGTCTTAAGTGCCTAGGGCCCCCTGAGCCTAAGTCTAGCTCTGGTTAGCAGGAGGGAGCGGATAGCTACTCCCAGTTCCTGGATAGGACACAGCCTGCAGAGAAAGCCGAGGAGCTCTAAGTCTTATGAGATTTATTAATCTTGTGAGACTAAGAGCTTCCCTGCTCACTCTACAGGAAGTTCCCACTCTGATGGATGTCAGCAGCATCAGAAGCATAGATAAGTGCAGTGGGCTGGGGGTGTTGTAATGTGTTTCTGGGGTGGGGTGTGGTATGATAGGGAGGGCCTGATAAATGTAATGTTTTATTATAATGTATGTATCAATGTCCCACGTTGACCATGCCCCCAACATAATGTGGGTACGCCCCTTCTGGCGCCGCTGCTGCGCAGCGGCACACAGTTTTGTCCTGCTCATCAACAGGGATGGGCCTGTATACTTGAAATGCCAGGGCTGATTTTTAGTCCCAGTCCGGCCCTGACATCTATATATACATGGACTACATTGGATAAATTGAAAATAACAATTTATTTTACAATCATGTTTCTGTTATTTATTATATAGTGCTCTGTGTAACTAGTGTGCACTTTGCACTATAAAAAAAAGACCACAAATATGTGGTCCTCCTGATATAGTGAAAACCATTTACAGGCTAGTCAGAACAGGGCTAGAGACTCTGTACGGAGGGAGGCTGCAAAAGACAGCATGTCCCTTTCCCTCCATGAGGCTACCAACCACCTCGGGCTGCTGCGGGGCCAGGCAGGGGTGGGCTGACAAATTTCAGCCGGGGGGGGCGCACAGGCAATGACACGGCCGCATAGCGTGTCATGTGATGGTAATATTCAGTTTATGCGGATGGCACCACTTGCATCCATGGGGGAGGAGGGTTGGCGGCCAGCCCAAACAGCGGTTAGACTGAGCGGCCCATTGGGCAGATGCCCCCCTTCCCCCCTGGCCCAGCCCGCCTCTTGGGGCCAGGGCTATTAACAAGATTAGGATCCCTGGAGAAACAATTGTAAATAACAATTTTAAAATAAACTTTTTTGAACTAAAGTGACACCTGAAAACCTTATTTACCACTTTGTATCAAGTAAGATCCTCTTTCTTGATTTGATGTAGTTCAAATCAGTGGTCGAAGTGGAACTTCGGAAGTGGCAGTATGGAAATTTAGAAGTGGCGTAATGGAAATTGTAATCGGAATGTAAGGGAGTGGAATGTCATAGTTTTACAATTAAAGCAGTAGGAGAAGTGTCAGTATAGCATGCCACTGTGTACTGTATTTTTTTAGTAACAAAAAGAAAAGTAAAAACCCTAAACAATTCTCATAATAAATGACCCATCTACTCACTACGAACCACTGATGTGAAATGATGAAAGCAGGATTCACCGAGACTCCCCCTCACTGCTAGCCAATCACCAATTGCTTGTGATTGGCTGGCAGTGAAATTGAGTGTGGGATCATTTTGCAGTGGTAGGCTGTAATGCGTAGGTGGGATGTCTTTTTTTGGAAGTTTTTTTACCTCTTTGGACTACATTGGATCAATAAGAAAATATTTTATTTCCACTTTGGACTACAAATCAAGAAAGAAGATATAGTTTATTATATTTTTAAAAGTGGTGGTTTTGGAATGTCTTTTATACAATTAAAGTTTATTTGAAAATTGTGTCTGTGTGGGGATAGTGGGATGGGGAAGGTATAAGGTGGCTGTGATTGGTGCATATAACATAGTAGTGAAGTAAGATTTATAACAATATATATAAATTTAGAGGAAGAGACCACAGTGATTTGTTTGCATAGTATGAGCTCTGTGTGCCCTCCCAAACCTGTCTCATGAGCTACTGTGTAAATGAGCATATACAATGTACACTTAGCTGTTCATATCAGTTGTCTAATATTACTTAAGTTCAGTGATTCTTTACAGCTGTGCTCCTGAGCATGTTTATTATTTCATAGGGCTTTTATGGGCTTAGCTGCATTGTATTTTCTCACATTTTAAACTTGATAATTATCTTTTTACCTCAATCTTGTTTACTTATTTGTATAAATGTTGTGTGCTGGTTTAATTAACTTTTTTGGGGGGGACTTAACCAGTCAGTTTTTGGAGGTTTTTCGATTTACTACAGGCCAAACCGCTATTAAAACAACCAGAATGAACATTTTTTAAAAAGACCACTTTACAAATCTCAGCCAAAACAAAAGAGGTGGTTGTGAGAGGTGAGATTGCTCAAACTGCATGCTGCTTGTGATAGCTGGCCATTCAGAACATAAGAGGAAGCACTATTGACAATGATGACATTTCCTGATTAGCTGGGTAGTGGGAGGAGCACACAGTGGTGTCTTGGGAAATAATTCTGTCACTGTGGGTATGGTCCTGGACTGTACACGTGGGTAATGCTTTTCCTCACTTAAACTTTCCTCTGTCCTGGCTATCTCTTGGTTGTCGGCATAAGTAACCAGTAGGCCACAGCACAAACAGGTTTTACTCCAATGTCTGTTACGTGGAGATATCAGTCTTGTTGGGCGCCAGACCATCTCTATACTGCAAAATATAAACTTTTTTTTCACTCCTTCTCCGCCAGCACCATACTTGGGTTGCAGATAATAAAGTAATTATATACATCTCCAACCTCCTCCTGCACAGTTCTTAGGTGCTTGAAGTGCAGAGGAGGAGGAAGGAGGCACTTGAAAGAGAACATGTCCTTATGTGACATTATCCCTTCAGTAGCCCTACCTTCTTGGTGTCACCTGCTCTCTAGTTCTAGGTTGCCATTCAAGGGTAACTGGGTAACTGGACAACAACTCTCCATGCCGCGGTGAACTTCAGATTCTGATTTCTGCATGTCACTAATGGGAAATTTCCTTTCCTTCTACTTACCTGGTCTTTGACTTGTGATTTGAAGCCCTTTGTTAAAGCTTGGTTCCATGTATGGGGAGCAGTTTGACAGTGAGAAGGGCATAAGGACCCTGATTTTCCTATACTTTTAGTCAGGGGAGGCCTGTCAAATTTTAGCCGGGGTGGGGGGGGGGAGGGGTGGGGGGACCAAGACAACTCAGCAGCCTATTAGTAACATTTTAAAGGGAAAAAAATGCAGGTGACCCAGCCCAAGGTAGCCCACTGTGGGACTGGCCTAGGGGACATATAACCCCCTGCCCACCAGCCCAGCCTGCCCCTGCTTTTAGCTTGTAACCTCTTCACTGCTGAGTATTTTCTGACTCGTGTGCTGAGCCTATTTTCAATATCAGTAATTTGTTTATGCAGTAGTCATACTCTGTGACTGGATCACTTATAAATAACTTATGGTATAAATGTATTTATTTTTGATATTGTGTATATTTTGACACAGGAAATCGTTATTTCTGAGACCAGGGTAGAAAATACGTTTTTTCTGTTTTAACCTTGCTAAAGAAAATACCTTATTTCTGATGTATATATCTGGGGTTTGAACCTTTCTTTGGGAATGTGTATTCTGCAACTGTCTGAAGAAAGTATTCATGTTAATTAGTCCCTTTGACTTGCTAGTAGATTTCCTGCCTCTGAAATAAAAAGCAGGAAATCACAGCAATGTTTTTAAGATATCACAGATAAGTGTTAATATTGTTAGCTTTGAATTGCATGTAAATTCATGTTTGGATAAATAGGTTACATCCTGATTCTAAAAATAGCTCAGACCTCGAGGGGGTTGGCTAACCCAGTGAGGCTGTGTTCAAATGTGTATAAAAACAGCACTGTTTTGTATTAAAAGTTGTTCTTCTTGTTTCATTTGACCTGATCACTGGTACCTTTAACCAATGACGAGCAAATAAACATTATTTGCTTCAAAGACCTGCTTGAAAATATCATCCATGCTGAAAATCCTGAGACCTACAGATTAGACCCAAAATCGAATCCGTCCCCGCATGTTTCTGAGATTTGGACCCAGCTTTTCCGGTACCACAGCTCTGTCTGCTACCCTGCAGTTCTGGGCACTGTGATAGGCCAGGGGGGATCCATCCACAACAACCCTGATCCATAGTAAGAGGTCAGGAGTACCAGCCCAGGTACACCAGCAAAGGGGTACCCCAGCAGTGACAGTTACCCAGAAGAAACCCGGTATTGGTTGCCGGTTAAGGAGTCCAGTGGTGGCAGCATTGTAAGCCCCTCCTACTGTGGAAAGAGGGTGCACTTGGGATAACGTAAGGGAACGATGGCAAAGTAAGCCAAGCCGGGTACCAGTAGCGACAGACACGGTGACATAGGCGGTCCATCCTGTCACGTACACATTTTACGTTTTGTTTTTTTTAGGAGACTTCGAAATTTCAGAAAATACCATTAGTTTGCTTATATTTCCTGAGAAAGCAAAGAAAATTTACCCAAAATGCTTTTTTATTGCAATTGTAATAAAGTATGCATTTATTTCTAAACACCACCAAGAATTATTTTGCCTTTCCATTAATTAGTTTACCTTTCCAAAACAGCAAAAAGCAGCATGCTACACATATGTTTTCATAATTAAACCTGCAGTTATAAATGATAAAGCTTTTGTTTTTGCTAGTTTGAATGAAATGTATAAAATGGTAAGGAATAATATGGGTTACGGAATACTATTATGAAAACTAGACAAATTACCACATTGACTTGTAGTACCCCTGAGTTTATTAAAACTAGGATGGGGGAGATCTGGGTATTATAACCCTCCATCCATGGATTCTTAAAGCTTTCTGTAGTGTAGGGTGTTATTGTCTGGTGATCACCAGACAATAACTACTAACGGGGCACGTCATTTGAAAAGAGAGAACTAGCCTCTTTCTAAGAGCTAGGATGGGGAATATCTGGGCATCACATCACCTATACCCCATTCCTGGGCTGCTTAGTGTTTTCTGTAGTGCGACTCCCGTCTTTCAAATGAGGGTATATCTGAGTTTATTGAAGCCAGGATGTCATCAATCTCTGTCTTCTCCTGACCCAACCCACAGATATTACCAGTGCGGTATGGGTAGCATGATATTTTACATTTTGAACCCCATCATTGCTAAAGATGTGTGAGACTCGTCTTTAGCATTTTATGGCTATATGTGGAGGATGAGTCCCCCTCCTCCTATGCAGGCCCATCTTTTCCATTTGGCACGATGGGCAGGTGCCCGGGGGCCCCACGGGGCATGAGGGCCCCATAGGCAGGGCTCTTAATTAGAATAAATAATCCTGCAAAAGAAATAACCTGCAAAAAAAACCTTCAAGGGTCACTGAACAAGTACATCTATCTATCTCTATCTCTATATATCTATATCTGTATCTCTATACATCTATATATATATATATATATAGAGGCCCCGGTTCACTGCTCTGCCCGGGGGCCCATAATGTTGTTAAGATGGCCCTGCTCCTATGCCCTGAATGGTTTAATGATCCCTGTTTCTTGTACGTTCAAATATAAATTTATTTTTCTGTTTGTTATAGTTTATTAATGTTATTGCTCTATGCAGGTTTGTATTGTATATTTTTACATATCTGTAATAGTAAAAATGTTATGAAATATCCTATGATTGCATATCTGATTCCTTGAATTCAGTTTTTCCTTACTGCTGCACTCCTGAACATGTGGTAATGTACTTTATTATTGGCCTTTTGTGGACTTAGCTGCAGTGTATTGTCTTACAATTTCAAGACTAATTGTCTTTTTTCACCTAAATCGTGTTTACTTATTTACATAAAAATTGTGTACTGGTTTCATTGAGGTTTTCTGGGGGACTGGACTGTCTTTCTTTTTGTGAAGCTGCGTACTTTGGTTTCCAAAATGCATTAAAGCAATCACACATTTTTGTGATATTTACATGTTGCTATGAACAGGAATCTGTGGATTTAATGTGCAGTTGTTATGAAGACTGTCACTAGCTTCCAGTTATCTGTAGATGTTTCCTCCATCACGATTCAGGTAGTGGAAAAATACAAACACAAGTCAAAGCACAGATTCTTTCATACATTGTTCTAGCAGATTCTACAGTTCTATTTAATAACTCAATGTTTAGACACACCCTACTGCAGTCCACAGGTACAGATATGCATATATGTTAACAGACATGACCCCATAATGATACAGTTCAGTGATGTATACAGGAAGTCACTGCCCAAAAAGACAGACAGTCTTTCAGCAGAGTAGGGCTTGTGAACAGTGAGACTGTTGTATTAAACAAACATACCCTTCCATGCCTACCCTACTCTCAGGCCCTCCCCCTAAAACAAAATATAACACAAAGACCCTCCTTTCAACACAATGGCACATTCAGTACACAGACAACCTGAGCCACTGCTGTACATTTGCAATAAAATTAGCAAAAAACGATAAAGGAAGACACAAGTAGGGTTAAGTAGAGCTAGAAAAGTACATTACATAATTTTGCTTACAGTCATAGAAGAAATGGTGCAATATTTAATGGGAGCGCCATAGATAACAACTGATGATCATATAAAGCAGCATAAAGTGTAAATCAAGACAGGAGGACAGGCTACAGGTACATTTGGTTTTATTCATCACATTGGAAAATAATTAAACACCCACAAAAAAAAAATAATAATATTTTGTCATAATGACTTTGCTGTAACCTTAATATCATTTTAAATTACTATTTCAATGCTGAAGCATCAGTGCAGGTCCATCTTTCATTTGAAACATTTTTTTTTATTATTTGCAACATATTCTACAGAGCTGTACAACATTGTAACGTGTAACAGAAATCACAGACAAACATACTCTGCAACAAGAAGTCTGGGAGTTTGTAACCACATGAGCTTACTAGCTTAATGGAATAGGGAAAACGTGTGATAGACAGAGACGGTCTCTGTCAGACCATTCACTGAAGAGGAGAAACTGAACAATGGATTAGAAGAAACCTCCACAAATAACAGGAGCACACCTGAGCGGAAAAGAAGGTCGCAAACAACATGAGTTATAAAACAGAGGAGTAAAGGAGAAGATGGGGCCTACAATGAAAAATAAAAACTACAGGAATGAAAACAAAACCACGGAAACAATTTGCTAATGAAAAATAACCTGTGGATGGGTTCATGGCATAGTTGTCTACTCTCCCGGAATGTCCGGGAGAGTCCCGAATTTTTGGGAGTTCTCCCGAACTCCCGAAAGAGAAGGCAAAAATCCCGGATCCAGCTGTCCTCATTGTTATAGATGGTGGGGGCGGGGCTAAACGCACCATCGTGGCCCCGCCCCCTGCTGCGATTGGCTAGAATTGCTTAAGATTGAAGAGGCAGAGCCTAAAGATGCACCACACGTGGCCACGCCCCCCTCGACGGACCCCCTCCCCCTGCCTTCAAAAGTAGGTAAGTATGGTTCATGGTGAAGTACAAAGAATGCTGTAGATAATATTATGGAAGCTCATTTAGGGCTTGATTCATTAAGGCAAGCTAAGCAATGTAAATTACATTTTTTTTAAAAAAAAATCCACGTAAATCGAGAATACACACGTCCGTATTCATCTAGGAGCTGATCTGAGGAAATGACTCTTGTTGAATACGGGTCTAGGTATGCTCTGCTCTGACATACAACACACTGCAGTCTAATACATATGTGGAATATAAAGTTCCAAAAGAGCGCACAGAAAAAAAAAATTTTTTTCCATGCAATACTTCTATCTATCTATCTATCTTCTAATCTCTCCTGTACATAAATGCATTTTTACAGTTGTTCTTGATTGCAAAAACATGTTCTAGCATACATACATGACCGTGATCAATATTAGTTGACACTTACACCTGACCTGGGGCTGTGGCAAGTGATAACTCAGAAAAACATGTATCTTAGACATGCTCAAAGCTTGAATCGGACATTGCTATGTGCATCTCATTCCCTCCCCATTCCGCCTATGAAATTGTAAACTATCCTAAGCGTTTCCTGAGGTATGGTCTGGTTCTGGGCATGCGCAGTGCAATTTTATGCAAAATATGCCACATATCGCCGCTTATGTTCCTTAACGAATTAGTCCCTTATTGTTCAGAAAAAACATATATGTAGAATGAGTCATATATATTTCAAGATGCATCCAGTTAAAAAAAAGTATTTTCGCCAGGTGTATATACTTCTAACAATAGAGTAGAGATGCGACTTGTCAGTGTTAGTAGTAAACACTAAAGTCACATTACCCTATTTGTACACAATATAATAATGTAATGTAATGATGTAAAGAATTCTCATATACAGAATATTGTCTTGACAGCTATTAATAAATACGAAAGTGTAATTAATTACAAGCATGTCTACATCTGTTATTTACCCCTTTAAAATCAAATGAGAATATTTTTTCCTGCAGTATTTTAAATGTAAATATCAATTAAGTATTGCTAATAGGTGGCTGTGACATTAACAACTATAGCTGTGAATTTAACAACTCCATTTCAGCTGGAGGGATCAATACACAATCAGCCAATCAGAAGTGGCGAGATAGTGCTGTAGATAGTCATCTTCACTGTGTATGGGTCTACCAGTCCTCCAGTACATGCAAGAGATATGCCTCCTGAATTACATACTTGGAAATGTGTCAACATCTAATTATGATGCACTTACGTGAATACGCCCTTACTGTAATCAACTTATACTTGCTCCCCCTTTGGAAGCGCCATATACCACGATTTAAACATTTGTGCTTAGATTTCTGCCCAAGCCCATAGGTTGGGCACAACACAGGTGTTCAGAGCAAGAGGATGGTATTTGCAGTAGAGCAGAACAAAAGATTGTGCAGCCTCAGGGGATAAGTTTTAAGGGTGTTCCTTGCAAAGTATGAAGTAGACCCGCCGGTGCTCTTAGGTCTGTGGGGCAATGCAGAAATAAGAGTTCCATTTGCATAGTGAGTGACTATTGAAAGTATATAAAGGGGTTGAGAGGGGCCTTCTTTGCTGCATAAACAGGCTTTTAGCTATTTCCCCTCCACAGAGCAGTATAACAGTAATGATTATTTTTAAAGTATGTATTGTCACTATTGATTATCTTTTAAATAATTATATCCCTAACGTGCCAGGGGTCTCTCCAACCAAATTGCTCTACAATCCTCAGCCTCACCCACATCCTCCTATCACCCCCACATACATACACCCCTAGCCCCCCCCCCCTCGTTCTCTACAAAACACCCATCTCTCCCTCCCTGAATCTCAACACATCTTCCCCCAACCCCCGGTTCTCTCCAAGACACCACTCTTCACCCCTGCCCTGAACATTGAATAGAAATATTAAAGCATATAATACTCTGACCTATTAATACTGACTGGGGACAGAGCACATATCGTGGTAGGTATGAATTTATTATGGTACGTCTAGGTCTCCTTACAATTTTGCTTTGAGACCCAGACATTTCTTGTTCTGGACAAGTCTGCCAAGGGCATAGTGGCATTAAGTGTAACATTAGATTGACCTCCAGTATTATGGACATTGTTTTGTTAATTTGAAAAGAAAACATAAGTCGTGGTTTGCTTGCACTATGTCTCTTGGACTGTGCCTCAATAAGAGTTTACCTTACAGCTACAAAAGCATTATTTGTTTAATTCATATCATAAGCAACAGTTGCAAACAGTGAGTGAAAGACAACAGGCAGAGGAGTATGTTATAATACTTGGCTTCAAAATGTTTTAGGGCTCAAAGAGTACATTGAAGCCTCTCATCTGCCAACCATTCTGATGCAACAGAAAACCTGCTAAAAAAAAACCCACAGAAGTGATCAAAAATGGCAGTACCTGCTGCCATTTTTAATCACTTCTTTTGCACATCTATCACTGTCACTATTGTTTTAAAAATTGCGCTATTTGTGGCACCTTAGCCATTTTAGGGAAGATTTTTAATTTTTTTTCAATAAAGTATTTTGTTTTAATCATTATTATATCAATCAATGAGTGCCCCTAGTTTCCATGTTCCCGTTCTTTGCTTTTTGTCACAAACCTGATACACAGTAATCACTATACACAGATCACACACAAGATAGACACTGTTACACACTAACATGCCTCCCTCCCAACCAACTTTTCTCTAACATGCCCAACAGCTTTACTATCCCACACCCAACTCTGCCCACCAACTTTTTCTTGCCTACCAGATTTTCTCACACATGTCATCCACGGGCTGACAACCAGCTTTTCTTACACAAACCACCCTACCTACCAGCTTTTGCCTCACATGCCACTCTGTCCACCAGCTTTATCTCCCATGCCACCGTCTGACCACCAGCTTTTCTCACACATGCTCCTGATATATACAGACAGAGCAGCAGGAAGGACCAACCCTGCTGCTCTATCAGCCTAGTTGCTGAGTTGGCAGCTTTTCATTAACCCCTCTTGTGTCCAGACCTCTGCATTGTGGAGGTGCTGGGTGGGCACTCAGTGACACCCCCCCAAATCCTGGTGCCCTAGGAAGCTGCCTTAAGCTGCCAAATGGTAGCACTGTTTTGTTGCACATTCAGAAATGGCCATTGTGACTGGATCACGTATCAATAACTTATGGTATAAATTTATTAGAAGGAAATAGCGCAGGGCGCTTTTTTATATTATTGCAAATTAACTTCTTTTTGATATTGTGTGTATGTTGGTAAAGGAAATATCTTTATTTCTGAGACCAGTGGAAGAAATTTGTTTTGTGTTTTAACTTTGCTAGAGGAAATGCATTATTTATTAGGTATATAGCTGATGCAATAAGCATTTGTTTAGGAAGTCTTTTGTGTAATTTGTGGTAGGGAAAAGACTTGTTTGGGGGTTTGTAACTTTTTTTGGGAATGTGTTTTCTGCAACTGTCTGTAGAAAGGACCCATGTTAATCTCATGTTAATTAGACTTTTTGATGTGTGAGGGTCCAGCACCTGAAGGCACAGGCTTTAATTAGACTTGCTGTTAGATTTTCTCTGTGTCTAAAACAAGATGCAGGAAATCACAGCAAGTTTTAGAATATCACCGATAAGTGTAAATATTATTAGCTTTGCATTGCATGTAAATCCATGTTAGGGTAAACATATTGCATCCTGATTCTAAAAAGAGCTCAGACCTCAGGGGGCTGGCTTACCCTGTCCAAAAACTGTATAAAAAGCACTGTTCTCTATTGAAAATCGTACTTCTTGTTTCATCTGACCAGCTCCCTGGTACCTTCAACCAGGGTGAGCAAATAGAAATCACTTGCTTCAAAGGCCAACTTGGAAACTTATCTGTCCCTGTCCTGTGACCTACAGATTGGACCCAACTCTAATCCATTCCCAGCTTTTTCAGAGGTTTGGACCCAGCGTTACAGTACCACCGCTCTGCCTGCTACCCAGCAGCTCTGGCCAGTGTGATAGGCCAGGGGGGATCCATTCATGGCAACCCTGATCCATAGGAAGAGGTCAGAGGAAGAGGGGTACCAGCCCAGGTACACCAGTAACGGGGTACACTAGCAGCATCAGTTACCCAGAAGAAACCCGGTTCTGGATGCCGGTAAGGAGTCCAGTGGTGGCAATATTTATAAGCCCCTCCTACTGTGGTTAGAGGGTGCTTTTGGGATACTGAAAGGGAACTGTGGCAAAGTAAGCCCAGCCGGTTTCCAGCAACAATAGACAGGGTGGCATAGGAGGTCCATCCTGTCACAGCCATACTGTCTTAAAAATGGGACAATGAGTCCCTTGGAAACCCTCTGTTAATCTTGTATTCTTTTTACAACCAGATGCATATAATGTGAACATAATAGCTTAGACAAAAGGGAAATTGCTTGTGAACTCCTAACAGGGCAATCAATAATATAAATTCAATCTCATAAATAATTAAGAATAAATTATATATTTGGAATGCATTTAAAGAATATGGCATAACTTACATTTACATAGAAATGTTAATTTTCTAAGAAAACAAAAACAGGTTTAGGTGAGGAGTCTTCATAAAGTCAATGTTGCAAGTGTAGGGAACGCTGTAAGTGACTGATCCTCTCACTCTGGGGTATATTTATTACACATGGAAAAGCCCAATCTCTAAGGTTTTTACTGGAGTTATGGCTTTTCCCTATGTATCAAAGACTACCACTGTTCTATGAAAAGCATGGGGAAGCCTATTTAATGTACATGTACCGTTGGAGTACAAGTACTGTCACAACCCTCCATTCGTTATTGACATCTCAGGATGGCGATAGCAGAAGATAATGAAAGGAAAAATGCTTTATATATTTGAATGCAGCATTTTTTCTGAAGCGAAATATTTAAAAATAATATTGTTTTTATTTTTTAGATATTGTTAATCCTTTTATTTTTGTATGTCTCCACAAGGCTAAGCTTTCAGTTCCAGAGTCAGCTAGCTGTGTCATCCATACGCATATACTCAGGTGATATTTTAATAACAAGCTGCGGCAATAACAGAAATTTAGAACAATCAGAGTGTCTCTCTCTCTCTCTCATGGTTCATTGAGTTTAATAGGGTTTACAATGAGTTGCATTGCAGAAATATTTTAGTGTAATCCTTTCTCTCTCTTGCAGATTTCCCAATTGCTTATAAATATGATGACAATCTGATTGCTGTTTATTATTCATCCTTTATTTATATGCACATATTACAAACATCTAAAAGTACAATTATATTTAGCTAAACATGGCTAATATGTTGAAGCAGAAGTATTGTAATTGTCTGTAATATTTCTCAGTCACAAACCTTTTGTATATTTTTCCCACTCCCAATTTCACTCTCACCCTGTGTGTCAATACTTTCCTTTTCTTTTCCCTCTTTCAATCTTTCCCACGCTCTGCTTTTCCTCCCTACTCCTCACATCTGTTCCTAATCTTTTTTCCCATGTTCTCCTTTTTCTTCTCCTCCTTTCCTCCCTGCACACTTCTTCTTGCCTCTAAGGCCCAGCTAACTGAGTTTGTATTTGTAGCCAGCTCTAAAACCTTGCTCCAGGATGTCTGAAGCTCCCTAGGTTTAACCTTTGAGCTGTCAGGCGCTTCCAGATTTCAACTTTCACTCATTTTGTCTATGTATATGTAATATATTCAGTCTCCCATACTATAGATATTCCAGATAATGAAGTTGGTATGAGTTCATCATCATCACCATTTATTTATATAGCGCCACTAATTCCGCAGCGCTGTACAGGGAACTCACTCACATCAGTCCCTGCCCCATTGGGGCTTACAATCTAAATTTCTTAACACACACACACAGACACATACTAGGGTCAATTTGTTAGCAGCCAATTAACCTACCAGTATGTTTTTTGGAGTGTGGAAGGAAACTGGAGCACCTGGAGGAAACCCATGTAAACACGGGAAGAACATACAAACTCCTCACAGATAAGGCCATAGTCGGGAATTGAACTCATGACTTCAGTGCTGTCAGGCAGAAGTGCTAACCACTGAGTCACCGTGCTGTTCCAACACAACTTACCTGACCTCTGCACATCCAGGTGCTGCTTGCTCACAAAAGAAATATTAGTTATCAACTCTATGTAGGGGGGAATTGAATCGGTCGCATTACTGCTGAAAGTGACGCGGCCTGCACTCTATTGCCGTTAATACAGTCATTTCAACACGAATGTCCACGGAGACACATGTAATGGTAGGAAACTCGGCTCATTTTTCTTCGCACTCCATAGAGGTGCACAGAAAAATTAGTGAAGATTTGAACCGTAATCCAATGTGCACAACCGAACATCGCAATGATTTTCGCATAGCACACTATCTCCCCCTATGTATTTTATTTCCAATATATAATGTACAATAATGCAAGAGTGTAACTATAAATGACATCATTTTTATTAGGCCCCACCCCATAAAGATACTCTCATTGTTTATGACTAAAGACAGATCTATATCTGCTATTAATACACAACAGTTACAGCTTTACCAACCTGACATGACAGCTTAGTAGAATGTGAAAAGCCGAGCATATCGTAATATAATAGTATAAGGAGACAGGAAAAACACAATATTTCTTAATAGAATAGTAGAAGAAGATGGTATTGGATACATATGAAGCAGATGAAAAGAGCGGCCTCAGAAAGATTTTAGGATGACAGTTTAATAAAATATTCAGAGGGGCAAAGTCCATATAACAGTACAAGAATATGGCTCTTAATGCATATGAAGCAATTAAAATGAGCAGCCCCAGATCAGGGGTTGAAGTGGGCTGATATACGGTGGTATGCCATACGTGTCTTCTGCTACTGCCCTTATTGTAAAACTATCACATTCCATTCACTTATATTCCCATTACATTTTACATACTGCCACTTCTAAATTTCCACTTTGACCACTGCCTAGCATTTCTTAATATTAATAGTACAAGAAGATAGTAGTACTGCCCTTGTGTCCTCCTACCAACCCTTATGTTGTAGGTTACACAGGACATTCTTAGTTGTCTTTTTTGCTGCCAAAGTTGAATGATGCATAAATAGATTATTCTTCTGCTAGACTAATGGCTGCTCCTGGGCATATTTTCTTGTGGATTAAGGAATGCAATGGCAACATGTTTGCTAACCATTGGAAAGGTTCTTTGCTGGCAAACTTACAAAATAGTAAAAATAGTCACATCTATTGTAAAAAGGGGTACAGAAGCTTAAAAAAAGGGGGACTCATAGCCTTATTGTCAGCCAAAACCAGCGGCTGCCTGGGCTGTGCGGCAGAGGGGGCATCTGCCCCCAGGGCCAGTCCCATATTGTGTTATCTTGGGCTTGGTCACTGGGCTACCTGCAGTTTTTCTCTTTACCATGTTCCTAATATGCTGCCGAGGCTAAAGTTTGTCAGCCAGGCCTTGACCAAAAACATTGCTGTGGTGAATGTTATCTAAAATTTAGTACGGCCACAAATTATCATATTGTTTACTAATTTCTATTTTTTCTTACTGACAAGAAAACTTTGACATTTTTCTACTGACTGTTAATAAAGGTAATGATGGCTTCAAGCATGAATGATAATAGTTATTTCATTACAATAAAGAAGTCTTGAAGAACATTGAAGTATTAGGATTTAATTAACATATATGCCATCACTCTGTAGGCCCATTCCATTCAGTTCACAACAACTTCATGTGCGACAGGCGCGGGCTGGCAAGATGCAGCCCGGGGGGCGCACAGGCGGCCGCATCACATGACACGTGATGCGGCCGCGTCATGTGACACGCCCGCCCGTGCGCTGAGGTGGCCGTATCGCGTGTCATGTGATGCGGCCGCCGGTAATAATTAGGTTATAGTGCAGCCAGGTGGGGGGAAGGGGGAGCTGGGCAGCCGGCCCTAACAATGGATAAACTGAGCGGCCCGGGGGACCAATGCCCCCCGGGCCAGCCCACCCCTGATGTGTGACCACCACAGTAAGCTTAATAATCCTCAACATTTAATATTAAATACTCTAAACTTTATGTAAAAATATGTGGCAAATTAATCTAAAGCATACTTGCCAAGTGTTTGCAACGCAGTGCTGTTTTATTCGATGCTGCATTCTCTGTTTACTTGTGTACAGCCATCCCCACTAACAGCAATGAATGCACTTGTTAATGAATGTCTAGCGTGATCACATGTGACATGCATTGTCACTGTCAATTATTATATTTATGATTATTATTATTATTATTATTATTATTATTATTATTATTATCATCATTTATTGTATGTAATCATTAACATCAGTCCCTGATCTAATGGAGTTTACAATATAAATTCCCTACCACACACATACACTAGAGTCCATTTTATCAGAAGCTAATTAACCTACCAGTATGTTATTGGGCTGTGGGGGGAAACCGGAGCACCCGGAGGAAACTCACACATGGGGAGAACATACAAACACCACATTGCTGGGAGGCTCCTAACCACTGTACCACCATGATGTACATTTAACATTACGGCAGTAGGTAACTGGCCATATTAAACATTTTAATTACTAAAGCAGTTCCAGTGAAGCCGCTGAAAATTAATTACAGTAATATAAGCTTTTTAGACTGTTCTCCCAATCACCTGCATGTTAAAAATTAAATATAGTTTTATTTAAATCCGTTTAGAGCTGTTCCTTATTTACCCCTCTGACACCACAGACCTATCTAATTGGTATAATCTATTTTACAATGTGTATCATTAATTAGGTCCGTACAAACCAAATCTCAAATGTATCTTGACTCTCTAATCTCTGACAGAGTAGGTTGAAATCAGAGCATGTGTCTGGCTGAGCTGCCTCCATCCAGATATAATAATCATTTTGACATCTGGAGCAGATCATATCTGCCAAAGACTCTATCCCAGTCTACACTAAGATAGATAAGAGCCATGGAGATACAGGAAGAGGTTACACAGAATTACTTGGGGAGCTGTAGGGTGAGGTTAGATAGAGTAACAGAGGCTATTGCAGGGACAGTTATTATAGCAAAGATTTGTGATTATACTATATTAATAGGTAATCATTATTTGAAAATGACATAAGAGGCAACATAAACATAAAACTGCCTTACAGTTATTTTTAAGTTTAAAAACATTTTTATATATATATATATATATATATATATATATATACATACACACACACACACACACACACACACACACACACTACAGTTTTTATTGAGGGCTACACAGAGCATCCAAGGCCTTTAGGTGTCCTAGCATACAGAAAGCTATTTAGACCACAACGAGAAAAAAGAGTTCAACTGCAGCTGTTTGGCAATCATGACATACAAAAAAAACATTATTAATGAGCAGTTTATTCTACAGTTGCAATGAAGAGAGTTGCTAAATAAAATAATTCCAGGGCGATATAGGGAAAGACAGGTCATTTTAAATGTACTTGATTTGCTAAATGTGCTAGATTTTAGGCCAATTTATGGAAACAATTCTCTACAAAACAAGAATCCCTACATATTCTAGATTGAAGGTCATATGTCTCTATTTAAATATATATTGATTGTGCATTGTTCATAGGAATTACATAAATTGCTAATTTATATGGTATAAAAAGCTTCTCTTTTACAGGTCACTGACAACAAACTTAAGGAGCCAAATTATTCCACAATATAAATATAGTTCTCAGAAAAAGAAGACAAAGAATACATAGACAAAAAGCATTGTAAAGGTTGGTGGAGATGCCTAAACACACTTTGGGTTAGTAGTCCCTGGAAGAAGGCCAGAGGGATAGCGTCATGGTGAAACTGGGAGTTAGAGCTGAGCCGAAGAAGACCGATTGTCATGGCAATTATTTGGGGACTGCTGGCTTTAGCATTCACCATGACTACAGTAAGGACTTCAGGTTTCAAAAGACTCAGAAATCAGAGTTCAGAAGGTGAGAGATCAATAACTTTTTCATCTCTGTAATTTCAAAATGTGAAAAGTATTTATTTATGTGGAATGGACTAAAGTCGGCCACACATGGGGAAAGGTCAAATTGAACTGATCTTGTCATTCAGAGGATGAGCCAACTGACAAGATTGCAGATTACATCTCTACTTCCTCTCTGTTGTGTCCAATCAAGTACAAACCATACAGAGTTGTATCATAATTCTGGGGTCCCATGTGTTACAGAGGTGGGCAAATTTTGTTGAATGTTTGTGGATTAGTGCACTTGTGCAGCCAACTGTAGCCTTACTAATATAGTCAAATTAAAAATGTTACCACCTTTGCACATCAGCCCTTAATTTACTGTCTTCATGTAGCAAAGAGGGGAGGTCTATCTGCCATCAACTGTTGGGAGCTGAACAGTGCAGGTTATCTGAATGCAATTCACAGACTAGGAGGACTCCATCTAGGCTGATTAATACCAAAAAAGTAGTTCTAGTAAACTGCAGTGGCAGCCATTGTTTTGTAGTCCAGCATCTGGCTTCAGGTGACAATGGAGTCTTACGATGAGGGACTTCAACCTATTTGCTATATGACAAGTGTAAATATAGAAATAGGGGGTTGTCCAAGAGTGTGCAGCACTTTTTAATTGAAACTTCATGAAACACATAACACATGATGGCATAATTATATACTAACCTCTAAACTTTGTAACAAAGGAATAATGTATTTTGTTCACTGTCCACAGCCTGCCACATACAAAGTCATAAAGCAAATATTATTTCTGAGGCCTGTGACTTGAATAGGAAACAACTTTTCTATCCAGAAAATACTTACACCAATGTGGCAAAAATATTATAATTGAATGCATTTTATTGACTGGTAAAAGAAATAAGCTGTGGTCCTTGCCCATCAGGCATTTAGACAAGTGTAGAATATTCTGACATCACTATTACCATAGGATTCAATAAACCCATAGTGAATGTTGCCATGGGTACATAGCAAGTGCCTGTGTTTATGTACCATGAAGGATCTCTAGGAGTTGGTAAAACTGAGACATATTGGATCTCTATGTGTAGAGATGTCAACTAATAATCAGGGGGGCAATTCATTGAGAGTAGTAGAGAGCTGTGCCATGTTATCATAGACACATGACACATAACATCAATAGCATTGCCAAAGAAAAATGTGATTAAAGCATTGCTCAGAGTAATCTAGTTTTACAAAGGAAACTGTACAAAACATGTTATTTTCAAAGAATATAATTTGTCTATATGTCAGTAATATTGTTTCATCTGATGCAGAGCTAAAGGATAATCATTGGTCAATAACTTCAGAAACTGGATAATATTAAAATTATCTGAGTAATATTGGCTTGATCTATTTACTCATTTTAATCATATGCAATCACACTTGGTTCTCCTATGCAATCACGCTTAGTTAATGTAAAATTTTAAAAATAAATAAATTGTATGTGCATTTTCAGCAAAATTGTCAACCCACGTGCTGGTCACACACCCTGTGATGTGATGTATGATCCCTGAGAATAATAAGATTGCAATTTACTTATTTTTTTTTAATTTGTTACTAATTTATATAGCACAGTCATATATGTGGTTTTAAATGTGAATAACAAGAGAACTTAATCACTTATTGCTTAAAATAATAATACATTTTTAAAGCCTGGACAGATTGAGAAAGCAAAATAATCAGTAGGAACATTTTGATAATAATTACCCTTATATTATAAATTAATTATTACAGAATTGTGTCTGGTCACCCTATCCTTTATGATTCATTTTGGTCGTTGATTTGACAATATCATACACCTTGGCTAATATTCATCCTTTTGTCTTTTGATAATTTCTAAATTATAATAATTTATAGAGAAAAACAATTACTAATGTTAAATATATCTACTATTAGAAGACATGTATCCAAAAAAGGACTAACCCTTCATACATGCTACAGCAACAGTACACCTTGATGCTAGGAGAAACCTTAGACATTTTTTCTACCATTAGTACAGTTTGGTCCTATAATCATTTTGTAAGTTGTACTTGCTATTGTGCTTGACGTGGTGCCTTGTAATTCAGCCCAAGTCACTGCATCGTTGGGATGACAGCAGCCAGTGAAGTCCTCTCCTCTGACCCAGCAGATTTCCTCTCCTGTCTGAGCCATTATGAGATCGCCTTCCCTGCCCAGGTGGACCAGAGTGGGAACTTCTTGACCTACGACCTTCGCCGAGCACCTCCCAGCTTCCGCAGATCTCGGCGGAGCATCCCTGATGAGTCCGAGCGTCAAGTCTTCTATCGGTTACAAGCTCACAGGTCTAGCTTTCTGCTCAATCTTACTTTACAAACAGATCTACTGGGACAACACTTCACTGTCGAGTACTGGAAGAGTGGGGGACTGGATTGGAAGCATGAGCTGTATGAGGACTGTCATTACATTGGGCACATACAAGACCAGCAGTTGAGCTCCAAGGTGGCCATTAGCAACTGCAATGGACTGGTGAGGATAGGGTTAAACATTAACAGGAGAACTGAACAAGTTTGATGCTGTTCATAACTGTAGGCAACATGTTTCGCTGGTGGGCAGGGAGTGATTTTGCAGAAAATTTTTATCCATCTGCAATATTGCATTTCATGGAGCAAAACTAAAGGGTTAGGGATACTGATGACCAAAGAGGCCCCATTAAAATTATGTATTTAATAAGCTAATGAGTCAACCTTGGCTGTCTTTTTCTATGCCAAGCAAAATTAATAGACTGAGTCAAGTTCCCCTCAAATTTATCTTTAATTTTTTTTCTTCCCCCAAGCATCACTTACTTTTGATATAGAATGTTTGTATTATATAGCTCTCTTTGTTTTTTAGCTCTAGTTCCTGTAGGTGCTGAGATGTCTTGGATCTTTTCAGATGACACATTGTTTTTTTGTTTTGAGGCTCAAAATATCCAAAGAGGGTCATTATTTGCTTCATTCTTAAATATAATGATTTTCTCTTGGAGGAGTAACTGGGCTTACTCTAATAACATAGCTAATAAATTGGTTTGTTGAATCTAAACTTGGACTCCAGTCCCTTTGTTATCACCTCTTTGGTCTTTTTCTTCCCTTTTTCTAACCCAGCTCGGAGTGATAGTGTCAGGGGAGGATGAATATATCATTGAACCACTACCTCAGGGTGGAAACTATAACAAGACCAGTGATGGGACCCCTCATGTGGTGTACAAGCGCTCTTCCTTGCAAAGACAGCACCTGGATGCCGCCTGTGGTGTAATAGGTAACAATTTTTGCAACATATTTTTTGGCATTCTTGGCAGAATCAATTCATACACGTACTTTATACTGAGCTCCATACTTTATACTAGTTACTTACTTATCTTAATTGCCACTTGTCACTACAAGCTGCGTGAGAGAGGGAGAATGCTGGGTCCCGGCGCTGCGCGGATTGGTAAGTTTATGTTTTGTTTGTTATTTTTCTGGCTGGCCGCGGCAGAGGGGACAGAGTGAGAGGGAGCGTGACAGAGGCCAGAGGAGGGGGACAGAGGGCAGAGGAGGGGGACAGTGTGACACAGGGCAGAGGAGAGGGACAGAGGTCAGAGAAGGGGGCAGCGTGACAGAGGCCAGAGGAGGGGGACAGCCTGACAGAGGGCAGAGGGCAGAGGAGGGGGACCGCGTGACAGAGGCCAGAGGAGGGGGACAGAGGGCAGAGGAGGGGGACAGCATGACAGAGGGCAGAGGAGGGGGACAGCGTGACAGAGGGCAGAGGAGGGGGAGAGCGTGACAGAGGCCAGAGGAGGGGGACAGAAGCCACAGGAGGGGGCAGCGTGACAGAGGGCAGAGGAGGGGGAGAGCATGACAGAGGGCAGAGGGGGACAGTGTGAGAGGGGGCAGTGTGAGAGGGCAGAGGGGGCAGCCTGACTGGATGCAGAGGGGGCAGTGTGTCTGGATGCAGAGGGGGCATTTTTGCATACAACTAAATAAGTATTTCTGCCCTAACCTAAATACTTGTTACATTTTTTTGACCCAACTACTACTAAAACAGGACTGCTCAGTAATTATTTTGGAGGGGTGCCTTGAAAAAATTATGTATACTCTAAGGGTGCCGCGAACTGCAAAAGTTTGAGAACCACTGCTTTAGACCTTTTTTTGAAAATGTATGTAGGCATGGAGATCCATGGTTTTACAATACATAACTCCACATTGGCATATAGATTCATTCAATTGCTTATCAGTGTGCCAACATGCAATGTATCTGAGTATTAGAGTTTGTTTCCAAACATTTCATCATCATATAGAAACTTTGTTTTGCTTCCTTCCAGATGATAAACCCTGGAAGGATCGCCATTGGTGGCTAAGAAACCCAAGGCCTCCACCTTTAAGACCAGCATCAAATCACACACAACGTGGACCTCTGCCATTTAAGCGATCAGTGAGCACAGAGAGATATGTGGAGACATTGGTTGTTGCTGACAAAATGATGATTGGTTATCATGGGAGAAGGGACATTGAGCAATATATCCTGGCTATCATGAACATTGTAAGTATTACATCATACTCATGGAACAGATAATACCCCATCTGCAGAGTTATAACTCATTACATTTACCACATGTTCAGTCTTCTTTTTGCAGTAATTTTAAGACTGATCTTTTCTTGTTTCCTGGAGGTCAGGTTGCCAAACTTTTCCATGACTCAAGTCTGGGGAACATTGTGAACATTATGGTGACACGGCTAATCCTTTTAACAGAAGACCAGGTGAATTAAATATATATATATATATATATAAATAGAAATTGATAGAAACTAAACTAGACTTAAACCAACCAGATTTTACTGTTACCCATTCATATCAAACTGGGTTGTTTCCAATGTATTGAATGTACTTTAAATATCACTATGGCTTTGGGATGTGTTTTCAAGTGCCAAGCACTTCTGTTTTCCATTTTTGTGTCCCTTTGCACAATCTCTCAAACTTAGTCTATGGGGTGTATTTATGAAAAGACAAAGCGCCCTTTTGCCAGCAAACACAGGGTTATTGGTGGCATAGGGAAGCCTATTTTTGAAATATTGGTATATCAGGATAACATTAGCAGAACAAAAACATTATAAAAGCTTTTTTTTCTTAGAATAAAGCAGTGCATTTATGTTTAAAACATATTTCATTATTAAGATAAATCAAAGAATGTTATTAGTTTATGTTTAAAAACCATTATATATGTTGTATATTATATATAATTTTGTTTATATGTTAGTTTGTGTTTTTGTTTTCTTAATACTTTGTTTAATTTAAAAATCATTTAGCAAATCTTGGCTTTCAGTTTCATTGTGTTCGCATGAGCCGGCAACTATTGAGACTAGCTAGGCATAGTAATAAGTTAGCTATTACCCCTGCAAGCCAGGCCGTGTATGCAGGCCAACAGTATTTTTTTTTATAAATGTGGGCAATCTAATTTTATAAATATTACAGTAATTGCCACAATGGGGGAATATTGATAGCATTTTGCTACACCATGGCAACCAAACAAAGACGTTTTTTCATTATTTAACTTTACTACTAATAATAATTAATAATAGTTTAATAATAGCTAATTGCCAATTGACTGCTGTGCAATCTTGGTAAAAGAGCCTTAAGGGGGTGACTTGGATGCAAGGGCATTTGTCCTTCATAATTTTGCTCATCATGTAAGTAAGCACATCCAGAAACAAAATAAGTATTCTACTTTGAGATGCAAAATTATGACATCTTGCTTTGGGTTACACATATCGTTGAAATGCATTCCTTCCCAAGCGTAAATAGCGTGTCTGCACACAACAAGTGCATTCTTTCTAATTAATAATGTGGGTTGCTGCTTATTTGCCCCAGGTGCATCTATATGCTATATTTAAGGTTGTACGTATCTAAAGTGCCGCCAAACTCGAAATGCAGACATGGTAATGTAAGAGTTCAGATGCATATTTGCGCATATGCAAACAGGTAATTTTTACCTTTATCTCTAAATCACATCCTTAATGCTCAAAATTTATCACATTGACCACTCAGGGTATTTCTTCCAGTAACTTGACAATAAAATTATGTTTGCATCCCATACAATCAAAATAGTATAATTTATTATGTAAATATCATGTATTATTAACACATTACCTCATTTAACAGCCCACCCTGGAGATCAATCATCATGCAGGAAAGTCCCTTGACAGTTTCTGCCGATGGCAAAAGTCCATTGTTAGCCGCAATGGAAATGCAATCACAGAGAGCGGGATTGCTGATCATGACACAGCTGTCTTGATAACCAGGTATATAAACTATAAATGGAGGTTAGAAATGTAAGTAATCAGTTACTTGTACTGCTCGAGATGCTATTTGGGTCGTATAATCGGCATTATAGGATACCAGAGCTCAGTTTTAGATATACTATTCTAAATATCTTACCTAAGTATAATGGATTTCAACTACTATCATGTACATTGAACCACAGTCATCCAAAGCTTTAAAATCATAAAAATAATAGAGTGCTATAATAATACCATTCTTTCAAGCATCCATATAGTAGCACTAACTATCCAGTTTATGGTGACTGTGTTTATATGTTTTTCTTTTAGATATGACATTTGCATTTACAAAAACAAGCCATGTGGAACACTAGGTAAGATATAAAATATTACATTGCTTTTTTCCGTCACCACAGTCAGAGAGTTCTCAGTTAATCATTTTTCTTCTTCAATGAAATTATTTATTGGCAATAGGTGTCTTTCTGTCCTTCTGTAAGGCTGAAAAGTCATCTTGATTGAATGATAACAGTTAAATGGAGTAACAAAAATACTTGTATATGTGATGTTTATAATATAATAAATTGTTTCATCTAAAAATCCCAAAGTTTTCATTTTTATAAAGTAAGATTTTTATACAAGAAGAATAGAGCTAATAATAATTACCTGAGACCAACACACAGATGAGAAAGCCATTTTGTGGACTAAAGGAATTCTGAGTGATATGAAGATACTAGTTCCAAGCAAACGGCAAAGAGCAAATACAAAACATACGTTCTAGAGCAATTGACTAAAAAACTACCAGGATGGATCAAAGAGTTTAAGAACTGGAGCATGTTACATAGTGTTTAAAGTGGGCTGCCATGCTTGCGCCCAGATCATTTGTGTTATCTGTATTTGATCTTCTCCGTTACCACTTAGGTTTGGCACCAGTGGGCGGCATGTGTGAACGAGAGAGGAGCTGCAGTATAAATGAAGATATTGGCCTGGCTACAGCCTTTACTATTGCACACGAGGTGGGACACACGTGAGTGATTTCCATGTATTGTTTTTTTGTCTTCTCTCACCGATCACTATCGCTGAAGCAAACAGCAGGTTAATCACTGTCTATAGTGTCTAAAATAATATTTTCTTCCTCTGCCAACCTCAGTTTATAACTTGGAAAGTAATTGTCAAGGTGAGTAAATCTTTCATTGCAAAATTATTCATATCTTTTGAAAACTGTAAGCTGGTCATTTTATTTTATTTGCCTATCTCTATCAGTTCTACATATACAGCCTTTTTTATATGGGATGTTATGATTGTTTTTTTGAAGTTTGCAACATTGTGTTGCCTATGCCGGTAGCAAATATGCCTTCCTGGCAGGTGTATATAAATTATAGTGGAAGAACCAATGAATAATTCATTAATATAGATCTTTAGAGTTAATGTATAAACATTGTCTAAAACAGGGCTAATATAGTTACCCTTTAAAAGATCAGGCAATAAAGATGAGTAATATAAGCTAGTTAGAGCTGCAACATGGTAATGTGTTGTAAGTTCAAAATGTCTTTACAATTCAAATCAACCTGGTCTGCTGGGGCTAACATCAGCTTCTAATGAAGGTTGGAGAGTCTGAAGTACATGATCTGGAGGAAAAGAAAACCAGGGTCGGACATTATAGCTGGTAAAAAGTCACCACATAAGTAATGAAGCTACTTACCAAATCATTAGTGCCACCAAGTGCCAACTGAAACTCTTCGGCAATTTGTTATTTTAACCCTTAATGAACACAGCCATGTGCAAATATTGGTAAATCTTATGCACTGACTGGACAAGTGGTGACTAAAGGGTAAATTTATCAAGCTGCAGGTTTGAAAAAGTTGAGATGTTGCCTATAGCAACCAATCAGATTCTAGTTATCATTTATTTAGTACATGTTGCTGGGCACTTGCACTGAGTAGTACCCTCTGCCTTTCGGTTACCATCAACCTAATCAAATTGCACATCACTGTGCCAGGTTGGGGTAGACTTCACAAACAACCACAGTTTGTACATTGGTGCCAATAATCCAGTGAGTATCACCACTATTTATATTTTGTCAATTTTAGTGGTTGCAATCCTCTTTACTGAGCTTTTCCTGACTCCAGTTCACAACATTTCCATGACAATTAGATTGTATCTGTTAGAGTAAAGCAAATACATCTTATGAGTACCTTATCTGAGAATTGCACACCAATCAGTTTTGCTAACTGATTGGTGTGCTTTCATTTAAGAAAGTTCCCTTTCTATAAGTATGGCATCCCCTTTAGCTGAAAATAAAGAGCTATTAATTATATTTGTGAAAATTAGCAAACTTTTGTTTTTCTCTCTCTTTTTAAACTTGCTTATTGAATTTACAGGGGCTTTAACAGGTTTCTATGCCTTTAAGGTCTTTTCAACAGTAAGAGTTTAAGCTGTAATATAAGTTAGGTCACTCTAACTCCCCTATAGGTAGTGCTTCAGCTTTACTTAAAGCTTGAAACCTTAACAATAAAAGAATGCAAATGATATGCAAATATCAGCATGGTGGCTTAGTGGTTAGCACTTCTGCCTCACAGCACTGTGGTCATGAGTTTTATTCCCAACAATGTCCTTATCTGTGTGGAGTTTGTATGTTCTCCCCTTGTTTACGTGGCTTTCCTCCGGGTGCTCCTGTTTCCACCCACACTCCAAAAACATACTAGTAGGTTAATTGGCTGCTATCAAATTGACCTTAGTCTCTCTCTCTGTCTGTGTGTGTGTATGTATATTAGGGAATTTAGACTGTAAGCTCGAACAGGGCAGGGATTGATGTGAATGAGTTTTCTGTACAGCGCTGCGTAATAAGTGGCGCTATATAAATAACTGGGGATGATGATGACGATGAAATATAAGTGCTAACACTATTCTGTATAGTCTTTTATGCTTAACGCAAGGTCAAAAAGTTTAATCATGATATACGTGCCTGTCTTTCCCAACCCCACCCCCCCCCCCCCCCCGTTCCCCCTCCTTAACCCGTTTTGTTTCCTGTCTCTTTCCTACCCCTTCCTTCTACTATAAAACTTTAAAATAAGAGGGGACATCTTGTTGTCTTAACACAGTTGGTTTTTACTTGTTGTTGGCTCTTTTCTATGCTGTTTCCTCTTGTAACAAATAAAGAGTTTAAAAAAAAAAAAAGTTTAATCATTAAAGTAACATAAATGTATTCACAATCAGAAACACATTATTAGGGAATTCTTCAATTTTTCATTCATATTCGGTAGTTCCTGTCCCAGTGCAATCTACCCTGACTGTCAGAGAGCTGAAGCAGAAATAACAGAGAAGGAAATAGCCAACACCATTACAAATATGGAAACCAGCAAAGCTCAGATTCCAGAAGGCTTCACAGCCACCTTTTTCAAAGTTTCCAAAATATACTCATCCTCCATTTGACTCTCTTATTTATCAGTATCCAGAAATACAACCCTCTTTTCAAACAAGCTTATGAGGGCAGAATAAATTATTACTAAAGAAGGGAAAGAACCAACTAACTTCACCGATTATGGGCCTATATTGCTGTTGAACACAGACGTCAATATTAAAGCCAACATCCTTGTGACTCAACTGAATTCAGTATTAACCTAGCTAGTTAATAACAATGAAGTTGTATCGAGAGACAGATGCAAGACAACAAAAGATGATTGGTCAGTCTTGTTCACACCATTAACTCAAATAAAATTTGTCTGGATGGAGATAATGTGTATTATAGGATCAGTTGTCCTTCATGCTTAAGACACTGCAGCAATTTAGGTTTGTGTGCAATTTCCACAAGGACATAAAAGCCTTACATTTCATCCCTTTGGCTAAAGTTTTGTTGAATGAGACCTCTTCAAAACCCCTAAAAATAACCAATGGTACAAAACAGGGGTGTCTGGTTTCATCTCTACAGACATCAAAGGGATTTTGGTCTGGCGATTACAAAATATTTTTGTTTTCCGACAATGAACTGCTTACGTTATCATTCCCCTCACATGACTACCAAATCTATACAAAATTATCGTAACATATAGGGCAATCTGTACATATGGGGCTATAATATTAATTACTCTAAGATTAAGTCCCACCCCACCTCATCTGGAACTTCTGAAATCCAATTTAAATTTGCCTGGTGGCAAAAGCAACTTAGATCCTGACTGGGGAGAAGAGTTGTGAACAAAATGAACCTGCTGCCAAGAATTCTTTACTTATTCCAAACACCGCTAGTTAAGGTGCCTGAAGTCACTTTGGATCAGCTGCATAAATGGTTTGTGCAATTTGTCTGGAAGAATAAAATCCCAACAAAAGATTTCCCAAATTTAAGACAGTCAAAGATGAATGGAGGTTGGCACTTACAACGCATAAATCTGTACGAGCTGGCCTCCCACCTTAGCCAGTCAATGACATGGTATGCCCCTAAACACACCCTGAGTTGAATAGAGCTGAAAACTACTATTAGCAAGGGGACATCTGCACTATCTATTGGGGATGACCTCAAAGCACAGGTGTCCATCAGCCCTTGTGCACCCAATTATTAACTTCTTATGTTAAATATGAGACTACTGTACGCAGCACTTCAAATTTATCTCACATCCCTCCCTTCTACCATATGGGACAACCCTAAATTTCCTCCTCTGTAATCACTAGTCCTCTCTACTCCATGTCTCAATAAAGGTGTCAGTCACTTTGCTGATAGATGAGGCCAATGCAACCAAAAATGTTAGGTGGAGTCACAGCAATGGTAGGTGTAAAAGTGGGCAAAGCATGCTAGTGGAATTGAATATGTGGGGAATATCATGGGAAACGTTTTGTATGTGGAAATGAGAGGTGGTTACCAGAGATGAGACAAGGTGAAGGTCAGAGGTAGATTTAAGAGTGCGGAAGGAAGAGTATTTTGATATGAGATTTGAGATGAGGGTGAGTAATTTGAATTGTATTATGGAGGACACAGGGAGCAAGTGTAGGGATTTGCAAAATGATGTGGAACAGAGAAAGAGGAAGATCAGTTTTGCAGCAGCATTTAGGATGGATTGAAGTGTGCAGATATGAGTGTCAGGAATGCCAGATAGCAGGAGATTTCAGTAGTCAAGACGGGAGTGTTATGCCCACAGGAGTAATAACCCAATCAGTCAGGATTTACACATGCTTTCTCTAGGGTGCCGAGTCTAACAAACCTCTGGGTTTTCACCAAGAACCGTCACTAGGTGGAGTGGGCTTTGCTGTGGAAGTTCGCAGGTCATGGTCCATAGAGAAACCCCTGACGTAAAAGAAGATAATTTGGAGAAGCTGCGGTAGAAAGGTGCCAATTGCCAGAGGAGGAAGCACAACAGGTATTGAGGCTCAGAGGAAAAATCCAAACCAATGTCAGGATAGCTGGGTCTGATACACAATCGGGCTGTGCAGTACAAGGGAGAATGGAGAAGCCGGAGTTAGGACAGAGGCCAAGTTCAAATGCTGAAAAGCTCAGAATACATGGTACTGAAGAAAGAACGTAGTCAGGAAGCCTGGTCATACACTGCATAACTGAAACACAAGCACAGGATACACATGAACAAACTGAACGCTCGGAACAAAGAGCTGTGTCAGACGCTGACAGAAACTGTTGCTCTGACACAAATCCTGTGTCAGAGCTGGGCTACATAACAAGGAGATCTGTATTCCTCGCCTAGGCAGTCACATGACCACACTGCAGATATCAAAAGTTGGGCTGCACGATCGGCAGCAGCTCAGGAGCAGGAGCTGGGACAGGTAAGTCTCTTACAGGGAGATGATGAGAGGAGAGAATGGATAAGAGTTTTGGTAGCATATTGCATAAGAAAAGGGTGTACTCTGTCAATGTTTTTAAGGTAGAATCAACAGGACTGAGAGAGAGCTGGATTTGAGGACTAAAGCAGAGAGTGGAGTGTGACACCAAGACAGGAGACTGAGGAAATTGTGGTGTTATTGACAGTCACTGAGATGTGAGAGGAGGTGGTGATTCTGGCAGAAGGGAATATAATAAGCTCTGTTTTGGACATGTTGAGCTTTAGGTAGTGTTGGGAAATCCATGTGGAGATAGCTGAAAGACAGTTGGTTACACAAAACAGTACAGAATAGAGAGGTCAGGGGAAGAGATATAGATTTGGGTGTCATCAGCAAAGAGTTGGTACTGGAGGCCAAATGAGTGAATTAGTGCCTCTACAGAAGAGGTGTACAATGAAAAAAGTAAGAGGCCGAGAACAGAGCCTTGTGGGAACCCAACAGTAGTGGGAGTGGAGGGGAGGATGTGCCAGAGCTAGAAACACTAAAGTAGCGGTTCGATAGGTAGGAAATGAACCAGGAAACAAATGTGTCACGAAGACCAATGAAGTGAAGGGTGTGTAGGAGAAGAGGATAATAAACAGTATCAAAATTAGAAGAGAGATCCAGGAGAATGGGTGTGGAGAAATTACCCTTAGATTGCGGTAAGTAGATCATTGATCACTTTTGTGAGAGTAGTTTCAGTGGAATGTTGGGGGTGGATTGCAGAGAGTGGAGATTGGAATGAGAGTAGAGCAGGTAATCCAGCAGGAAGCAGAAGACACGAGCAGGAGAGCTAGGAGTCTGTAGCGGGTATGGGAACCGCCGATGAGCAGAGCAGGTAATCCAGCAGGAAACTGAAGACACGAGCAGGACACAGGAAACACCTTCAGAGACTCACAGGGAGTGAGAATCAAGATCAGGCAATGATACAAAGGCCACAGGTGCCTTAAATAGGGAGAGGTGATTGATCCACCAATTAAGTTAAAAGCAAGGTCATAAGAGTTCAGGGACCCTGCACATGCGCAGTCCTATCAAGATGGCGGACGGCCGCGGCTCA
Source organism: Mixophyes fleayi (assembly GCF_038048845.1). Classification (NCBI taxonomy): domain Eukaryota; kingdom Metazoa; phylum Chordata; class Amphibia; order Anura; family Limnodynastidae; genus Mixophyes; species Mixophyes fleayi. Next base: position 189,546,781 of record NC_134402.1, on the reverse strand, counting down.
GGACAGGCACCGGCAGGAAGGAGAGAGAACCACGCACAAGAGCAGAGGCACTCACGGTCCGGTGAGTGACAGGTTTCTTTAGAATTGGTGAGATGAGCGCATGTCTAATGGTTAATGGAAATGTGCCATTGGAGAGAGACAGGTTGAAGATGTGAGCTAGAGGTGGGCATGCAGTGGAGGAGAAGAAGCGAAGAAGTTAAATATCTTGTCGAATGATGTTGAATTTGTCTTTTAAGTAGGCGGCAAAATCATGGCCTGAGGGAGGAAGGGGGTGGAGGTGGAGGTGCAGGTGCAGGTGGGCAGAGAAGTGAGTTGAAGGTGACAAAGAGACGACGTGGGTTAGAAGACTTGGTGGATGTTAGAGAATTGAAGAATGTTTGTTTGGCAATTGAAAGGGCAATGCTGTAAGATGAAAGGATGAATTTATAGTGGAGAAAACCAGGATAGAAGTGAGATTTCCACCAGTGGCACTTTGTAGTGTGGGAGTACTTCTGCAGGAAGCATGTCTGTTTGGTTTTCCATGGTTGAGGTTTGGATCGTCAGAGTCTGTATGTGGTAGCTGGAGCTACATTGTCTTAGACTGAAGTGAGTGTTTTGTTGTAGAAAGAGGCGGCCTGATTAAGGCAGGACAATGCAGTTATAGGAGAAATAAATTTTAATGAAGATGAGAAGTGGATTAGGTTAAGAGTAGTTAGGTGTTGTTGTGTACGTGTGGATTTGGGTGCAGGGAGAAAAGCATGAGGTAATGTGAGGCTGAAGGATAGGAGGTTGTGGTCGGAGAGTGGGAATGCTAAGTTGGTAAAACTAGAGATAGAGAAGTAGTGGGAGAAGACAAGGTCAAGGGAGGGTGCATCACAATGGGTGGAAGATGAAGTCCACTGGGAGAGACCAAAGGAGGAAGTAACTAAAAGAAGTTTAGTGGTAGATGAGACAGTGGGATTATCAATTGAAATGTTGATATCGCCTATATGAGAGTAGGCAGGTCAAGGGATAGGAGATAAGTGAGTTAGGCCATAAAGTTGTCAAGTAATTGGGAAACCTGAACCTTGGGGGCGATAAATCACAGCAACATGAAGGTCGAGAGAATAAAATAGATGGTAGTGTGGACTTCAAAGAAATAAAATTAGAGTGTGGATTCAGAGGGTATGACTTGAGAGATGCAACTTGGAGAGAGTAGAATGCCTGCTCCACCACCTTGTGTGTTCTGGGTCTGGGGGTAAGGCTGAGGGAGAGTCCATCATAAGAGAGTGCTGTAGGGGATGTAGTGTCAGAGACGGTAAGCCAAGTGTTTGTAACGGCAAGAAGGTTGAGGGATTTAGAAATTAATTGATCAAGAGTGCATTCAAGTTTGTTACATACAGATCTGGCATTCCATAGTGTACGGTAGAAGGGAAGAGAGGGTAGTGGAGATATGTGGATAAGGTTGGTGGTATTGCAAGTACGGGGTGGAAGGAAATGTTTGGAATAGAGAGAGGAGTGTGAGCAGAGAGTGAGGATTGTATGTAGTCCAGGGTTAGGTGAGATGTCACCAGCAGTCATGAGAAGGAGCAGGGTGAGGAAAAGGACATGCAAGGAGGATTTTTGGGTTTAAGGTTTATTTCTATTTATGTAGGCTGGTGAGTGTGGTGGGTGCAGTAGACAAAACAACTCATGTGTGCAGACTAGTGAGTGGGGAAGTAGAGAAGGAGAAATCACAATAGGGGACAGAGAAATAGGATATTTGAATTCATGTGATTGCCATTATCAGATAGATCATTCTAATTGTGGTCTCATTCATCATCAAACTCCCACTGGTTCGAAAGCCTTCCTAGCCGTATAAAAGAAAAAAAATCACATTGCCTCTGTCTACCTGTACGCAAACATTGCCTTTACTCCAAAGAAGTTCCACTCTCCCAAAACCCTCTTATATTTTAAACATTAGTGTGATTACTTGCAAACACTAGCATCTGCAATTTTAAAAAATGATTAAACAGAAATACTCCCATGAATACATCATGCAAACTATATTGCAAGACTATTGAAGTTATATGCAGTGTAATGCTGCTCTGACTTAATGGGTTAACCCTTCCCCACAGGTATGAGTAAAGTTAAACAAGGGATAGTCTAAGCGCAAAATTGTGTAAGAGAGAACACGTGTAAGAGAGAGGTAAATGAAAAAAGGTTGTCTAAGTCTTGTACTCATATATCTTAGTATTGGAATCAAGAATGCATTTGCATACATCAATTCTTGATTCCAATAATAAAATATTTGAGTATAAGTTAAATATCCTTATTTTACTCACTTCTCTCTTATACATTTGTGCACTTAGACTATCCCTTGTCTAATGTCCTGAAATAGCCTAGTCAAAACCGAGATCTCAATCTTAAAATTGCTGTCCACTAATGATCACCATCCAACCTGATGAACCTTAAACAACTTTTCCAAGAAAAATTGGCTAAAATTGCAGTGTCTAGATATTAAAAACTGATACACTTACCAATATAGAGCTATAATTGCTGCTAAAGGTGTATTAACTTTTGAGAAAATAAATAATGTTGACTGCATTTATCTCTGCATTTATACACAGTGGGCCTGATTCATTAAGGAAAGGAAAGCAAAAATGAGAGTAACTTTGCAAAACCATGTTGCATTGGAGGGGGAGGCAAGTTTAAAATGTGATGGCAGATTTATAGTAAGTGTAAGACATGTTCTAGATCACCTTTAAATTTCAATGCACAAATAAAGCAAATTTGCACCCCTTGCATTTTAACATGGTTTTGTCCAGGAGAAACCTACTAATTTTTTATGCCTTACTTTCCTTAATGAATCAGGCCCAGTATATTTCTACATATTTATAAAAGCATGTTTGTGGATGTACATATGTTTTTTTTACACATTTTTACATATAATATAATGTATAATTGTCATATGTTTTAGACAATTGCTATCCTACTTTTTTATTTAAATAATAGAACTGAAATAATTAATCTGTGTTAGTCCCATTATGCATCTCTCCCTTATTTCACCAACCTCTTTTCCCATCACTATCCTCTTCCCACTCATAATTACAATTTCCCCTCCTTAAGCTCTTTAACTCCTCTCTCATTCTTATGCCTCGCTTGTCACCCTTCCATCTTTCAATCCCTTCATCCTCCCCCTTATTTAATCATCCTCCTTCAGCATTATTCCCCTAGTATCATTCCCCCTTTCTCCCCACAATATAGCAGTCTCCCTTCTTCAGAATTCAGCCCATCACATGTGCAGAGCAGATTTTTTCTGTAGAACTGATAACATAAGTAATGCCAGAACGCTACTTAAATGATCAGTTCTGGACATGTGTAGACTTGTAATGGCAGTGTCTTAATTAACTCTTTAAATAACGCTCAAACTCACTTATGGTTCAAGCAAAATATATTATTCAGGGTAACTTATCTGCATAGAGCATAACTACTTACGTAGTTTTTTAAACATCTCTAAACTACTAATTGCTTTTGCACATTTTGTGATATTTTATTATCCACCTCTAACTGTGCAATCTTAAATCGCTGAGTGTCACAACTTTCTGGTGACAAGGGGTTAATCAAAATTTCTCAATATCTCTCTTTAGATTTGGCATGAATCATGATGGTATTGGTAATGGCTGTGGATCTCGAGGTCAAGAGACAGCCAAGCTCATGGCAGCTCACATTACTATGAAGACCAACCCATTTGTGTGGTCTGCTTGTAGTCGGGACTATATCACCAGTTTCTTAGAGTAAGTAACTTCATAAGTTTCTCCTACAATCTATTACCATTTATTTCTAGTTCTGGTCTATCTTGTCTTACAAAAATTAAAATGTTTCCTTTGTACAATTTACTTTCATAGGTTGCACTATTACGTACAAAATGTGAGATTTAGACTTACATTTTAGTAGATGACAGGGAATAGATTTAATTAATGTATTGCATAAACAAAGCTGCAAATATAGTCCCACTCTGTTTATAACCTCACATCAAAATGTACAGTATAGATTACCAAGGGAAATAATTCAATATAATGAAGAAGAATTAAGTGGATGATAAGTAAGTAGCTATTGGAGTAGTTCAATGGCAGTGAGAGACTTGCTGAAGACCCTAGTTTGGTGCCATCGCTTTGTGACTTTACACATTATTTTGTCTTCCTATACCCCAGACCCCAAAAACTTAATTGTAAGCCAGGCATGGGCTGGCAAGTTTAAGCCCAGGGGGCGCACAGGCAGCCGCATCACGTGACACGCAAAGCGGCCGCGTAATTGATGACGCGCCCGCATCGCGTATCGTGTGATACGGCCGCCTGTGCGCTGACGCGGCCGCATCGCATGTCATGTGATGTGGTCGAAGGTAATAAATAGGTAATATTGCATCCAGGGAAGGGGGGGTGCCGACCCTAACAGCGGTTGGACTGAGCGGCCCGGGGGGGGCGCTGCCCCCCGCCCAGCCCGCCCCTGTTGTAAGCTCTTTATGGCAGGAATGCTCTTCCTGACAAATTCTGTGTACATTATTGTGCAAATGTGTATGTATTATCCATATAAAAACAACACATAAAAATAAATAAGTTCTATAAGTAAACTATGTCTCATATAGAAATGCATTTGACACCACAATCCTTCCATATTAATTTGATCGAGTCTGGCATCACTACCCTGTTTTTTTGTAGACTTGTTCCACAAGTTGAGCAAAACACTTATCACCGCACCAAGCTTAACCCCTTGTTGATTCGAGAAATCTTCTCATCTCATCATTTGGGGAGGTGCTCCTACACAGTATAAACATATATACCAGAAAAGGAAGGAGAGGGGGGAATGGGATAGGGAAAGTGTGTATATAGGGCACTCTTTTAATATTTGGTGTAAAATAAGTTTCTGTTAAGAGTAATATCTTTATAAGAATACAAGAAAATACAATTAGCGAAATAATAAAAACACTAAGTGAATGAACATATTTACCAAAGACACATGGTGTACATACTGTTAAGAAGTAGTAAAAATACTACTGTGCTGTCTCACTGTGTTCTAGAAATAATGAATTAGTTACAGTGTAGCGATATCACATAAACTTCATATGTGTGATATTCTCAATATACATAGATATGTTAGTCTCGCTCAGTCATAAATCAGATATTCCATGGTATATTGGTCTGTATGAGCAATAAGACACTATGTATCTTTTTCCTACCACTGTATACATCCTATCAAAGACCTCATACTCACTCCTAGTGGTGAGTCTCAGTATTGTACTGGTGGCTGGTTATATAACTATTACAATGTGATGACATATACATTTACCACCACTCTCCTATACTCAGACATATATACGTGGGTTAGGCAATTTCTCCCAAATTAGTTAAGAGCTTTGAATAGCCCATCCAATATAATAAGGTATAGTGTTTTGGGTTTCAGTCAGTGGCTTAATATTAGGCACCCCCTAACAGATTATATCTATTTATCCTACAGTTTATCTGCTTAGAAATGTACTTTGTTGTCTATTAGGGGCCTATTAGTGTGAGTCACTTAATAATGTTGTTGCCTCTTGCAGACAGACTAAAGTAATATACAGCGTGACCCCGCTAGACTAATAGAGAAGAGTGCTATAGTAGACTAAATGCATTATGTTGATCTAGTATTGTCAAGTATAGCACTCAGTTTGCACTCAGTATCTTAATATAAGGCACCACCTAATAGAATCTGTCCATTTCTCATGCAGTTAGTCTGCTGTTAGATGTGCTCTGTTCTCTATCTTAAGCCTGTTGTCAGCTGGGCTGGAGAGTCATTATAGCGTGAGTCGCTTGATATTTTTACTGTCGCTTTCAGACTATCTATAGCTATTGATAAAATAGTAAACATCAGTGAGCTCAGCTAACGCCAACGCGCGTTTCGCTAAGAGCTTTATTGATGAAGCTATTAGCCAAACAGCATTGCATCCGTGTTTTTTTTTACTCTCTAACTAAATGGATAGATCAGGGTTGATCAGTAAATATAGCTTATTTAGAATTTAGCAAAACATTTGGTTAAAGGACAGGGGACATAGGGACATAGAGTTAGACACATTTTATGTGTAAACCCAAGACATACAATGTGTCTAAAATAAAAAAGATGTATTTAGGTATGTATGGAAAACTACTCATATTACATTAAATGTGTCTGCTAAATGAAGATACTTTTAAGTGTTTCATATGCTTTGTGTATAATATGCTTTAAATGTATCATCATGTGGTTGAGTGCCAGTCATCACAGTCAAGTTGATGATGATGACCGGTGTTTTAATGATGAAAAGTAAAAGATCTAAATCAATCATTAAAAGCAAAAAACGGGGTACCCCACCCCCAAAAATGTGCTACCATCTTAGCCTGGTAGGGTAAAGGAAACTTCTGGATGGGGTCCCTCTGAAATTGCCACTATCAGAATTAGGCTATGACAGGCTGGGCTGGTGACACTATGACAGTGAAACCTGCAGCATGGGGTCCCCCTGTCATAATATCACTCAACCCCAGCCTGTTCAGCAGGGAACTGAATTTCCTAGGGAAATAGAGCAAATCAGCCTCTTACAAATGTTTTATATATTTTAAATCCCATTGGTTTATAAGCTGAACAATTGAAGAGAATACCCCACAGATTTAGATGACTAATAAATGGGTAATAGAGGGTGTGATGATCATCATCAGCGCATCATTTTCACCAGGGGTAATTCCACCTCTTTCCGCATCTCTAAGCGTAAACAGTAGTAACTCTAAGATGCACTTACGAATTTTTCATGTTCATGGAAATATGTATTGCACACAAAAAACAGACTTGTGCCCATTCGCTCTAAAGGAGGCCCAGAGCGTTATAGTTATTTAATGGTGTTGAAGGACTGATAACCAGTGGAGTTCTTCAAGGATCACTGCTGGCTCCTGTTTTGTTTAATGTAATTATTAGTGATATTACTTGTGGTCTGCATGGAATCTTTTGCATATGATTTGTAACAGGGCTAGTATTCTAGAATGGGTAAAACAAATGAATAGTGATTTAGAGAAAATAGAGGCTTGGCCTAAACTGTGGAATTCTAAATGCAATACAACAAAATGTCAAATAATGTATACATGACGCAAAAGTCTACAAGCAAGTTTCAGATGATATGAAGACAATTAAGCAGTATAGTTCAGCATTGGACTACTATAGTGTAGTCCAGCCAGTAGAATACTTGGTTGCTTAGGAAAGAGAAGGGCTAGTAAAATGTGCATGGACTACATAGTGCGAAGCATATCAGGAAAGACATTAAGAGCTAAAAATGTACAGGGTAGACAAGAGAAGGAGCAGAGCTGATATAAACATCAATGTCATCAAATGATTGAATGGTAGGAAATGTGTAGTTCATTCATTCTTTTTATAATTAATTGAATATGTACTTGGCATTCGAAGTTCCAGCGCAGGTCCTATATATTCTGTATCATCAATAATAATGGGTGAAATTTCCTTCTAATGTTGTAAATACACCGGAAAGCTTTATGTTGGTGCAGTTCCACTGTAATTAGAACATGGAGATGTTCTCTTGGCATTTTATGCTTTGTACATAGACACATATAATGAAACCTTCTCTCCCTCTGTCCACAGTTCAGGACTGGGCCTCTGTTTGAACAATGCTCCCCCACGGCAGGATTTTATTTATCCCACACAAGCTCCAGGACAGGCCTACGATGCAGATGATCAATGTCGTTTCCAGCATGGAATTAAATCCCGCCAGTGTAAATACGGGGTAGAGTCCTTTCCTATATTGTCTTGCCAATTTAGGGAACTGGAATTTAGTGCTGACATTTAAATCTTTTGTTAACAGATCATAGCATTTTCTATCTGAATGATTTTAAAAAATTAAATAGATTTTTTCATTAAACACATATTGTGTTATGTACAGTACAACAATAACCAACTTTTTTCATGACTGTTGTAATGGGAGGGGGGCTGGGCTGTCATTTGACTCTGTATTATTTAAAACTTTATTTCATTGCTTAATTCTGACTTAACTTGCTCTTTGTCGTTACTGTGTTTGGTAATTGTTCTACATGTTGACCTGTCTCCTACACACACTGGACATATCTGCAAATGTAAGTCATGAACAATACTCAGGTTGTGTCTCATTGATGCCTAGGCTAATATATTGTATTCTGATTTAGTGCACAAAATGGATATCTCCACTATGTGCAGGTGACAGGCAAACTTTAATAATTTTGGTATCATTGTATGATTTTTCTGTAATTTCTATTGCATGAAAATTGATAATAGCTCACTCTGCCCTTATTCCTGGGTGGAGCAAAGTAAAAGTTAAAGCTGGCAACACACTGTCCAGTGCTGGCATTCAGCCTCAGCGATGAGTGACAGGCTCATCTTCCAAATTATCCAATTATGTTGGTGGCCAAATTGGACAGATCCTCACTCAGGCTGAGCAAGCAGGTCACATTAGGACCAATTAGTGTGATCAACAGCTGGCCGAGCGGGTTTTTGACCATGTCTAAAAATGACCCAGGTGCTTTGTTGATGCTAATGTATGTGTGGCCTTTATATGACTTTGTAAAATCACATTTACAATATAGTATATTATAATGAGTTAAAGCATATAAAAAAATATCTCCTCACTTTTAATCGAGAGTTTGAAGAGCTTTTACTAACACATCTATATCAAAGTCTCCCTGCACCAAATGGTGCAATGTTTCCATTGAGCGCTTCCATAGATGTACATTTAGTTTCTACCAAGCACTAAAGCTTCTGAACATTGCAGGCAATTTACAAAATGAAGCCAAGTATAGAGAAGTGACCACTTGTTAGAAAGTGTGTGTGTGTTTACAGGTTCATTCAGTTACATTATTTTTGGACTGTCAGGGGGGTATTCAATTGTCAGCGGGTGTCAGTGTCAAACAGCTTTTAATAGGTTTTAAAATGCACTTTTAAAATAACACCCATGTGTACGGAGCCTTATGGTTGAAAGTTCGTTCACACCTACACGCTCCTTTCATTTGCCTAAAAAGTGTATTAATAATAAGATGAATACTTTCCTATGGTCTTGTTACCATCATTGCACTCTTAAAAATGTTACAACTTGGCACATCCTAATTTTCATATGTTAACACGTGCAACCAGTATAATAGATTGTATTGGTAAAGGTTCATGGAAGATGCACTAGAATATGTTTAAAATTGGCTTTTTTTTATACATTTTTATGCATTTTATTAAGTTTCCCAGCACCTTTGTCATAACAAGCAATGAGAGCAAGATTTAATATCAGCATCAGTCAAACTCCAATATGAACTATTTTGCAGAGAGCTGCAACATTAATGTAACAATGTAAAACAGTAACCTAGTCTTTACCTGTCTGACAAGTCCTAATGTAGTGAATAGAGAAGTGAGAAGGATTTGAAACCAAATTGATACACTCCAGCTGAAATCTCCAGCTCACCAAAGAGTAAGAAATAAGTCTAATATATTCTTCTTTGTTTTACCAAAAGCCAGCAGAAAAGTTAAATACTAATGAACTAGTGAGCGCCATGCAGATTATATTGCTGATCATTGTTGGCTTGCTGTGCACTCACTCTAGTATAGAAATCCCAGCATTGCCACCAAGATAGCTGCACATGACATTAGAAAATTTAAATATTTACAATGGAGAACACCCTTAACCTATTCTATCAAAAACATAGAAATTCAAAGTCCTAAAATTAAATAGATATTCCCAACACAGAGTTTGAGTTTAAGGATGGGGACTTTTTTTGTAATCAGCCAGGCAGCATTGAAATCATGGAGACAAGGGAGTACTAGATTCAGGGAGACCAGATTCCACCCTGATGTATATTAGACAATGTAGAACTTCCTCTCTTCTGTACATTATTCAGAATTCTCTATTTGCTGCTGGAGTACGGTGAGGACAAGTAGGACATTCCCTGAATGAATTCCTGCAGCAGATATCACTTGCAATAGCTACCACTGTGTATCTGCCATAGATGACCCAAGTAAACGGGCCAAGAAACCTGTTTAGAGTGATAAAATAAACAATTTAAGAAAAAAGTTTGTGGAGCCCCCAAGAGAGCAGAGTCATCTGGACTAATTCTCTCTTTGCCTTCCCTAAAATCCAGCCATTTAATGAAGTGTATTTTCTGTTTGCAGGAAGTTTGCAGTGAATTGTGGTGTTTAAGCAAAACCAGTCGTTGCATCACTAACAGCATCCCAGCTGCTGAGGGCACTATCTGCCAGACAAACACCATTGAAAAGGGGGTAAGTAATGCTATCCAAATAAAGTAACTTTCAAAACCATAGTTCATGTTGATGAGAAAGTAACTCCCTATAGTAGACTGACAATATATGGATATATGTGATTAAGAACCTTCTGGATTTTGACACTGAAATTTTGTATCTTCTTTTAATTTCCTATAGTTTAGACTAGAGTTACCCGGTTAACAGGATTAGTAATAGGAAGTAACAGGTGGCACCTTAAAGGATGCATACAGTGACTTTTTCAAGTTGAGCAAAATTTAAGTTGTCCTGGCTTTTGATTTTAAAAATATGATCATCTACATATAACAATTGGATAAAAGGAATATAGGTCAAGATTTGTATGTTTCTATTCCAAGGATTTAAACCAAATACAAGATAATATAGCAAAGGACAGGGATTAGAGACCATAACATTTACGGGATACATGACTTGGACAAGAGGACAATCCTGTAACGACTATGCTCTCTCCTCAGTGGTGTTATAAGAGGGAATGTGTTCCATTTGGGACACGTCCCGAGGGTGTGGATGGAGCTTGGGGGCCCTGGTCTTCATGGGGAGAGTGCAGCAGGACCTGTGGAGGGGGAGTATCTTCCTCTATTCGCCACTGTGACAGCCCTAGGTAAGTCATATCAGCTTCAGATATTATCTATATTGTATATAAAGTTATCCTCTTGTTATACATTGATATACCTCCATAGGAAATTACTTTACCAGAAATTTTGTTTGGAACCAAGTCCCTAAGATATCAGGGGGTAAACGTATTGATCTGTGTTTCTGGCAAAATGCCAATATTCTGCAATATTGCCAGGCAAAGTTAAAACGGCTTTGACTTTAAACAAACTGCTTCTTTAAATTTGCCCGGCAAAGTCACTGAATAGCGGCAATTTGCCAGAAGCGCAGATTAATACATTTACCCCCAGAATTGGAAATATATTAGTTATTACTTGCTTATTACTAATATAATTGGGAAAAACATAATTATGTCTTCCAACTCTACATTGGATTTCAGGCCAACTATTGGAGGAAAATATTGCTTGGGAGAGAGGAGGAGATACCGGTCATGCAATATTGATGTGAGTATGGTAGAATAAATTCAGATGCATACAAAATGGGCTCACTCCAATACACACATAGATGGTACACGCATTAATTCTTGAACATTTATGAACATTTTTTATTATTTAATAAGATTATGGCCTTATATCTAACATGCTGTCATTTGTTCAATTTAAAAAACAAGAAAATCATATGAAAAACTCAATACATCATACAGCAATAATATCAAATTCACTTTGTGTTTTGTCCTTCAGAATGCAGCGTGGTACATTTTGGTCCATCAGCAGACATTTATTATATCTAATACATTTCTAGACAAAACAGGAAAGTTATGTTTACATTTTGTGCATACAGATCTGTCTATGTAAAATATAGATGTACCACAGACCTTGTAAACATTTAGGAGCAGCACCTCTAGATGACAATAGGAGAATATTTCAAGCTGTTTTCAATAAACATTTTTTTATTACTCCTGACCTTTCATCTTCTTTGTGCTTGCCACACATATCTACAGCAGCTCTAAAATGTGTCTTCAACAACTGAATTTATTTTATTTGGTAAGTTACTTGTAAAGTGCTCCTTATACACTGGACTCCAACAATCAAATGGAGACAACTATACAACTAGCTTCCTTCTTGTTGCTTTCAGTCAATAAGCTGTCATTAAACCAGGAGCCTAATTAACTCTCCAGCACAAACTCTAGAAAATGAGTAAGCAGTAGAGTGTAAGTGCTACCAAAATTGAGCATCTGGCCTATGTACTATCAATTAGAATGCATGCCTGCATTGTATTCTAGCTGTAAAAATTGAGGTCTGCATTGTATATTAGCCATCAATATGGAAATCTGAATTTTATATTTTTTCATCAGAATGGAGATGTGTATTTTATAATATCTATTAAATAGAGGTTATATTTGCCATCAGAGCGAGTATCTCCTTTATTATTTTGTAACCAGATTGGGTCCTAAATTGTATGCTATCCATCAAAATGGGGTATACTTGGCAAATTTACCAGAACTATGAGCTCTGTATTGTGTCCTGGCCCCTGGAATAAGTGTCTGTATTGGATATTACCATTCAGAATTTGGTCTGTGTTCTATACATGCCACAAAAATCGAGTCTTGCCACCCAAACAGGCTCTGTTTTGTAGACATGTTCCTAGAATGGTTCTACATTTTATACTAGTTAATACATTGGCCCTGTATTTTTCGATCACATTGGCATACCTCTAAACTTTGGACTGCCAGGAATGGGACAGAGAGCAAGGCCATGTCGCAGTGGGGGTGTGGAAACATCTCAAAGGGGCCATGGCCAACCAGGGGGCGTACCTAGCACTTTTTTTTATCCTCCTTCTCCTTCCTCTCAACCCCCATTTATTGCGTGCAACCCCCATTCATTGCTGATCTGCTATGCATTATTTAGAGAAAAAAAGGAATGCTGGAAATTGTTTTTCAGTATACCTTTCTAATATGTTTCAAGTTATGTAACTTAATTACTTAGAGGAGTAGGGATATTTCAATGTGCTGCTGTTGTCACACATAGGGTCAGATTCAATTCAGCACAAGGTAATGAGATGTGTCTCCGGAACAGTCCGCAAATTTTTACAGAAATGTTTGCCAATTTTTTTTCATGTTCCATAGTAGTGCACAGAAAAATGAGCTGAAGTTTCTTGCCGGCAATTGGTGCTTCTGAACATTGAAGCGATGTTCAGCGGCACCTCGCAGAGAATTGAATTTGCCCCATAGTATTTGCTTTAACTCTAGATGATTTGTATGTCTCTTGTTCTGGAGACACTATCATTTACATTGCCTATCCCAGCTGGTATCAATTAATTTATTAATTGTAGTATAGTCCAATCGAAAACTTGCACTGTACCACAGTCACACGCTCACATGGACCTGAATCTGTGCGGAGGAACCCTCAGGGTGATAACATGGTGCATAAATTCCTCTGCACACCAAATAGGTTTATATTGCTTTTTTACAAGCTTTTTTTCTTGCTAGCTTTAGGTCTGATCACATAGACCCTCACTTTTGGAACTACCCTCTCCACAAGTAACTGTTTCTAGGACTTTCATTTATGTTCATCAGCTATTCTAAGTCACTCCCACCCTTGTGCCTTTTTTAGTCTAATTTACCCTATACTACCTGCTTGCTTCAGAACTAAATCGATAAGCACTGTCCTCAAAATGGGTTTTACCTCTCACCAATATGCACTTTATAACTCCCCTCATCAATGATTCCTGGCTAGTTGTCCATAACCAAAGTCAAATAAGGCAGAAAGCCATTCAACACTCTGTTATTAGCGTTACTTCTGCCAGTTACACAAATTTTGTCAACATCACCCCAGATACAGTACAGACCACTGTCTAGGATACTCACTAATCAGTAATCAGAGGTGAGTTATCAGCTTTACCTCTCACTTTTTTTTGGAACAGTCGCATAAGCTACACCAAAAGCGATGATTTTCTGACAAAATTTAAACAAATTGTGGACCATTATGACCCCAAATATATTTATAGAGTGTGAGTATGTATGTGTATATCACAACCAGCCAGTGTGTATATGTCAACCAGCCAGACATTAATTAACTTAAATGCATTCACATTTAATAAGTAGACCAATGTTCCCCCCAGTCAGTGCTAACATAACAAATATAATGATATTAATATTAAAAAATACATAGTTGTTAGTACAAACAAAAATGTTGTTTTGTTTATCTATAATTATTCTAAACTGTTAACTGTGATAAACAAGAAATTGAATAACTAAATTTAACTTTTTTAAGGAGTGTCCAGCTGGGTCACATGACTTCCGGGAGATGCAATGTGCAGAATTTGACAATGTAGCATTTCGGGGGAAATACTATTCCTGGAAAAGTTACAAAGGAGGTAAGTATCTCCAGTAGGGTAATGGTCTGTGCCCTGCCAAAAAATATGAAAATCAACCATTATTTGAGCACAAAAATAGTCAAGATACACTAAACAATATTCACCAAAAACAACATATCTGTCTGTATGTGTATATATATATATATATATAAAAGAAGTTTGTTTGTTTGATTATTTGTTGGCGAATATCTTCCTCAGCTCTCAACGTAAAGCTGAAAAATCTTACATAGTTATTTAGTGTCGACAACGCCACAATGCAAAAAGCGACAGAGCTATATTGAAAACATAATTTTTTGGTTGGAAACAATTGTTTGACTTAGCAGGAAACCTTGCGACCACACAACATAACGACAACACGACAAAGCAACAAATCTTATTTTCTAAATAGCATTTTTGGTCTATTTACCAAATAATTGGCTAATACACAAAAACTCCTACACATTATAAATCTTGCGCAATGCCGGGTGACCCTGCAAGTATTTTATATATATATATATATATATATATATATATATATATATATATATATATATATATAGCTCAGTAATCTGTGTTGCACAATCATGAATAAAAATAGTAAATTTGTCAGGGCAGATAGGATGACACATATAAAACAAAACAAAATGTTTCCATACAAAAAGTATGGACAAAAAGGACATTTTAATGCAATACTTTTTTTTGCTGTTGTCTAGTACAAAAAGAGAATCTTGACAGGAAAGACTTTTAACAAAGGTGACATCTTAAGTTAATTTTACTAATTTATTTCTTCTTAGTCGTTGTGATAGAATAAACCCCATATAATAACAGAGGAGTTAGATTAGCATTCCATTGCACAATATAGTTTGTAGTATTCTAATTTATAATAGAGAGAGGGAGAGAGTGGGTGTGTGTGTAACTTGTGTCTGTATGACGTTGTACCACTATTTAATTCACTTTATATTCTATTTTAATTTGATACATAATCATTATGCAAAACTGCAAAAATGCAAATGGTGTTTTCCCCCCTTTTGTGATTTTATGGCCCCTTGTTATGTGATTGCTTCCAGGACCCGAGAGCCCGCTTTAGCCCAGATGCTATTTCCCCTTCACTAACTTGCAAATGGCTGGTGTAGAGGTGACAGCAAGCATTCCCCTTAGGCTGTGCATGCAGCACTGGTTTCAGTTGATACTGTGTGTACAGACTAAGAGGTGTGTGATCCTGCATGTACCCCCAACCGCCTACAGTCCAGCTCAGTGTGGCTATTAATGGGTCGATGGGGTCAGTAACCAATCTGCCCAGGGCCGTCTTTCCCATTGGGCACAATGGGAAGGTGCCCGGGGGCCCTGCAGCCCAGGGGGGCCCGTCGGAGACAGCAAAAAAAAAAAAAAAAAACCTGGAAAAAAAAAGACAATTCTTACCTTGCGGTCAGCTGGCGATCCGGCTCCCTCCATGGTCTCCTCCTCCGTATGGCGCTCGTCATCACGCCCGCCCGAAATCCATTGCGGAGCGCGACGGAGGAGGAGACCAGGGAGGGAGCCGGATCGCCAGCTGACTGCAGGGTAAGTATTGTCTTTTTTTTTTTCCCAGGTTTTTTTTTTTTGCTGCCTCCGACGGCCCCCCTGGGCTGCAGGCCCCATATATATAATCATTTTTTTTTTTTTTGTATATATAGGGGCCCCGGTGCATTGCTGTGCCCGGGGGCCCAAGATGTTCTTAAGAGGGCCCTGAATCTGCCCCACCATTATTGCCACCATCATCACTAATATGTACATGCTTCCCTCTCAGGGACCTTGTTTGTGAACATTCCTGCATCAGAAAGCTCATAAGTTAGGTTGTTAAGATGGCTGTCATTCTGCTGCCTCTGCTGAAAGGAGCCAGCTGGATAGGGATGTTCCTTGTTATTTTCCCTAGGTAAGGGCTATGGCTCTGTAATGGTATAACTTATTTAAGACATAAATTAGGTTCAGTAAATCTCCAATAGCCACATTTGTGCTGAAAGCATGCGTGTAACATTTCTTACCACACGTGACTGACCCTTACTGTGTCACATACAATCAGTAAGCTGTGCAAAAATATACTTCCAAGCTTTCCATTAGTTACTGCATCATGAATACTTGTGAATGTTCATAACAACATTTTTCTGCACTGACAGCAAAAGTGAACAGCCGACAACAACTGGACAATGAAGTTAAATGTAACCTTGCTTTATCAAGTATTCTGCATCTGCCCTTCTCCCCTACAAAAATAGTGTTCTGTGTTCTTTCTCTTTTCACACCCATCTGTCATGCCCCCCTCCTGGATTCACCCAGCCAGTGTTCTGAACACACCACCCCCTCCTCTTACAGCCTTGCTGGGGAATTTTTCCCCTGGGAGATTCCACACATTGATTCTAATGTGAAAGATTTAGCTAAAATGCTCAACTCAGCGCATTCCTGCAGGGAGAGTGCAGAGGTGCAAAGGGGAAATGAGGCCAGAAGCAAAGCTTAATGCACACCAGATGCAACTAAATTCCTCCAGAGATCAGAAGTCCAGAGAACCGTTTTAATACAGGGTGAAACTATAGGGCTCCCCATATTGATATCCAAAGATCAGTATGTGCTGTTTTTAGATTTTAACATAATCATTACTTTTGAAGTATTTGGATTACAACAGATAATACATTTGTAGTCAACCAAATCCATATAATGCATAAACCACATCTGGACTTGGAATGAACAGGCTTCTCTGTCACAGAGAATGAGGCCCAAGACTATTTTGAGTTAGACCAGGCAACGAGACACCTGTTGTAGAGGTTTGGGAAATATCTCACAAACTAGTTTTACTGAAAGAGTAGACTTTATCACCACAAATATAGAATTAAAAAGACATACTGTCTTTTTAACATAAAATAGTGTTGCTGATGTTAAACATTACATAAGCATTTTTCTACTTCAGGCTTATGCGATGAAACAAGGTATTGAGACTGTGTCATCCACCTTGTACCTTACTCCGCAGTTGCTTTTGGTGCTATGTTTGCTTGGGGTAAAGAATACTGTGCCCTGATGTGGGAAGGGCAGAAGAGGACAACAAGACAGAACCCCTGCCAAACTGTTCTGATTTTGTGGGACTTTCGAGCTCTCACTTTATTGCTCAGCTGATGGGGATGGGGTTCCAGAGCCAGCCATTCCTTAACAAAGAGTTGGCTTCAGATAGAGTCTTAGAAAGGGACTGTAGGAGATCAGACATAAGTGGACAGACTGCAGGCCAGTGTAGCAGTGCAAGTTGTGTACAACAAACTTGAATATGGCAGGCTACAGGGAGAGAGAACATTGACTAACAATGGGAGAGGAATGTGATGAAACAAAGTATTGAAACTGATCCATGCACAAGGTACCTTGTTTTGCACAAGGCACAGTGACTTTTAGTTCTATGTTCTCCAAGTGTTCCCATGTGTGAAGTTAGTTGGGTACCAGGCACTTTCAATAGAAGTTAAGCCCGCCAAGGACCCTCTTGCATCACATGTCAGGGACATGACGTTTATGTTGTGTGTAAATGTAATTTTAATGTTTGATATTTACAATGTTCTTGAAAAATGTAATATAATATAATGCATGTACCCAATTTGTTGTATGTGTGTTTTAGGATCCAGGGAGTTTCTGGTGACTGAAACCTGGAGACTGAGAAACAATCTCAGGGGTTAAACTGGGGGAGGTAACTCGCCCTCACCAGGCAACAAGGTTGAAAGGGCATTGTTCCCTTTGAGTACTATCCATTATCTTAGAGTGCTCCCTTTCAGAGCTGAAGGAACTGGTCTTAGCTGCAACCAGGGGAAACCAGGTGATAGACCTCCCTGCTGGCCAAGGCTGTAGGTTACACTCTCAAATATGACTGAAGCCAAGGCATCATCCCACCCTCTCCCAATGAGGGTGGGAAATGGGGGGGGGGGGTGGGGGATTTAAAAGTCCCATCCCAAGGGAGGCAATGAAGATTGGTATGGAAGTTCAGTCAGCAGTGATTTTATGAAGGACTGGGGATTGTGGTTCCCGCAGGTCTGAACTGTCATGTCCTGTGGGCAGACAAAGGCAAATGGTATCAAATTGGAATTCTAAACAGGATGTGATTGATGCAGATCTACTATCAGAAGAAATGACTCCAAGATACCAAATCATTTGTAAATTCTTCCTGTGGCCTAACTTTGCAGTGGAAACACAATTTTACAAACCCAACACAGACCCGATTTTATTATTAATAAATCCAATACAAATTTACAGATTTATAGATACCAAACAGCATAGGTCCAGGGCACTAACTGAGCTGAAACTGATTTCCTCTCCTCTGCTCGGCAGAAAGCTTTATTTGACATATGTGCTGCTCTTCATCATACTTTTTATGAATATGTGGTTGATCACTAATAATATTAATTGCAAGTTGCATAGGTCCAGTGCATTAGCTGAACTGAAACTGATCTCCTCTCCTTCTCTGCATGGCAGACAGCTTTATTTGACATATGGGCTGCTCTTCATCATACTTTTTATGAATATGTGGTTGATCATTAATTATATTAATTGTAAGTTGCATTTTGGAAACTGAATTATATTTTTCTATATAAAATATAGCAAGCCATCAACCTTGTGTAAGACAACATGCTGAGCGGTTCTTAAAAGTCTATTCAGGTGTCAAAACTCCATCCTTTTAACACAGAGGTGGGCAGAGCCATCAAATAAACACACACCAATACTTCTGGCTTCACATTTTACACCTTAGTTTACAGAGTAGCTCAAATTATCAATGGATTCATTTGAAATACAATATTTACACAGCCGTCACTAATGCTTCATTCCCCCCAGTTATGTTATTGGTTAATCCTTATAACTGTAATTCCTCTATGTTCACTACACATGCTAAAAAAATATGTATACAAGATAGATTCCATTTATTTTCAGCCAATGGCTAGGTTCACTGTGGGCATTGAGGTAAGAAAGTTAATACAAATAATGCTTACATAAAGAACATTTTGTGACATTGAGACTGAAGTCTGTGGTATTGCTGCTTCTGCTGTCAAGTAATATAAATTGTTTTGATTGTAGGTGGAGTGAAGGCTTGTTCATTGAACTGCTTAGCTGAGGGCTTTAACTTCTACACTGAGAGAGCCGCAGCTGTAATCGATGGGACCCCTTGTAGACAGGATTCCTATGATGTTTGTGTTAATGGGGAGTGCAAGGTAAGTACTTGATGATACTAGTTGGGAACAATAGGCAGTAGGATTATTTGATTATATGAAATATTAAATTAGAATTTAAACTTCTAAAAACAGTTGGAATAAATTATTACAAGAAGTAGATCTAAAATGAAAGATGTGTTAAAAGAGATACATCTAACTTTACATGTTACTGTAAAAATATGAATTAGGACATAAATGAAGTGAATGGACACAATTCATTTTCAAACATAAGTCCCATTATATGCTGTATTTTGCATAAAATTGCTTTGCGTATGCTCAGAAACTGACCTTATGCCAGTGAACATAAGTGCATATATGAGGTTCAGTGGGGAGGTGGGGGGGTGTTCGAGCGCCCAAAACGCAGCAGGGTAAAAGGGCTCCTGTTCTCGTGTGCCGGGTATTCGTTTTACTGTAAGGTAAAGGGGAAAATATGGGAGAGGCAGCTCCACAAGGTGAGTGCACCATGGGAGCAGCCCTCGCCGGATTATACTCATGGAAGTGTGTCTATGACGGCGACTCCCTCTATTCCTGCGGCTTCAGGAGTTCTCACTCCGAAGACCTTGTCTGATGACCAGTGCCTGTAAAACAAGGGAGACCAAGACACACAGAACAATCCCTTCCCCAACACCCCAGGTACTCTGGAGAAAGAAGCTTCTTTCGTCATCCACGCAAGCCTTGAAGAAGTCTGAGTTAGAGACACATCTTTTATTAAAGTTAAAAAGATGCACACATGACACACATTCTGCAATCAAGAATAATATTTTTGATAAACATTATGTAACTGTAGTTATACTTTTACTATGCTATGTTGCTGATGATTATTTTTTATCACTGTACCTACTCATTAGTTACTGTCTCACTCATTTTATGTGTAATGCTATATTGGCCTCAGCTTAATGTTTGAGGTCTATTTAGATACAGTGCTTGGTCTGTGCACTGAATGGCTTGATCTTATCCAATTTGGCTACCTACATGTGTGGCTAAATTGAACACTGTTCTTGTCACTTAGCATTCTGGCTAAGTAACAGGATCGACTAGTGTTGGATTGCGAAAGACCTGATGAGTTAATTGGACATTTATTGCTTACATGTTGTTGGCCCACTTCCTTTATTTAGTATTATGTATCCTGACAAATCATCTTTGAAACACATGTTGAAATCAGAGGATTGCTGCAAATTTTGTTTATGTACATTTAGTATGATCTCAGGGTTTGTACATTCCAGTTCCCTGTACTGGTGCTCTGCTCAATATTTCAGTTATCTTTTGGGCAGCTTAGTTACATAATTTATATCATGGATTTTTTACATTCATAAATGAGTATTTACTTTAGCAACTTTAATTTTACTGGATCGTTGGACCGATTCATTTCTTTTTGAATAGATTCACACTATTGGATCTTGTTGGAAAATATACTTTGCAGAATGTGTCCCACCTCAACATACCTGGTGGGGGGGATTGGTATAAATTCACAGTTAGTTTAGTCTCATCTCTTTATTAACACACTGTCTCCATCCAAGTTGTGTGCCAATTCCTGAGGGACCACTACAGGACGCACCGTACCTTTCTTCCCCTCACATGTCCTCAGCCGTCCGGGTCCACTGGAACTCTGTCACTCCACGGGCCTCCGCTCATGGCCCGAGCCCCGGCTATTAAACCCGCCTTGTCCTGTGCTCAGGACTATAGGTGCCCTTCCGGACGGATAGATGGGCTTTGTAAGCCACTCTCAGTAACTTACCCACTTAACTATCAAGGGACCAAATGTCCCCTATGCTACCCAGGGACCTAGCGTCCTGCTAGACCAGGGCCTAAGGCCCACTACCAACTATAAGTGCCTACTGCCCTGCTAAGCACCAGGACCTACTGTCCCTCTAACCACAAGGACCCAATGTCCTTTTTACAACTACAGGGCTGCAGCCCTGCTACTCTGTCAGGAGGCTAGTGCTCCCCTAATTTAGAGGTCTGCGCCTCTCTACACTGAAGGGCCTTGCGCCCTGCTATGCTCTCAAGGGCCTTGCGCCCTGCTATGCTCTCAAGGGCCTTGCACCCTGCTACACTCTCAAGGGCCTTGCGCAGTGCTACGCTCTCAAGGGCCTTGTGTCCGAAATTTACCTCAAGGCCTTCTGCCCTGTCTCGCACCAGAGGCCTTGCCCCTTCCTAGCTATGGGCCTTGTGCCCAGATAAACCCTAGAACCTGCTGCCTATCCTCACTGGGGCCTAAAGCCCAGACTAGCCTATGGGCCTTGTGCCCTGCCTGAACCAAGGTCCTAGTGCCCTGCCTGAACCAAGGGCATTGTGCCCTGCCTGAACCAAGGGTCTTGTGCCCTGCCTGAACCAATGGCCTAGTGCCCGGCCTGAACCAAGGGTCTTGTGCCCTGCCTGAAGCAAGGGCCTCGTGCCCTGCCTACACCACGGGCCTCGTGCCCTGCCTACACTAAGGGCCTCATGTCCTTTCTACACTAAGGGCCTAGTGCCCTGTCTACACTAAGGGCCTCGTGCCCTGTCTACACTAAGGGCCTCGTGCCTGATAATAAAACCTACCTAATGCCTAACTGCCCTGGGCCTTATGCCCACCTAGAGCAGCACGGGCCTAGTACCCGGAACATGCCCACGGGCCTTATGCCCGACCTAACCGACTATCTTTATAACCACCTGCTCCGCTCAGAAATCTATGCTTGCCTCGCCGTCTTCTGGTCTTCCAGACCTCTCCAGCCGACGGCGCCTCTTTTCCGCTTCAGCACTTGTGTTCCTGCTGTCTTCTTGGCGGGGGCACTCTTAGCCCTTACAAGGGCACCACACCGGCTAGCTCTCCTTTGGCTTGATACCGGCATCTTCTTTCTTCTTTCCGGTAGGCTTCTTTTGCGGCGTCTCCCTTTCTTCAGGTGCCGCTCCAGCGACGTCCATCTCGCTCCGCCGCCGGACTGTTCTGACAAGATGGAGGCACCCAACGGGTTATAAAGCCGTCGCCGTGAGCCCTGATTGGCTTGCAATGGCACCAAAAGTTCAAATGGCCAGAGGCAAGTCAGCATTAACTCGCCTGTCTTGCCACTGATTGGCCAGCAGCGGGAAGTGAGCCCTGATTGGCTCACTTGCCCGCGGCCACTGGGACCTGCAAGGAAAGGAATGCCGCTGGAATGCCGGAACGGTGAGTAGCTTCCTTCTTCTTCCTGTTTCACCCTCTTAACGGGCACCTCATACACGGGGCATCTCTCCACACATGCAATTCAAGTCTAAATGCAAATGGCACTTCCGACAGCCTACGATTTGAAGGGGGAGGGAAAGGTATATATACATAGCCAGTGTACAGAATGGGCATGCCAAATCGAGCACACATACATTTGTTCAATTCAAACTCTGGGCAACTCTTGAGTATATGTGTTTTTGTCATATCACTTGTACCAGCTACAGGGCAGGTGTAAGTGCTGACTGATAGTGATGATTGACGCATTTGTATGCCAGAACATGTGTTTGCAATTCAGAGAAACTGTAAAGATGCAATTCATGTACAGTAGGCATTAAGAACATCCTGATATATGTATAGAATGCTTAACAGTTGATATAATAATTATAACCACCTAGCTCTTATCCTTAACACTATAATATAACTATATAATTTATAATATAAATAAAGGACACCACACATAATTTGTTGGCAATTAAAAAGTAATTTATTTAACCAAATAAACACACAGTATGGTGGGGGGGAACACTGTAAGCAGATCGGCAAAGTATCAGTGCCAATCCGGATGTCCAATCGCGGGTCACTTACCTTCTGGACATCAATGACTTATACACCACTTTTACCCATATCATTTCTCTTAGGGACAATAATCCAAGGCATTCCGGAACCTGAACACTTCTGGGCTAATCATAGCACACTCACACCCTCAGATGCAGTAGTTGCACCTAACCTAAGCCAACTATTCAAAGGGAAATGGGTTCCAAATGCCTCAATACAATTAATGTGCACCCCACCAACCCTGCTTGCTGACTGTACAGTGTTCTCTTGCAAAACCAAAAGCTGCACCAGCCGTAGAACCATGACCCTATCAATAGAGCTTGGACACCACGGAGCTTCACACACCACCGGGTACCAAGCATAGAGGATGGGGGAGCACCTCCCCACCGTGGGCAAAACCAAAGGATGGCGAACTCCAGAGCCTGCAAACAGGAATGGGAGGAAAGGCAGCTTTACCTGGATTCAAGTCCACTCCTCCAACTTTATATCCTTTCTTTTAAGTCTTACACCAATGACACCCACATTGGGCGTACCCAGACCTTACCTTGTTATTTAACCCTTAGTGAGGGCCAAACTAATTATGTACACAAATCTCAGCTTTTAATTTCCCTCGGGTGTAATTCCATCCCTCAGTTATAATTTCATATAAAAAAAAACCCAACAAAAACATTTTTTTATGTAGTTTTATTAATGATTATAGTAGTAAGAATTAATGTATTTTTTTTACTGCAATCTGATGGTACTTTATATTGCATATGTGCATTGTACATATCCTACAGTTTGTTTTGTCTGTCTGCATACGGCAAGTACCATATAGCTGGAGCGTACATCTGCATACGGCAAGTACCATGTAGCTGGAGCGTACATATACCATATTCAAATGGGAACATTTCTTAATATACGCTTGTACTTGAATATGGGAGTTTGTGTGTGCAATTTCCGTACAATTTTAGATAATGCAAATTGTGTTCACATTGCGTTCCAAGATGAATCAGGCCCAACTTGTTTTATTAGTTTCATACAAATAATATATAAGTTATCAGTGTTGTAAAATATCTAGTGAGGCGTACACAATCTACACACAAACTATTTTACACAATAAGGCTCATGTAGAGTATGTGCATTTTTTTGAGTAAAATGTACATTTCCATACTTTTCACCGCCACTAAAATGCAGACTTAGCTGAATCTTTGCACTTATGACTCCTTACTATTTGAGAGGCGGAACAAGGGAGGAGAGGGATGAGCCAGCATAGAGCAAGTATAGTAAGTACGTGTTTACGTAATTGCGGAAAAATCAGAGGTGGAGCCAGTTACAGATATGCCTGTCAAGAGGTATATTTGTTGTGGGTGCTCAACCCCTGGCAAAAGATCCATAACCCCCCAAGTGATCTAAGCACCAGCACTCATAGCCTGAAGTGGTTATCGCTATTGTGAGGGGAGGAACAGCAGGTGTCCACTCCACAAAAGCCACCACCAGCACTGGGATATGACAGGACTGATCACATTATATCAGGAAAGCCTGCAGCATAATTCAGACCCAGCCTCTTCAGCATGGGCTTCCCTCTAGAGACAAACAACTTAATGCTGAAAGTACTGGGGCTCCATCCAACAAGCGGAGTACTTAAATAGTAAAATGTTGCACTACTGGTCCCAGTAAGCCCTGGCAGCAGTAATCTGTTTACTCATGCTGGCACTTGAACTACAAATGCAAACATAAGCCATGGCTGCAAAAGCATTTTGGCACTTGTAGAAATACAAGCGCCAGCATGGCCCACTGTAAAAAAACACAGGCGCAGGGAAAAAATTATTTATTTATATAAATACTCCCCCATTTCCCCATTCACCAATTCATTAATCACCAA
Source organism: Mixophyes fleayi (assembly GCF_038048845.1). Lineage (NCBI taxonomy): Eukaryota > Metazoa > Chordata > Amphibia > Anura > Limnodynastidae > Mixophyes > Mixophyes fleayi. The sequence continues at coordinate 189,521,823 of NC_134402.1, read as the reverse complement.
ATACCAGAGTCATCCTCTTCTTTTGTCAAGTTTTTAATCCACAGGAAGAAAATAACTAGTGGACAGCTCTCAGCTGCTTCTTTCAAGGGCCTGTTAGCAAATAACCAACACAGAGTGACTTTCTCAGTGAGGTTTATTGTGGCTAGACCCCACATGGGATCTAACCACTCAGACAGGCTTTTTGACATTTTTATGGATATTTTGTAAATCCTGTATCACTCCTTAAGGTTTACACAGCACAGGGTTTGTAAATTTCATACTAAATATGACCACGGACTCACATGCACTTTGTTGCATGGTGCATTTTAGTGATATCATATTGTGTTCTTTACTTATTCCCTACTGGAAGGCAGGTCAAATTAAATGAATGTGAGACCTGACTTAGGCCTCCATCGCATGGCAGAGCTACAGTTATAGATTAATGTTGAAATGTGACAGTAGCTGCTATTTTAGTTACTGTTGGTTCCAATTTAAATTGGGTTGGGTACTAACGACTCCATATACCCCGACTGCAATTTCTGTCAAGTCTCTTTTACAAGCTGTTGGGGGAAAACACTATCGGTAAGCCCTCCATCGGTCTTCTCATGTAGGGCAAATTGCAGTCGAGGTATATGGAGTCAGTGAAGTGACTACCACTGTTTAAATTAGCTCTTAATGGCTTGATGACAATGGGAATTGGTCAGTAAGATGTAAACAATCTCCAGTCATATTTGGGTGAAACTCAGTAATATGTGCCTAATGTAGAAATTATGTTAACAAGAATAAAATGTATTCAATTCCATGTTTACACTTCACTGCAAAAATCTATACATACTAAATAAAATATATACAAGCCCTTTAAATTCCATATTTTGCTTGTTCATGTCTGCAAATTAAACGCATAACGCATACACACAATGTTTGAGCGCCCTCTCTGCATGGTTATTCCTTCCATTACAAACATATAGGGCCTGATTCATCAAGGCATGTATTCTAAGCGCAATCCTCGTTCAATATAATACGCACATATTTAGGCTTTGCCTACTCCCAAATTCATCAAGGCACGGATCTCAAGATACGGGCGTAGGTCTGCTGTGCTCTACTACACAATATGCTGCAGGATACATCCAATACCTACGTGGATTATAAATTCACAAAAAAACGCACAGGAAAAAAAATACTGAATTAATGTCAACTGTTAATAATAAAGGGATTAATGATAAAACAGTTAAAAAAAGTGATTTATTTATTTTTTTTCCTTCATATTTCCCCTCCATGAAAAACATTTATTAGAATGTTATTAAGGTCTACTGAGCATAAAATACGTTTTTACAGTTGCTCATGATTGCAAACACATGAAATAGTATGCAAACGAAACTGTCAATACTATTGATCAAGACTTACACTAGCCCAATTGCTGGAGCTAGAGATACGGCAGAAAAACAAGCAACTTAAAGACGCTCAGACGAGCTGGATTCGGACTGCGTGCACTTGAGTTTGGCACGCCCCTACTGTAAATTGACTATGGCAAAACGCCCATTCCTCGTCCCGTTCACTCCCTGAAATTGTAGGCTGTAGTAAGTGTTCTTTGCGTATGAACACACAGAGAACAAGGCTGTGTTCACTGATGTATCTCCTGGTCCTGGGCATGCGCAGAGTGATTTTGTGGATGATTTGCTCAAAATCAGCAGATAGGTGCCTTGATGAATCAGGCCCATAGTTCCTATGTACAGTTTTGCCAAAGATATGTTGATTGCTCCTACAAAGTCACAGATGTTTCTGTGTTCCTATGCAAATGCTACGAAAAAAGTTAAAAAAACACTATGACCAAATATTTTATATTACTAAAGACTTTTCCCCAACACAATTCCGCCCTTTTATCCATATAAACTAAAACAGTAATAACAAATTATGCATATATCCACCAATATCCCTTTTACTCAGATATTCATTACAGCTTATCTATGCCATAATAGTTTAGTCTATAACTATAAATTCACATCATTCAGGTAATTTACTCATAAAAGAAGTAGTAACAGATTTATAATAGTTATAATATATAGAATATACCATTATGGTAGGTAATAAATGGAAACCACATATTCTAAACTATCAGGCAATACTTGATAATCCGCAATATATTTTTTCTTTGTAATCTAGCATGTAGAACTGTCTTGATTTCTTTAATATTAGCATGTGGGTTGTGATCGGATCTTGGGATCTGATGCCAAGGAAGACAAATGTCGAGTGTGTGCTGGTGATGGAAACACATGCGAGACAGTCGAGGGAATCTTCAACCAATCACTTCATGGAACAGGTGAGAGGTTATACTCAATTTTATGGGCTAACTAAAGTTGTCCATACATGGGCAGATCAGGCTGCTTGGCCCATGCCCTGTGGAAATCCAAATTGGACAGATCCAACCATTTGACATTCAGCCCAAACATCTGGACCATTGCACACACTGTCTTTGGGGTTATTACCCAACAAGATTCTCTGCCATTTAACATTTGATAGAGCCTAATTAATCAGATACCTAATAATGATAGTAATTATTTATTTATATAGCACCCTTCTCCAAATAGGACTCAAAGCACTTTTATTGTTGCATAGAGTGAGGCAGCCATCATGGGGCACTCAGGTGCTTATCTGTGGAATCATGCACAACAGTACCTGCCCCATTGGACCTTACAGTCTAAATTCCCTATCAGACACACACACTAGGGTCTATTTTTGTCAGAAGCCAATAAACTTAACAATATATTTTTGAACTGTGTGGGAGAAAAGAGGAGTACCCAGAGACACAAACACAGGGAGAACATACTTCACAGAAATAGGGCCATGGTGGGAATCAAACCCATGACCCAAGCGCTGTGAGGCAGCAATGTTAACCACCGTGACACTGCCTAAAACAAACAAATTGGTCATCCAAATCACATATTCCATAACAATCTTAACAGCAGAGTGATCATTTGATTAACATGTCTTCAGTGGATTAGTTGCACAGTGATCTTGTAAAATATTTCAGAGAAAATGTATATATATATCTGTATTTGTCGTATGTAAGAGTGTGACAATCAGATGCAGTGTGAATGTGGTGTTGAGCTTATATGATTGAGTGTTATGTCCAACAACTCTTTTACAGCTTATTCCCCCTTTCTCCCTCCCCCATTTCTCAAGGATATGAGGAGGTAGTCTGGATTCCAAAAGGCTCTGTCCATATTGACATTCGACAACTCAATGTATCACAAAACTACCTGGGTAAGTAGAATTAATATCTACACACTGTTAAAGTAACTGAGGCCTTTAACACCATTAACTCAGTACATCTAGGTTGATTAAACTGGTATTGAGATAATGAGCCAAATAATTTAAAAAGAAAACCCTTAATCATGCAGTCAATTTAAAACACAATGCTATCGGCTTTCAATAGCTGTGTTCTTTTTACTGGTCAAGCATTGAGTGTCCATATTAGGGATATCCACCTCTGACGCAGATAAATATTTTTGGTTAATGATGGTGTCTATAACACTGTTATCATCATCATAGTCTATTTGTGATGAGCTACAAACCAAACCTCTGCAGCGTTGGACAGACAGAGTTACAAATCATACAAACTGCAGTTGCACAAAAAAACAACAAGTACAGACAAGGAAAAGAATGGAGGTGCAGACATTAGACAAAGGGTAGAGAGGGCCCTGCTCACGCAAGTTTAAAGTCTAGAGGAAGTAGTATCAGGTAGGGGGTAGGATAAGTTAGAATGAAGAGGTGGTTTTGAGAGAGTGCTTGATACTGCTAACCATGAGAGATACTAAAGAAAGGGTAGTGAAACTAGGAGGTGGGAAGGTGATGAGCTCCATGTTGGACATTTTGAGTTTTAGGTAGCATTGGGACATCCTGATGGAGATGGCAGAGAGGCAGTTGGGCACCCAGAATAAAAGAGGAGGAGACAGGTAAAGTTTTGTGTCATCTGAATAGAGGTTATAGTGGAGGCTGAAGGAGCATATTAGTTCATTGAGAGAATAGGTATAAAGAGGGAAAGTCAGGTGGCCAATAACATTGAGGAACTCCAAAAGATATGATAAAATGATAGAGGGAGGGGAGGATGTGCCAAAAGAATAGAAAGGAGCGTTCAGAAATTAGGAGAAGAACCAAAATACTTGCTGTGGAAGCTAGGGGAAGGAAGGGTGTTGAGAAGAAAAATGTTGTCAACTGATTTACTGAGACAGGGCCAATTAAATCAGTTTATCAGTTTATTGAACATGGATGACATCTGGGTCTGCACTTTGTATACTGCAGTGAATTGATGTAGGGCATACACATAGCAGGGGATTTTGGCTGCAATGTGACACCAGACATCACATTGCCAGTTATTCTGGTAAGAAATCCCCGCTCATTTTTCCTCGCACTTCTAAGGGGTCTGAAGAAAAATGAGTAGAGATTCCATCCTCGTCATCAGCGCAATGTGTCTCTGTCGAATTTTCCAGAAGAGACTTTGCAATTAATTGAATCTCCACCTTAGTCTGAAACACTGATGCATACCACATACCCCAAAGGGTGCATTATGGACTGCAAGGAAATTGTTATGTAGCCCATGGGAAGCAGCACAGATACAGGGGGCCCAGCATGTTGACACTGAAACACTACTGTAGTGTTTTTGTCCCAACAACCCAGGTCCCCTGTATCTATCTTTCATTGTATGGGAGTGTGAACTGACCATTTGTCAGTGAGGTCAGTGTGTCGGCAAATCAGAATGAACAAGCAACATTCTGATTCACTGCCAGACCATCCCTGTACTGCTACAGGGCTTAGTCTGGTCATATTTACTAAACTGCAGGTTTGAAAAAGTGGCCTATAGCAACCAATCAGAGTTTAGCTGTCATTTTGTAGAATGGACTAAATACATGATAACTAGAAGCTGATTGGTTGCTATAGGCAATATCTCCACTTTTTCAAACCCCCCAGTTTAGCAAATATACCCCTAAGTCACGCTGCTTAGTAGGTCAGGTATGTAATGTGCAGGGCAATGTGTTGCTACAAGGGGCAAAGGGAAATATATTTTTACAGAGGTAACTAAAGGGGTTGCATTACTACAGAGATCTGCCTCTCTGTTGCTACAGAGAAAAATTAAATGTGCCTCAATGTGTGAAGAAGCAGAAAAACCTTTAGAACTGCACTGTGCAAAAATGTAATCTTCACGTCAAAGCCCAAACTCTGACTTCTTTAGTTCCTCCACTTTAAATTTAAATAAAGTTTTTATATTTTTCTTCTAAAATACTGCTTGGTTTAGCTCTATTCATGGCTTAAATAAATCATGACAGTGAGGCAGAGCCATAACTAGAAATAGACGATTTAGTGCCCTAGGCAATACAGAACACTGGCGAATCGCTTCTCCCCTCTCTCCACTAATAACTAATAGGTGCTTTCATGCAAAATGAAACGTTGCATATTTTCCAGTTTACACCCATAGTTTCATAGTGAAAAGGCAATTAAAAAGGATACACAAAGTCTTATAAAGAAATTCCAATATATATATTATGTATTTGCAGTTTTAAAAGTATATTGTTTAACAACTGGATAATTAAATTAAATATAACAAAACAATAATTACGATATTTTTATTCCAGCCCTGAAAGCAGAGGAAGGGGGTGAATATTTTATTAATGGCAAGCTTACCCCAGACACACCAAAGAGATTTGATGCAGGTGGGACAACCTTCCACTACAGAAGACCGCAGGATGAGCCAGAGTCATTAGAGGCTTTAGGACCTACTAATGCAACAATAGTTGTGATGGTAATTGCCATTTACTTCAATAAGGAAATAGATGAGATATGGGTGCATGGTATTTTTTGCTTTTTCTAATTCTTCATTACTTTTTGTTACTTTTCAGATGTTTGTGATTTATGAATAACCTATACAAGCAAATTTATGCTATTAATATCTAGTGCTCCATGGGCTCTATGCATCAGCAGTTGCGGTGCTGCTAAATATGCATCGCTGCACATCACAGTGATGCATATTTATGCACCGCTAAGATGCACTATGGCGAAGTGACCCCTCTCGTGTGAACCTTTTTTCCCTATTTACCAGCAGCCTAGCGCTGCCAGTGATAGGAGGAGGTGCTGTGGGCATCATTGTATCAGATTCTGCGAAGCCAGACAGTCTTCAGTAGAATCCCATAGGAAATGACAGGTATTATTATTATTATTATTATTATTATCATTTATTTGTTAGGCGCCACAAGGTATCCGCAGCGCCGCACACAGTATACTAACAGTAGACTATACAGGGTGAAACCATACAGAACAATGAACAAAAAGTACCAATACTTCAGAAACTCCGGCTAGTCATATGCAGTAAAGACGGAGCGGAAGAACAGTTAAGGAGACAGGAGGGGAGGGGGCCCTGCTCATACAAGCTTACATCCTAAGGGAGGGTAAACAGACCAGGTACAAGAGGAGCCAGTTGAGGCAAGAGGAGAGAAGGGAGGACGAGCAAAGGGGGGAGATGTGGGTTAAGTAGATGGTTGGTAGGCTTTGAGGAAGAGGTGAGTTTTGAGTGCACGTTTGAAGGAGCACAGATTAGGAGAGAGATGGATGGAACGAGGGAGGTCGTTCCAGAGAAGGGGGGCTGCACGGGAAAAGTCTTGGATTCTGGAGTAGGAAGAGGTGATAAGGGTGGAGGAGAGGCAGCGGTCGTTGGCCAAGCACAGGAAGTGGGCATGAGTGTGAATGGAGAGGAGGTTACAGATATAAGGGGCAGTAGAGTTGGAGAGAGCCTTGTAAGTGGTGGTGAGGAGTTTGAAAAGGATTCTGTAGGGGAAGGGGAGCCAGTGTAAGGCAAGGCAGAGAGGGGAGGCAGAGGAGGAGCGGCGTGAGAGGAAGATGAGTCTTGCGGCCGCATTGAGTATAGAGCGGAGGGGGGAGAGACGGGAGTGGGGGAGGCCAGTGAGGAGGAGGTTACAATAATCAAGGCGGGAGATGATGAGTGCGTGGATGATAGTTTTGGTGACATCCTGAGAGAGAAAAGGACGGATGCGGGCGATGTTGCGTAGTTGGAAGCGACAGGCTTGGGCAAGGGAATGAATGTGGGGGGCAAAAGAGAGAGAGGAGTCGTGGGTGACACCCAGGCAGCGAAGTTGGGTGACAGAGGAGATGGTGGTGTTGTTGACGACAATAGAGAGGTCATCGTGGGATGGGAGACTGGGCGGAGGAAAGACAATGAGTTCAGTTTTAGAGATATTGATTTTTAGAAAGCGCTCGGACATCCAGTAGGAGATGGCGGAGAGGCAGTTGGATACCCGATACATCATTCTGAGATGGCGTTACCTGTCTGTGCAATGCACAGCTTTTCAAAGCTTGATGCATTGCAGAATATCACAGTACCCATATTAATCTATGAGGACTGTGATGCTGCACGGTGTTACTCTAAACAGAGGAGATTTCTGTGAAATCTCCTCCGTTAGGAGGTTAATGCATAGCAAACATATTTAAAATATGTGGAAACAGACATCTTTTAAGTGAAAAATTAGCTTGATGCATAGACCCCCATGTGTGTTAAATATAAAACTGAAACACTCAAAGGACTGTGAGCTAATGATAACCCATAGCATGGCATTATGTGTGAATTTTCCTTATATGCCCACTATGTCTCTCTTGATCATTCCACATGAGATTATATATTTTCCTGTCTCTTGCAGGTTATGGTGAGAGAGGAGCTGTCTGGCATTCGCTACAAGTTTAATTCCCCAATCAGCAGAGACACACAGGGTGGGTACACTTGGCATCTCACCCCGTGGACCAAGTGCTCTGCTCTATGTGCTGGGGGTAAGCTAAAGAACTATTAGTGATAGAGACTTTAGCAGTGTCCCAGACAATACTGGATTCCAACTTTACTATCTCTGCAGGGGTGCAGTTGCAGCAGGTCGTATGTAAGAAACTGGCAGATGGAGCTATTATCTCTGATGACATGTGTGGTGCACGGCAGAGGATGCAGGAGAAGCAACGTCCATGTAATACTGAGCCTTGTCCCCCTGAGTGAGTGAGCCCCAGGGAGACTTATCTGTATATTGCTTGTGTACAGGTGCTTGACAATGGGATATTTTTTCATCAAGAGTGTGAATTATATAGGAGTAATAATTTTAAGGGTCTATATATATTAAAGTGTGGTCTATTGCACCAGTTTGTCTGTACATCCAATATGCATGATCAATGTGGTTTGGGAACTCAATGAAAAATGTTTGGCACATTTGAAAAGTAGGTTATAAATTGGTGACATACTGTTACATTTGACCTGGATTAATTTTAGAGATGGGCGGGTCCGCTTCCCCGAGAACCGAACCCACCCGAACTTTGGGTATCCGAGCACCGAGCTGAGTAGCTCGGTACTCTCCCGCCCGCTCTGAATCCAAATCGAGGCCGAACGTCATCGTGACGTCGTCGGATCTCGGGGCTCGGTTCTCCCGATACTTCAACATTATAAATACACGCCTCCACAGCAATCCATCGCCATTTGACAGAGGGAGAGAGCAGGGTGTAGTCACAGGCTGATTAGAGCAGGGACAGAGAATCCAATATTCTGATTCCAATTGTTGTAACAAAAATCGCTAGAGAAGAGAGGAGGATAGAGGTTTTTTTTCTTTTCAATATTTGGCACTCTCCAGTGCTTTTGGGGTGTCCCCCATAATTGTGCATAAATATTTCTGGCTGTCAAAATTACTATCTGTCAGCAGTATCTACCAACTATTTTTTAACACTCCCCAGTGCTTTTGGGGTGTCCCCCATAATTGTGCATAAATATTTCTGGCTGTCAAAATTACTATCTGTCAGCAGTATCTACCATCTAATTTTTTGCACTCCCCAGTGCTTTGGGCTCAGAATGGATTCAAAGCAGTCCACATATGATCAGAATGAGCAACCAGGTTCTGTCACCAGTCCTGATGTTAGTGTTCCCAGTACGTCATCTGGGCAAGGCGATGTCAAACTACACATTGTTTCGAAATCAGTCCAAAAAACAAAAACCCCAAAAAAATTTACTGTGTTTAAGGGAAAAAGGAGTGTTACTGAGCAAAAGTTAAGTGCCGATAAAAAAAAAATTGCCAACATGCCATTTTACACACGCAGTGGCAAAGAGAGAATGAGGCCTTCACCTTTGGCTATTAGTGGCAGATCCCAAAAGTTACCGAGCCTACAATTGGTGCACAACTACTGTTACTCGTCAAAGCCGAGCTGCAGATAACAGTAAGGCATTAGAGGATAATGTTTGCTTTGATTCAGAAATGAAACCAATCCCTGTGGAGAGTCCATCCAACAGTGGGATGTCTAATCGTGAGCATTCTGCTGATGTGTGCCTTAATAGCCCGAGTGTAGCCGGTGATACACAAATTAAGGATGCCACTTTGGAATTAGAAGAGGTTGAGGGGGAGATTTGTGTAAGCGACGAGGGAGCTAATGAGGATGTTGATGAGGATGAGGTTGTTTGTGTAAGTCCTGCACCAGTGGCAGCAGTTCTGGCACGTGACAAGAAAAAGGCCATTGTCATGCCTGGGCATAAAACAAAAAAATCCACTTCTTATGTGTGGAATTATTTCTACCCAAATCCAGACAACAATTGTATAGCCATTTATAGTGTATGTCAAGCCACAGTCAGTCGAAAGAGGGACCTTAACCATCTTGGAACCTCGTCTATGTTATGCCATTTAACCAGAGTTCATGGCAAAGTGTTGGGAAAAGCTGAAAGTTCTTCCCAAAAAATTACAAGCACTCCATCATCAGCTAAGACCCTCCGCTCACCGACATCCCGACTGCTACAAAATACACCCACCACACCATCCTCATCAATATGCTCAGTAGCGCTCGGAGTTAGCCCGGCATCCCACTTATTAAGGTTGGATGACTCCTGCACTATTATTGATTCCTCTGAAGAAAGCATTAGTCCCACTGCTGCTGCTGCTGTTGCTGCTGCTGGGGGTGAATTGTCAGCCCAGAGGCAGGTCAAGAAAATGAGCAGTCCTACATTTCAGCAATTAACTGTGAAACAATCATTTGCTAGGGGAAGCAAATATGACAGCAGTCACCCAGTCGCCAAGAGAATCACAGACGCCATGGCTGCAATGTTAGTGTTAGATCTGCATCCAATCTCCACAATAAATGCAGCTGGTTTTTCACAGTTAATTGAGGTTTTGTGTCCGCGTTACAGAATTCCATTGCGACACCATTTCTCCCGTAAAGCAATTCCACAACTATACCAAAGAGTGTGTAAAAATGTAGAGATTGCACTGAAAAATGCCATTCTGCCTACTGTCCACTTAACCACAGATATGTGGACAAGTGGAAGTGGGCAAACCAAAGACTATATGACTGTGACAGCCCACTGGGTTGGTCATTTACCTTCACCAGCAGGAACAGCAGCAGCATGTACACCACTATGTAACATTTGTCACAGACAAGCCACTCTTTGTATCACCAGCTTCACTAGCATACAGCTGACAATTTGTTACGCAAACTGAGAGATGTGATTGATACATGGCTTATACTACTTGGACTCTCCCCAGGGTATGTCATTTCTGATAACGCCAAGAATATAGTGCGAGCATTAGAGCTGGGTGATTTCCAACACATTCCCTGTTTTGCTCACACCATCAAATTGGTGGTGCAGAGCTTCCTACAAAATAACCGTGAGGTGCAGGAGATGCTTTCGGTGGCCCGTAAGAATTCAGGCCATTTCAGGCATTCTGCCACAGCATGTAGGAGATTGCAGCAGCTCCAAGAGCAGTTTAACTTGCCCTGCCACCAACTTAAGCAAGAGGTGGTAACTAGGTGGAATTCCACCCTGTACATGCTTCAGAGGATGGAGGAACAGCGCAAAGCCATCCAAGCGTATTGCACAAGCCATGACATTGGGAAAGGAGGGGGCATGTATTTCACTCTTGCACAGTGGGGAATCCTTTCAGTGCTGTGCAAGGTGCTGAAACCATTTGAAGTTGTGACGTGTGAAGTGAGTGCAGATTCTGCTAGTTTGAGCCAAGTCATTCCTTTAATTAGGCTATTGGAAAAGCAGCTTGAGAAACTGAAGGAGGAGATGAAAGCAAGCAATTCCGCAAAGTATGTTGGCCTTGTCGATCAAGTACTCAATTCGCTTCACAATGATCCTCGAGTTATTAAGATCTTGAACTCGGATCAGTACGTTTTGGCCACTGTGCTTGATCCGAGGTTTAAGACCTACATTGAGTCTCTACTTGTAAATGAGCGAGATGTGAACTTTTGCAAGGAGCTATTGCTCAACAAGTTGGCCGCTGAACTGGGCCTCGGCTTGACAACGTGTCCTCCTTCACTTTCTCAAGCTGCTGCTGCTCGTAAAAAATTAAATTTCCCAAAAAGAAGCAGGGAAGACGCAGGGGGCAGACCAGAACAATTTAACATTATTATTATTATTATTCTTTATTTATATGGCGCCACAAGGTGTCCGCAGCGCCGTACAATATACAGTACAGACAGAATACAAGGGTATGACAGTACAGAGTAGAACAAGTATCACCAAGACTTCAATATCTCCAAGCAAAGCAAATAGAGTGGTGTAGGAGAAGAAGAAATGGTATTGAGACAGAAGGGAAGAGGGCCCTGCTCAAAGGAGCTTACATATTAAGGGGAGGGGAGAACATCTGGGCTGGTTTGAAGGATTTTTCAAAAAAATGTGTTACTTTGCCCATAACTCCATCCAATACGAGTATAAACATGCAAAGGATGGTGGAGGATTACTTTCAAGAGGTAGTTGATATGGAAATGTCAGACAGTCCCTTTGCTTACTGGGAAGAAAAGCAGGCCATTTGGAAACCCATGTACAAACTTGCTTTGCAATACTTAAGCTGCCCACCCTCCAGTGTGTACTCTGAACGAGTGTTCAGCACAGCAGGGAACTTAGTCAGTGATCGCCGTAGAAGGTTACTTCCCAAAAATGTGGCGAAAATGATGTTTATAAAAATGAACTACATCTTCCATGAGGAAGGCATTCACCATCCAAGACATCCAAGCACTGACTGTTCTCTAATGGTGGATTCAAGCGGCGATGAATTGATAGTCTGTGATGATGACGTACACACTGATGAGGGTGAGGATGAAGCTGAAGATGATGACGATAACATCTTTTTAAAACTTTATATGTAAGTGTAGGGTGCAATCTACCCCCAAAGAGGAAAGGGACTTGTGGCATTTCCATATCACGTACCCTCTTGAAAGGCTGCTGTTTGGGCAATTTATCCTTAAGGGTAGGGTGTCATAGACAGAGTGACCCCAAACTGGCTTTGTCCATTTCTCTTAATATTGTACAGTCTATAACGGCCGAATTTTTTTGTATTTTCGACAAGTGGAGGGGGGCCTAGAGAGCCAGAAACCAAACTTGCTTTGTCCATTTCAATTAATATTGTACAGTCTATAACGGCTGAATTTTTTTGTATTTTTGACAAGTGGAGGGGGGCCTAGAGAGACAGAAACCAAACTGGCTTTGTCTATTTCAATTAATATTGTACAGTCTATAACGGCTGAATTTTTTTGTATTTTCGACAAGTGGAGGGGGGCCTAGAGAGCCAGAAACCAAACTGGCTTTGACCATTTCAATTAATATTGTACAGTCTATAAGGGCTGAATTTTTTTGTTTTTTAAATAAGTGGAGGGGGGCCTATAGAGACAGAAAGCAAACTGCCTTTTTCCATTTCTTTACATATTTAACTATAAGTGTAGGGTGTAATATACATCCAAAAATGATGGCTGCATTGCCAATATGCATAGATGGAGAGGAAGACAATCTGTTTTGTGTGTAGAATAAATGAAAGCCTACCTACCAGGAATTAAACTGTTTTTTGGATGATTTATTACCTCTACAATTAGATTACTTATCTATGAAACTAAATTGGGTTATTTTAGGCCCAAAACCATTGATTTTCCAACAAAATAGCAAAACAAAACCAAAACCAAAACACGACGGTAATCCAGATCCAAAACCGAATCCAAAACCAAAACATGGGGGTCAGTGACCATCTCTAATTAATTTAAAACTTTCCATTTTCTCCAAATATACTGCTCATCGCACCTTAATACTATTTCACATAAATCTGTAAAGTAAGGAGACATTCGGGCTAGCAATATATCAATATTTAATTTACTTTGTTTATAACATTTATTTGTGTGCATATTTATGTACAATGTGCATTATTTGACCCTAAAAGTCGCAACTTATTTAAAACAAAATGATGTCCACTACCTCCAAGGTTATTTAAGCTTTAGCTTTATTTGAGCTGTTTAATAGCTTTGTAGAGCGCTTTGAAATATGCACAGGCTCCACCCCTTACTAATCATTTAAATATCATGTTCAACAAACTGAGATCAGTTTTTTAGGATTTGGGCAACTAGTCATGAATTGGGAGAATAGTTATGTGCAATGTTGTGCATGTTCTACAACATTGAGGAATGCCCAGCTCTACTCATTATGAAATACTCCAGACCTGGCCATCCTGTGGCTCTCTAGGTGTTGTAAAACTACAAGCCCCAGCATACTTTGCCCATAGATAGCCAACCTATTCCTGTCATGGCATTCTGGAACTTGTAGTTTCACAACATCTGGAGAGCCACAGGATGGCCCGGCCTGATATACACAATGGACCTGATTCATTAAGGAGAGCAAAGCAAAATAAAGGAGTAACTTTGCACCTTGGCAAAACCATGTTGTATTGGAGGAGGTAAATTTAAAAAATTGGGACAGATTTATAGTTTGGATAGGGCATGTCCTAAATCAATTTTAAATTTCAGTGTAAAAATAAAGCTATCAAGTATTTGTGTTTTACATGAAAAAAAAAGGCAGTATTTTCTTTATGTGCAAAATAATAAACTAATATGCACCCCTTGCATTGTAACCATAGTTGCCTACACTCCCGGAATTTCCAGGAGACTCCCGAATTTCTAAGAGTCCTCCCGGGCTCCCGGGAGAGAGCAGGGCATCCTCCCGGATACTAAAATACCTCTATATTAATGTTCCGGGGGTGGGGCTTATAACAGAATCACACGTCATTGTGTCCCGTCCCCTGCTGTAATTGGACAAAAACTGTGATGCCCATTTAGGGGCCAAATGACACAACCCCCTGGGCCCCCAACATGCCCACCTCCCCCGATCTCCCGGAGTACCTCTTGCCAAAGTTGGCAAGTATGATTGCAACATGGTTTGTCCAGGACCAAATTTACTCCTTTGTGTGACTTGCTCGTATGTTCTTTCTGCAATGAACATAATTTTACCAGTCAAATTCATAAACAGGTACATATAAATAAGCACCCCTTTCTTCAACTAGTTGACTGACAGCAATCATAGGCCTCTTGATCTGTATCTGTTCATAACTGACCCTAGTGTCCAAGGAGTGGATGAAGAGGGCACCTTATTAGAAATATATAATTTTCATTTTGCAGAAGGACTTCAGCTTTACACCAGCTCAGCATTGGTGGCATTCGGATATCATTTACACTTTTAATGGGACTCATTTCACACCTCCATATCACACCTCAGCAGAGATGCACCTTTCTATGCACACTCCAAGCAATGTCCCAGCAATGTCCCGATGTCTCCTCACTCTCATGAGTAAAATAATCTATAAAAAATGCAAAACCAAGCAGTATTTTAGGTGAAAAATAGAAAGGTTTATTTTATTATAAAGAGTGTTATAAAAGTGATAGGATGTTAAATTTTATTATGACATTATACACATTTGCACTGTGTGCCCCTTCAGAAGCTTCCACTTCTCTGCACACGTATGTGTACTTCTAGGTTGCAGTGACATCTAGGACCTTATTAAGAGTCGGACGCAAAGTCCGTTTAAGAAGTGTAGGAGTGGGAGTGTGCCGCAGCTTGGTAGGGTAATACCCTACCGAGCTGCGAGCAGTTCCTGCAGCTAGCTAACGCTTGCGCCACCTTATTTCTGCCGCACAGCTTTAGCCCTGTTTTGACGTGTGTTGCGTCTGCGCCTCACTGCGACTAGGATGTATTTACATGGTCACGCCTTACACAATTCCACGTTCCTCCCATTCTCTCATAGTGAGTTGCAAGCTGTCGCAAGTGTTAATTTCGTCCAAGATGTAGGCTGATTTTGTGCTTTGTGCACATGCGTGGTAGTGCTTTTTGGTTAGATGCGCCTAAAACGGACTTTGCGTCCGACTCTAAATGAGGTCCCTAGTGAGAATGAAGGGTAGGTGTGCATCATGAAATGCACTGAGTGCGCCATCCATGTGCATGGTGCAAAAAAGGGAATTTGTGGTGCACTTCAGAAATGATCTCTACTAATTAGAAAGATATTGTGATCAAAAACTGCTTCCCTACATAGACGCCAAGATGCTTCTTGGCAGCTATCTAGTGAAGCATTTTTTTTACCTTAACGGACAGTTGTATATTCTGTTAATGTACAGTTTTTCAAAAGTAGCTGATCTGTAGAGTATACAGTACATGGAAGACTACATTTCAAAGAACAATACAGCTAATATCAACAGAAGCCATATCCTACCTTATTTCCAGAGTCCCTCTTCTCACGTGCACTCTTTTCTTAAAGAGGTCTTAACAAGCCCTATTACATCATAACATTGCAAAGAGCATAGATTGTAAACTTGCGAGCAGGGCCCTCTCACCTCTTTGTCTGTTTTACCCAGTTTGTTTATTACTTTACTGTGTTTGTCCCCAATTGTAAAGCGCTATGGAATATGTTGACGCTATATAATGATGATGATGAAAGAGCGCTACACATTTCTTTATTGAACTGTCATTTGAGGAGAGGATTGCTCTCTAGTTACAAACAGATAGCATCTGATTACTTCACAGTGCCTAACTCACATATTCAACCTGTCCTTCTTCACTGGCACCTTCTCCTCCTTTCTCAAAAACACGCTTATCTCTCCTGTGCACAAGAAACCCTCTCTTGACTCTACCTCGCTCTCTAGCTACTGCCCCTTTGCTTCCAAACTACTTGAGCAGCTTGTATACAATCTACAATGAACTACTCATGACTAAATTGAAGGGTCACTTCTCCCTGCTCATCATCCTTGACCACTGTGCCACTTTCGATACAGTCAACCACCCTCTTCTCCTTGACACCCTTCACTTCCTTGGCCTTCACAGCAGTGTTTCTCCTGGTTTACCTGCTACCTTTCAGTGCCTTTACTACTGACATATGCTTACCTCCACTTCCTCTATCTGTTGAAGCCCCTCAAGGCTCTGTCCCTTGCCCTTCGCTTTTCTCTCTTTACACAACTTCTCTTGCTGAACTTCTTTGACCTCCTCTACCAATTCTTTACTGATGACAAACAAATCTAATTGATCTCCTCTGACATCCATCTCTCTTATGCCATGTGTAGAACTGTCTCTTTGTCTTCTCCATCTGGATGTCCCAATTCTATCTAAAGCTCAATATGTCCAAAACAGAGCTTATCATCTCTTCCCCTCCTGTAGTGTTACAACTCCTGCAACCCTTAACTGTAGACAATATCATTATCTCCCTATTCCCTAACCCTGGTGTTTTAGTGTAATCCTTGCCTATGCCTCCAGCCTTGTTCTACAAATCTTGTACTCTCTAGTCACCCCTTTCCCATCTTAACTGCTGCAACTTCTACTATCTGGCCTTTCTTTCACACATCTTCCTCCTCTACAATCTGTCCTAAATGCTACAGCAAGACTGATCTTCCTCTCTTGCTGCAAATCCCTGCCCTAGCTCCCTATTTCCTCCAGAATTCAATTCAAGCTTCTCACAGTCACCAACTCCTCCCTTCAAAGATCTCTGACTTTGACTCCTTCTTCCTTTCTTCAATCTGAGCTATGCCTCTCCTGCTCTCTGGTACCCACCTTTCACTCCTGCCGTTTATTCTACCCCCTCCTGATACTACTCCCTCTGCATGTTTCATCAGCTCCAGTTGCATGCCCACTCCATGTCCTTCTAACTCTTACCGTTTCAGCATTTCCTTCTCCCTCTAGATTGTAAGCTCTCCTGAGCAGGGCCCTTTCTACCATTTGTCTCACATCTGCACCACCTTCATTAAACTCATCTGTACTTGTTCTTCTTTTATGTGCAATTGCATTTTGTATCATTTGTAATTTTGAATGTCTGGCGCTGTTGAGTCTAGCAAATAAACAAATATTCTAATCACTAAATACATATAAGCTAGAGTTTTTAATATATAATGTATAGTATGTATGTAATGTATAGTAGAGAAACAGGTAAGTGCTGTGAAGATGATACTCTTTTTCACATTTGATTGAGAAGCAATTAAAGGTTGTTTTTTTACTTTTTGACAAACCCTTCTTAAAATTAATCTTCAACCATGTTATCTGCCCCACTTATATTCATTGCCCTCCAGCACCCACAAAAGGCATATCTGTGGATATATCTACATCTAATTGTTTCACAATTACATACTTTACTTTGCTTATGCTTGCTCACCATCATTCTGCCTCACTAGGTGTAAAGAGAGACAAGTTAAAAAAAAACGCAAATATGAATATATGGAAGAATGCGTGTGCATTTTTGGTGCATATGCGCAGTACGGAAATGCATATCTTACACGCAAAACAGTTTACATATATGTAACTATTTTTGAGTCCCTTAGACAGCAAGGACTGTAAGCTGTAAGCTGCATTTCACGTCAATATGTAAATGGTTTTGAAGGGTTTTGATACAGATAGGTGAATGCAGTGATGTAATATCTTTTAGTAAGTACAATCTGAAATTATAAATGGGTGTAAAGTGGGAGATAAGTTAGCTGTATATCTTTGAAAGTATTTGCTTCCCGATGTGTATAACACATTACAAAACTTGTGTTTATCAATTTCCATGTGTACTAAAAACTGTCTCTATAATAGGTGGTCAGTTGGTGGATGGTCTGAGTGCAGCCGGAGCTGTAACTCCGGTGTGCGCACTCGCAGTGTTATCTGCCAACGTAAAGTATCAACGGGGAAGGAGAAATCTCTGGATGATAGCAACTGTACACCACCTCGTCCTACCATGCTGGAGCCCTGCAACACCAAGGCATGCCCACCAGAATGGGTGGCACTGGACTGGTCTGAGGTAACACGCTGTGCTTAAAGTGGAAATGTGAGGAATTCATTTTCTTGGATTGTGCACAAAGTACTGTAGCCTGCAAGAGTCTATGGGCCTGAGTCATTAAGGAAAGTAAGACAAAAAAAGGAGTAAATGTTCTCCTGGCCAAACCATGTTGCAATGCAAGGGGGTGAAAATTAGATTTTTATTTTGCACGTAAAATAAATACTGGCTGTTTTTTCATTTTGCACACAAATACTTGACAGCTGTATTTGTACACTGAAATTTAAAGTTGATCTAAGGCATGCCCTTTCACAACTATAAATCTTACCCACATTTAAAATTTACCTCCCCCTCAAATGAAAAATGGTTTTGCCAAGGTGGAAGATTACTCCTTTTTTATGCTTTGCTCTGGCCCTATAATTCTAACCTCTGTGCACAAACATCAGCATTGTAATAAAGCGTCCTCTTGTTTGTGTGTTGCAAAGGTTAAGTGCAGGATATCTAGCTTAAGCCGGATCACTCCCTGATGTGGTTATTTTAGAGTAAAACTACAGAGTGCATTAATCTTTGATAATCAATGTGCACAGTTTGTGAAATAACACTGTGTTAGCTGCAGTGCTGTGACTGCAACAAGGTATGTGTCTCAGCTGGCTTCATATAGTGTGAAATACTTGTCTCCAAATGTTTATATCAATGAAAACAAGGAGATGAGAAAGATATCATGATATGACAGGCTTAGGTCCATTTGTTGCTATGGGCAAGAAAAAAATTAGTAAGCAGCACCGTTTTGGCAGCGCTGACCTATACAGCAGCCGCGGCGCTGCCAAAGAAGCGTCCGCGGCGGTGCTGTATACAATACAGCACCGCCGCGGATGCTTCTTTTACAGCGCCGTGGCTGCTGTATAGGACAGTGCCGATATGGTGGGCACTGAGTTAGCGCAAGGGGGGGGGGTTTCTGGAGACTCAGAAACCCCCCCTGCGTGCGCCACTGCATTAACCAGATAAAAAGATTCATTTTAAAAACAGAATATACACGTACCAGAAGTACAAATTAGTCAAGCATTGAATGGACAATGAAATGGCTCCTACATCGACAAAGCTCCGTAGGCAGCCTGGATCCAAACCACCTCTATGCGTTTTATCTATGCAGACTTCGTCAGGAGGGGTAGATCCACACCCAAATAGAATACCTTTTATAGGCTCAAACCAAATTAATCACAGCTGAGTATCAAAAATCACTGTGAGACATGCCAATGCATAATATAAACATTAAAAGATGGATAATAGTGCACAAATACAATAATAGTGTATCAGTTACATTGAAGACATGATTAGTAGGTGGACTAACAAAATATATATAGAGAAATTTTACATATCAGAGCCAGCATTTAAAATATATATATATATATTTGTCCCTACAGTGCACTCCAAGCTGTGGTCCCGGGTACAGACACAGAGTTGTCCTTTGCAAGGCAGGAGACAATGATAACACCTTACCCCCTGCCCAATGCCGAGCTGATGACAAGCCTGCAACTACCATGAGATGTACCCTGCAGAGGTGTCCTCCACCACGCTGGGTGACAGGTGATTGGGCTGAGGTATGGTTTACAAAATAAAAATGATTACATCCTTCACATACTTTATTTCCAGTCTGCTAAATACCTACTGCAATGTTTATTTAAACCATTGTTTGTCTCAGTGTTCAGCCCAGTGTGGACTTGGGCAACAGAGACGATCTGTACAATGTGTGAGCCACACAGGGCAGCCGTCAGTGGAATGCATAGAGTCCCTGCGCCCCTCTGCTATGCAGCAGTGTGAAAACAAATGTGAGGCTGGACCTTCTGACAGCCCAGATGGTAAGACCCTCTCAGTTTCTCCAGAAAATCTTACATGTCTTTGCAGTTCTTCCTCTATTTTTTCGTCGTTACTTTCACTCAGTTATTATTTCCTCTTATGTGCCCCACTTCTGTGCCCCAGTCTCTCTTCCCTCCCACAGCATGACACTCACCTCCTATATACATTTTTTCCTCCTTCCTACATGCATCAATAGACCATTTTCTCCTGTTCTCCCTGCCTCTAATATTATTTCCTCTTACTCTCTCTACAGAATGTAAGGATGTCAACAAAGTAGCCTACTGCCCCCTGGTGCTCAAATTTAAGTTCTGCAGCCGACCCTACTTCAGACAGATGTGTTGCCGGACCTGTCAGGGCCATTGACTCTAATCAAGAGAGTCCTATTCTTTTATCTTTCTTAAGTTCTTTCAACCACCTCCCACCTTTCTTTTTGTTTTCTCAGACTTTGCTCTCCTCACTCCAAAACTTTTTCTAGTCAACTTTCCTCTTTTTTTTTATTTGTAACTATTGCTCTGCTGTTTTCACTGCTATTGCTCTACACTATATTTTTATTTTTAATTTCCCAAACTTACTTTTCTCTTTATCCTTCCTGTTACTGCAGTCTCAAACCCTTTTCACTCCCTCATACTTTGTTTCCTCTTTTTCTACTCCACTCTTCACTTCCTCCTGTTTGACTCATCCTCCTTCTTTTTCACATATAGTCTGACATGCTCTGAATTTTCTTTCTTATATCCAGTCTCATCCAATGTCCATGTTTGCCTATTTTTCACATCTCTTGATTCTTGGGGCACAGGCATACTATAAATAACACAATTAACACTTCACTATCAAGGACACTACTGCTGGAAAGCATGAGGTAGTGTCCGTGGTTTATTGATGGCTTAATAGAAACAGATATTTGTAATTCTAGAAGAGCTATTAGAGATTGTCTCTATTTTATGGGATCCATTTTGAATTATCCACTAGGTCAAAAAGACATGGTAGAGGACAATATTGCTAAAGATTCTGGGTTCTGCAAACATCAATAGAAAGTTCCTGTCTCACCCAGGTGTAGACTTAAACAACACTTGTGGATTCCTGGACTTAATGTTGTGTGATATAAACTAAATAATTCTAATATTCTTTACATTTTCAATTTCTAAATCTTTAGGGAATTATTATCAAGTTCTGGATATTACCTCAGGTACCCCTAAGGACATCAGCAAAAAAAGAATTATCCTAGCTGCAAATTGGGTGGGGTTAAAAATGGTACAATCATGTTTGCCAGTAGATAGTAAACAGGGGGCCAGATATGTAAACTGTATTAGGCAGTACATTAGCATGCCCAATTACAACTCCTGAATAGTACATACAACTTCATTTGCGGACATTTGGGCCATTCACTTATGGCCACTAATTAATTGTAGCCAAATTTTACATAATATATGTCCATTGGTGCTGCTTGGGCTACTTATATAATGCAGATTTTTATTTGTTATTTACCTGAAAATACTCTCTATGTGATTACACATATTTCTTCACATATTCATTTAATAATATGGTGCCAAATTTATATAAATAAGGGATAATAGTAATTTAAAAATGGTGCAAAGTTTATGTAACTATAACAACCAATGGAAAATAAGATCTTATATGCCTCCAGGTAAACAATGATGAAAGCTAATATCCAAGTGGTTGTTACAGGTTACAGCAAATTTGTTCTCCCTGACCCTTGTTATTAACTATGCCTGTGGTGCACATATACAAAATCAGAAATGTAAAACTGTCCTTCGTCTCAGGGCATTCGTGCTCCATTTTCATCCTTAACTTTATGTTTTGTAAAGATTCATTAGGAGCAACTGCAACTAGCGGTGCACCAAATCCCCAATTTGGTTCAGGATTGGGCCAAATACTAAGAGCTTATAGCAAGTCTTGGTTTGGCTGAATTCATCAAATTTAATTTGTAAGAGAGTTGTAACTTCCATGAGCTAGAGTTACATATAGTATTTTATCATGCATACTCATGCCACTAACGTTACTATTGCAAGTAAAGTTTGGTTGGTATTTGGTTGAATTTTTTTCAGTGTTTAAAAAAATCCTTAAATATGGATTTGGTACATCACTAACTACAATTCTGTAAAATAATTTCCATACAGCCTGCTTTCATTTACATGGTTGTGGAAAAAGAGACCATAGTGCACATACAGTTATGAGTGGTGCTTTTTTTATGCATTTTTTTTTTTATTAATATCACAACTACTTGAGTGTAACGGTTTTGTTTCATTTTACTTGTAAGGGTTTGGTTTACTTTGTAGCTGACTGCTTGATTATGGCAACAAATTTGTGTCATTGTTTCTTGCTAAAGAGCATTGAACAGTTCATATGACAAAATGAAGTTCTTTAATTGGATATCTGAGTACACCTACTCTTTCTCCGGAGCAAACAGCAAGATCCAAATCTAAAAAAACCCCTGACATTTTAGATATTTCACCAATATTCTTCCAATTATGTGAATGTATAACATAAACGTATCAGTTGATGTAACAGGTAGCTTGTGTGAAGTATTCCTTCTAGGGTATGTATTTTGTCATTAGTTGCTGTGATGCTTTAATGGGAAAATGATTTAGTTTTTGAACACAGATAAAAAGGGAGGAGGTAAATTTAAAAAACCACAGCATCAGATTAGGTAGAATAACATTGATACTTATTTTTGTCAATTTCAAGTTGGAAGCTACATAAAATAACCGTTATGTGTTAACCCTAAAAGGTGCTATATTGCTTTCTGCTAAGTTTATTGTTTCCTAAAGTTCTATAGCTATAAGTGCAAAAACAAGTATAGATACATTTCTTTATTATACTTAATGTTTTTATGGTGGCTACATCTTTTTTTAACATCTTAAGATATTACTTATTGTGATGGAATTACATACATACCCACAATCTTTTGTCAGAGTATATTCTTTTTAGGCACCAATTGAACAAATAATTTGTTGCAACTTAAACCCTGCTGTAACTCTTTGTGATAATTAGACTGCTTTCAGACTGAAATAATCCTTTGTGTCTTTGCTGAAAACTCAGGTCTCCTGTTCAAAGCCTATTGCTACTGTTTGTGATGAACAAAATGTTGTACAAGATACATTCAGAAATATACATATTTTACACTCTTACACTCTGTTAGGTCATTTACATTTAAGATTATGTTAAAAAAAAAAATTATCTGACGTTAAGCCTTAAATGTATTTTCTCTCCCTGCTTCTCACTAATAAATAATGTTAATGTAAATCATTTAACCCCTATCCTCATGGAGAGAAAATAAATATATTGGTTTGTAGATGGCTGCAAATTGAAAGTTTGACTTACACAGGGTGAGGAACCTTATTCATTTCAGTGTTGCAATAAACCATTTTTTTCAGTATGTAGACACACAGTTATGGTGAAATAAGGACCATCTTTGTCCATCTGGAGGCAAATGGGTTTTTTTTTTTTTTATTTCAAACAATACTAATTTTCCTTGAAATAACATTACCAGAACAGATTTAAAGAGGATGATTAATGACCTATTTGTTAAAAAAAACAGATGTATAAATAGGAAACTAAAATCTCCTTTGTCTCAGTGAATCTGCATTGTGATTCTTTTATTAGTCTGTAATCTGAAGAGATGGCGTATAACTGGGATGTGATGGTGTAGTGTAACCAACTGGCTGGGCTAATGCAAACAACAGCAGGATGAGAGTTTTCACAATATGATAAACACTGTAATCTTGCAGCACTACAAGCAATCCTCTTCTGTTAGCGAGATGGTTACCATATGCCTTCCCATAGATCATCATCATTTAATTATATAGCACCAGAACCCTGCAGCACTGTACAGAGAACTCACTCACATCAGTTCCTGCCCCATTGGGGATTACAGTCTAAATTGCCTATCACACAGACTAGGGTAAATTTTTTAGTAGCCAATTAACCTACCAGTATGTTTTTGGAGTGTGGGAGGAAACAGGAGCACCCACAGGAAACTCACGCAAACACAGGGAGAACATACAAACTCCTCACAGATAAGGCCATGGTCGGGAATTGAACTCATGACCCAAATGCTGTAAGGCAGAAGTGCTAACCACTTAGCCACCATGCTGCCAGATACAGTTCATCCCTCTGACCGGGGTATATTAAAATCTGATTTAGCAAAATCGCATCTTGTTTTGCTGTTTCTGATGCATTTTCAAACTTAGGGTAATGTTTTAGTGTCATTTCTCTTTGAAAACATTAAATCTGAAACTTGAAATAGAGGAAACGCAAGTTGTGTGCTTTGCAATGAAATTAGTACAGCAATGTAGTAATGTACTAAGAACAATGTTCTGTTTTCACATGTAAAATAAGACGTGGTTATCCAAAGTTTCATAGGGGTGATTATACTGGAATTTATTCAAATTGCATCCTCCTTGAGCAATCTGTCTATAAATTATGAAATAAACCCCAAAAATCCTGAATGCTCGGGTGATGAGTGTATATAATACAAACCACTTTTTACATTTCTAAAATCCCTAGTCAGCCCTAGCGTGTTAGAACTGACTTCCACTAACGTGGGGGATGGGGGCAACAAGAGTAGGGCCCCCTGCCAGTTGATACCAGCACCAGCCTGGTCAACATGGGGCTGTTTCCTCCTCCTAAAAACTACCAGCTCTGCTCTGAGAACTCTGGAGCTCAGGTAGCCCTTGGCAGTTGGTCCTGGGATCAGGGGCTGACCTAGACTTTATGGTTAGGGGGGGGCAATTTTGCATAATCACACCCCTCCTTTACTCTGATTGGCTGACCCGCCTTAAACCCCGCCTTCCGCTCGCGATTGAACCCACCCCTTCCCGTTTTGCTTACTGCTGCTGGGGGGGGGGCGAATGCCCCGATCACCCCCCCGGATCCGCCACTGCCTGGAATAATGTAAAATATTAACACCCATGGGGGTATGTGACAGAATAATAAATAATAAAGGCGCTAGGTGAGATGTGAATCCAAAAATCCAAAGTGTATACAGACACAAATCTGAGTGAGAATAAAAAAAAAATCACACACTGTGGGCAGCTTCTCAATCTTAGCACTTATTTGCAAGTGCCCAAGCACCTTAAAGACATGAGATGGAGAAAAGAAGCGCCGCACATTGTCTACCTAAACCAAAACAATCAATTATTTTCCAAACACAAATAGTGTAGCCTCGTACCAAGTGGTAAGAACAATAACAGCTTATCTGGTGATTGTAATCCCTTCTGGATAACTTGAAAGTTGTATCTTCTTAATATACAATATACAATATAGCAACCAATCAGAATCTAGCTGTAATTTTGTAGAATGTACTAAATAAATGATAGCTAGAATCTGATTGGTTGATATAGGCAACATCTCCACTTTTTCAAACCCGCAGTTTAGTAAATATACCCCTTGGAGTGGCAACTTTAGTGTAATGTGAAAGAGTTCACAAGACCAGTGCCCAATCTTCTAAAATAATAATAAATAAAGTAATAGTAATAGTAATAAGTAAATTGTAAACAAATACACATTTGTGAGACAAAATTGAATTACATAAAACAACCCCCATATGGAAATTCTTTGCAATTCAAAAGGAAATCTTGTGAAGTATTTTGTTATTCTAAGCGTAATTGGGTATGAACATTAAAATAAATATATGGAGCAAACTTCTCAAGAGGAACACCAAGTACTGAATCATTTTGTCCTGAAATAGCTGTCAGTGTCAATAGCCACTCAGCGAATCACAAGTGGTTAACATTGCTGGCCGCGATATGACCGGCTGGCAAGTGGGATACCTTATATTCCAAAAAAAAAAACCTTAACCCCTGTCTGTGTTTACTTTATTCTGCTACAGTAGTATAGTGTACCAGGATCTTACCCCTACCATTCTTACACACTGACCACATGTGGTCTTATCCCCACTATAACAGGGGGACCCCATCATCATCATCAGGTATTTATATAGCGCCACTAATTCCACAGGGCTGTACAGAGAACTCTCTCACATCAGTCCCCGCCCCTTTGGAGCTTACAGTCTAAATTCCCTAACGTACACACACACATATCGAGAGAGAGACTAGAGTCAATTTTGATAGCTGCCAATTAACCTACCAGTATGTTTTTGGAGTGTGGGAGGAGACTGGAGCACCCGGAGGAAACCCACGCAAACACAGGGAGAACATACAAACTCCACATAGATAAGGCCATGGTCAGCAATCAAACTCATGACTCTAGTGCTGTGAAGCAGAAGTGCTAACCACTGAGCCACCGTGCTGCAGGATTCCCTGTTGTAGTGTTATCCAGGCCAGCTTGTCAAGTGTGGTTTTGGTTTCTTCTCTAGCAGGGGGAGCCGATGATTGTTGTCCTGTTGGTTTAGTAGATCCAGGTCAGAATGTATATAAGCATGTGGATTTTAAAAGGGGCATGTACATGCTCATCATTTTCACACCATATTTTACCATGCGGTTTGGTGTTTTCAAGACAGACAGACATTGAATGCAGTTTTAGAAATATGACACGTTCTGTAGTTTTTATTTAAAACCTCATTCAGAAACAGATTTTAATACATTACTGGCTTCAGTATGAAATGTATGTATAGAAAGAGTACATGAGGTTACCAGCAGCTGCTATTCACTAGTGGCAGATCTGCCGGACATTCAGGGCCATTGTGGTTTCAACAGACATGGTTTAATAACATGTACAGGCGGTCAGCAAGCCAGCAGAAGTGTTGCTCAACTTAAGCCACATCTGCTAGTTGTCTGATGATGACACCAAAGGAACTGTACTAATGACAGTTTGCATCATTTCCCCAAACTATGCCAGTTTTTATTACACGTATAAAATGCTGCTGAATGTGTCTTTTCCCCCTTACTTATTATAGGAAATAAGGTGGAGGCAGACCATTAATGGTATATAACTTAGCAGAGTATTGCCAGGCTCCATAGCAAAGTTTGGGTAGGGGCCTGTCAATACAGCTGTAACCTCACTGGCAAGAACTCACTTTGCTCTAAAAAGGGCAGAGAAGGAGCCTCTTCTGTACATTTGCAAAAGAGGACTCTGCTCTTTTCATCACAGAGCAGTATCCTGGGTTGGGGGTGATGTGGGGGCCCAGGGGTCTGGGTGGGGTATCCTGCAGCGGTCCTCAGACTGGGGGAGGGAGCACGGGCATTGCCGGGGCCCCTCTCACCCCTCTGGGCCCCTTATCAGCATGGTAGTTCTGCCACTGTAACTTAGGTCATTTTCATTTACCCATATACCACTACTACATATGATAATGTTCTGTTCCTTTTAACCCAATTAAGTTTCCATTTGCAATAATCTGGGCTGAATGAATGAACTACTGTTAAAGATGACTTCAGCCCAGGCAATTGTAAATAAAAAATTAGCGGGAAAACAGAAGCCGAAAATTGCTATATGGTAGAAAGGCGTCATGCTGGTTAGTCCCAATTTATAATTCCTTATTTGTCAAAGCCCTATTTTTTTCTGTTTATAAACCCATGACTTCCTGATACCCACCATTAACATATTTTGCTACTAATACTAATACAGGGAAGAAGGATGTATATTTGCAAATCTGGGCATAATAAATATTCTTTTAGGCCGCATAATATCCCCAAAATATGAATGTCCTTTTTTCTACTCTTCAGTCTTTCATCTACACATGTACATACCCCACCCCAAGCAAAATAATATTTTCGAAAAGCTGAAAATTAGAAAGAAGGAAGTGGCTGACTGACAGAGAGAGGAACTTTAGCAATAACTAATTTTCACTAAGCTGCGAACAGACTTCTTCAATCAACACTTGGATTATGATGGCATTTTAGGGTCCAGAGGACTTAACACAGCAGAAGCAGAATCAAGCCAGAAGGAATACAACTGACAATGGTAGTATGCTAATTATTTGTGCAACACAGAATAGAAAACATACTGTAGCTCTCAAATACTGCAGCTCTCAAATGACAGGCATGAAAGCTAAACTAATGTAAGCATCATAAATATGGATGAGAGTGAGGACATGTGATTTCAGAGAAACCACTGAATCACGGTAAAATGGTAGTGAATTATCTTTCATTCCTATACATGCGTAGATTGTCAACAGGTTGTCGTGTCTGCAGAATGGACTGTGTAACAAAGGGAGGGTTATAGAAATAAGATTATCTCAATTTGTCTGTATCTAGTCAGTGCAAACAGCAACTTTACATTTGAGTGTCATAGTCATATTTGTCTTTACTTTGTGATTATCAGCTTTGTCACAGAGAAAACCACACTGTTTTTTCATACATTTTTATAGCACTAAACTTTTCAATCGACAAGTTTGTTTCTTGATAGTGAGATATATGAATCTGAGGCAAACCTTTTTTTTGTCATAATAAAGGTGATTCATCCAAAGGTTGGTTACAATTTGTATAATGCCCTCTGGAAATGTTTGTCAGTTTTACAAACAGGCAAAATTGAATTTCAAGTTGGTTACTTATTTTGTGTATTTTGCTAAACAATTTTGTATAAGAGGAAGCTCTTCAGCAACTTGAGTAACAAACATCCAACATACTTTTCCATTCCTTCTATATAGTACATTGTATAATACAAATTTTGAATGTTATATTTATACTTAGATTATGTCCTCCTGGTGATAGATTGCTAGATACAAAAGAAGGTGCAATCTGTTTGTAGTCGATATAACCTGCAACAGGAAACACTGCAGTTCTGCCCTAAATATGCTGGTTCAGTGATTACTACAGGTATTTCCTTTAGAGAAATGAGAGAACAGACCTTGCTGATGTCGTGATGTTGTAATGTAGGTATATTGCTGAAGACCTTAATTATTTCAGGTCCTTCATACCAGCAACAATCCCTTCCACCACAATGGAAGTCATTTACAAATTGGAAAAATGTAGATGCACAGCACATTTTTATGTTAAATGTCAGATATATCTGTTTGACTCCCATGCCCTGGTGCATACTCCATTCCTGTTTCTGATGTTAAGCACACACAGATGCTATGGGAGACATTTGGGAGATAGGTAACCACATGCTGGACAAAGGCCTGCATGCTATCACTTCTGGATCATCCACTTCATTCATTACAACATTTCTATCTAAAATCATTGGAGCTTTGTTTAGATCTTTATGAAATCATGAGAGAAAGAAGATACCAGGGTTGCTTTATTTTATGTGTCATAAATGTAGATGTTGATGTATGTATATATAATATATATATATATATATATATATATATATATATCATTATCATCACCATTTATTTATATATATAAATAACTGATGATGATTAGAGTGCCGCTGATTCCGCAGTACTGTACAGATAACTCATTCACATCAGTCACTACCCCATTGATGCTTACAGTCTAAATCTTCTGACATACACACACACACAGAGAGAGAGAGAGAGAGAGAGAGAGAGAGAGAGAGAGAGAGACTAGGGTCAATTTGGTAGCAGCCAATTAACCTACAAGTATGTTTTTTGGAGTGTGGGAGCACCCGGAGGAAACCCACGCAAACACGGGGAGAACATACAAACTCCACACAGATAAGGCCATGGTCGGGAAATGAACTCATGACCCCAGTGCTGTGAACCAGAAGTGCTAACCACTTAGCCACTGTGCTGCCCCATATATATATATTTATATATATATATATATATATATATATATATATATATATATATATATTTATATATATATATATATATATATATGCATTAATGCTCTGCATATAAATTAAGGCTAGATGGCACAAAAGTGATCATATTGAAATAAGTGGGTCAGACCCGAGTACTGCTGTAAATATCAGGTAATTTTGCTGTGGATTTGGCCTTCCACTAAAACAGTAAAGTCTCTTTCTGTCCAATATCAAGCACATTACTATGGTGAGCCATAATTTTTTTTTTTTGTGTGTTGTCCATCATTAGAGCCCAAATTGTCCCTCTTTTTCATATTTACTACAAAAAAAAATTATATCCACTTTGTTGCTGGCTAATTACTTTTAGATTTTGTCATTTGCAGTATTCACAGTGTTGCAAGTTAAATTTATTTTACAGTGACATCAAGAAGTCTGTGGAGATGTGTGGACGTCTCTGTCCATCTACATATCTTCCAATCTATCATATGGCCAAAAAGAAGCACAACAAGATTTGTAGAAAATGTTTTCGTTTTGTTTGTGATAATAGGCATAACAATGTTCGACAGAAGAACTTAGCACTGTGTAGATCTTGTTCCTGGTAATTGTGAGTAAACTGAGGCTGTATTGGGAGGTGGAGGAGAGGGTGGATATGAGGTGCAGGATATGGCATGAACAGATGTCTTGTCAGATGGTGGCAATTCAGTTAGTATTGGTGAACAAAGGAGAAAGTTGAAGGTGGCAAAGAGACAACGGGGGTTGGCCAGCATGGTGGATATTAGAAACATGTAGGTTTGCTTGGTGAGAAAGAGGGTGGTGCTGTAAGAGGACTCATTTGTAGTGAAGGAAGACAGTGTTGGAACGAGATTGCCTTCAGTGGTGCCCAGCAGTGTGCAGAGCATGCATGTGGCGGCTGGAATTACCTTGGTGACTGTGCTCTTATAGCAAGAAACATTCATGTCAGGTGAAGATCTTTAAAATGTTCTTTCCCTTCTCCCATCCACACAAAATTCTATATTTTTTTTACTTTTGGCATAACTTTGAAATTGAACTTAATGTGTTACCATGAACAGAAGATTGTCAGTGCAGCCCTGTTCATGGTGAAGTTTTCAATTGATTAATTTTATTTAATTCTAAGTAACTCACCTTAAAGACAATATTGGCCCAGGGCAACATTTGTAATGTATTTCTCTCAGGTCATCTGTCTTTTGCTCATCGTATTCTGGTGTCTACCACTGTATACTGCGCCTTGTGATATGTTATCTACTACTGTTTAAAACGTCATGAATGGTATAAGATAGCAACAAAGATTTGATTACTATAACACATAATCATTGGCTGCCTAAAGTAGGTGTTTTGTGCAATCATACCACCCTATGTATCATAGTTGTAACCCTTGATTCATGACAGCCAGAGCAAATGATTCAAGATTATTAGTTTTACCTCACATTGTTTCAGCTGTATGCTGTCATATTTCTGAGTAATGTAGAGTAAGTGGCTAATTTTTGCACACTTACTTGCATAGGCAAATCAGCAATGTCTGAAAAAGCAATTAAAAAAGAAGACATGGAGCGAATCTGTAAATGACAATGTCAGCCTGAATTTGTGCACCAAGATGGAGTAAATCTTTCCCATATTGATGGACAGGACAGGGTGAGAGAATAGTCATCATTTCATAGCATGGACTAGGCAAAATATGTGCCTTAAGATATATAAGGGGAGATTCAACTCTAAAAAAATCCGCAAGGTGTCTCAGTAACACCTCGCTCAGATTTTTTTCACATAAATATCCCTCATTTTTGCTTGCACTTCATAGAGGAGAGCAAGAATGAGCGGATATATTTACCGTATAAACACAAAAAGCACTGGTGCAGAGTATGACCTAAGTGATAGAAAGGATAGAGTAGGGGTGAAATAAAAGAAAAAATGATGGAGACAAAAATAAGGATATAAAAACTGTATTATAAACAACAAAAAAACACACAAAAACCAGTGCACTGGTACATCTCATGGTATATCAAAATGACCAAACATGAATCATAACATATTAATATAGGTTGACTGACTTAACAGCTACAACCGTGCTGTAACATGCAATCCTGTGTTGTCAGAATGCATTCAAATATAATAATACCTTAGTAAAAAATGTAGAGCAAGCAAAAAGTATATAAAGGAAAAATCTCTGTCAACATAAAAGGTAGTTACTCAATGAATTGGTGCAAAAAATTCTGAGGAATAACTTGTGTAAAGCAGGTGAGAGTGGAACATAAACACTCCTTTACAATGGATAGCGCATCAACGCAATCATGTCTTGATTGATAGTAACCTGGCTAACATAAAACAAATGCAATCCAAAAACATATATGAATGTGGGACAGAAATCACTCGCCCACGCAATCTGATAATGATATGTTGAAAGAGGATGTTACCAGTACTTTGCCGGCGTTCAATGGCGATTTTCCGCCTATTTGCTGACTGTCCAATACAGTGTGTCCTCTCTGTCAATAATGTGCTTGGAGAAGATCTTACCAGTAGTGTGCTGGTGTTCAATGGCGATATTCCGCTTAGCTCATAGCTGTCCAGTATGCTGTACACTGTAGCCTATCTTTGGGCTTCCCAGTGGGCGGATAGACGTATAAATGGTAAAAATTCCTCAGAACATCGCGGTCAATTGAATTCCCCCCATAGATCGACAAAAAACGAGATCCCTTTTTTACAAAACAGGATATTTAAATGAGGTGGCAATGCAGATATTTGAAGCCATATCTGCCTTTCACAGGGCTTTTAGTACCTCAATTCAGCCTTAAAAATATGCCAGAATGAAGTTGCAATACATGATTTTAACTATCCAAAACAAGAACATTGTAAAAATTAAAACTAATGAAAGGGCTGGACAAATGTTACAGTAGGTAGTACTGTGTGATGACATTTTTCACTTGTCCTGGCCATGCGAACAAAACAACCAATTTCCTCCTGATAGTGTGGCCTTCCCATCCTATAGTGCTGCCAAAACACCTGTATCCTGCAAGGTTTGAAGACATAGGTGCATGCTTCTCCCATATACATCTACTTTGGCATTTTCCAGAATACTGCAGGAAGGGAATTGGGTGGGCACTTTTCTTGGGTGGGAATTGAAAATGTACTACCTGTTATGTATCTGAAAATGTACTACCTGCCAGGGACATCTTAACAAGATTATGGGCCCCTGGGCAAAGCAGTGCACCGGGGCCCCTACATATATAGATATATATATAGATATAGATGTATAGAGATACAGATATAGATATATAGAGATAGAGATAGATAGATGTACTTGCTCAGTGACCCTTGAAGGTTTTTTTTGCAGGTTTTTTCTTTTGCAGGATTATTTATTCTAATTAAGAGCCCTGCCTATGGGGTCCCATTGCCCATGGGGCCCCCGGGCACCTGCCCATCGTGCCCAATGGAAAAGATGGCCCTGCTACCTGCTATATATCAACATGCAATTGTGCAAACATAAATAAGCTACAATATATAAATGAAATACCTGGCAAATGAGCACAATGTAAACTCATTTTATAATTAGTTTCACACCACCAAAGATATGTACATGTTCACTTCCAAAGGAAGTGAAGTACTAAATATAAAACCGGAAAAATTAATTGGGCAGATTTATTAAAAAAGATTAGAACCAGGGCCGGATTTACCGCTAGGCAACCTAGGCACCTGCCTGGGGCCTAGCAGCTCTCTGGGGGCCCAGACGGGGGGGTCAAGGGAGAAAAAAAAAAAATTGTCCCCTCCCCCGACTCGCGACCACCTCCTTGGCATCCTTACACAGGAAGTGGAGAGTCCTGCGTTCCACTGTGGAATTGTTTCAGGGAGGCGGGGGGGGATGGGGGGGCTGGGGGGGGCGTGGTTGGGGTTGGGGGGGGGGGCAAACCAATATCTTGTCTAGGGCACCATGAGGTCTAAATCCGGCTCTGATTAGACCTGAACCTAGTACAGTTTAGAAAATGAATGCTAAAGTTTGGTTGCTATGAGTTCCCTTTTGGAACTTTGAGTACTTTGAATTCACAATTTTGTATACTGTATATTCAAATATTTATTGATTAATTGAAAGTGTAGGTGTTTTGACACACCGTTACTGTACAATGACTATGGACATATGCCCCTTCCATACCACATTCCCTCCCTAAAATTGTAGGCTGTGGTAAGTATCCTTTGCACGTGAAGATGAGTTGGAAGTTGTTGTGTTCTGTGGCGTATGATCTGGTTCTGGGCATGCGCAGAGTAATTATGTGCATTATATACAGAAATTCGCCAGTTGCACTCATTGATGAATCAGATCTTTGGCCATAACTAAAATAGCACAATACAAGGGCAGCCATCCAATTAAGTCTCTGCTGTCATCTTAGCACCGATCTATTCCTTTGGCACTGCTATGGTGTTACACTAAGCCTCCAGCAGTGGGACTCAGTACAAAAATGAGTATTGGTAAATGACCTCCCACAATACATTTATCCTTATAAAATGCTTGAAATATAGTAGTCTAACATAAAGGTTTCTCCTATTTTTTTCAGCCCAGACTAATTAAGTCAATTTCCACCGATCCTTAGGGGTTTCAACACCCAGATTCCTTCTTCTGTTTCTTTATTATTCTCTTACTATTTCATGGTATCGTGATGACTCCTCTTTGGTTCTTGTTCTTTTTTTTATATGGGTGACTTGCCACACCAATTATCAATATGTCTCTTGTGCAATATCTCCCACCATACAGCACCTACAAAGATGGCCTCCCACTTGACCTATTCTTAGCCAGAAAAACCTTAATTTCAGAAGTTTTTCTTTCATATTACCCCTACATCATTTTCCCCTGTATGTGTACATGATCTGCTTTCCTACTGACTGCTTTATCATGCCTTATGACTTGGTTTCATGTGACATCTATACTGAGACCAACTACTAATTTTAGCCAGAATTATCATACCACTGCCCAGATATAATTTTGTGGTTGACCTCCACATCATCAACACAAAACAAGACAAACGCAGCTATCCAAGGTGATCCCTTTATAAGGACCTCTAATCCCCCCCATCAGATATAATTTCCATTAACATTTATTCAGTTAATGTGTATTTGGATACACAAAATACTCACGGTATAAAGGAATATTTCTTCATTACAAGTTTAACATTTCTACTTTTGCTAACTGTCTCACTAGTTTTACCATCACAATATCATTACTTTGTTGTACCTTAACTTTATACTTTTATAAATCTTGACTGTTAACCTTAATGCATATTTGCTAACTTTTTAAATCTGTCCTCCAGTAAATTCCAGAGGACAGTTCATGTGGCAGGGGGTAAGAGGGGGCGCGGTGATGTTGTATCCATATATCATAACGAATTTCGTTAGTTCTGTGACTCTGAAACAAAATATTCAGTCTCAGAACAAACTAACAAATTATTCCATCTAGAGCACTCTCTACATTTAGTCACCAGGACATGTTCATTGCCGGCATCAGTTGAAAATACCATGACCCTGTAAACTCTATGGAGATGCACACACACTACATGATCAGAAGTGATTGGAACAAGATTATTAAACAGACCAACCAAATTGGCACTTTGGAACGACTGTCGTCCATTGTGTAAGTATACACAGTAACGCATTATTATTATTATTATTATTATTTATTTATAAGGCGCCACAAGGTTTCCACAGCGCCGAACACAGAACAAACAATGGACAGTACAGGGAATAACAGTACAGAACAATAAACGAGTAATACCAAGACTTCAGATGCTCCAGGAAAAGCAAAAATATTGAGGTTGGAGCAGAAGAGAAGGTAGAGAGACAGGAGGGAGAAGGGCCCTGCTCATAAGAGCTTACATCCTAAAGGGAGGGCAAACAGACAATCGGCACAGAGGGAGTCAGAGGAGGGGAGCAAGCGCACCCTTTTCAAAGGAGGAGCCAGGAGATGAGAGCGAGCAAGGAAAGAGGGTTAAGTGGAGGGCAGGTAAGCTTTGAGGAAGAGATGAGTTTTGAGTGCCCGTTTGAAGGAGCACAAGTTAGGGGATAGACGGATGGAGCGAGGGAGGTCTTTCCAGTGCAAGGGGGCAGCTCGGGAGAAGTCTTTAATTCTGGAGTGGGATGAGGTTATTAGAGTGGGGGAGAGGTGACGGTCATTGGCCGAGCGCAGGGACCGGGCAGGAGTGTGGATAGAGAGGAGATTGGAGATATAGGGGGCAGTAGACTGGGAGAGGGCCTTGTAGGTGAGGGTAAGAAGTTTGAAAAGGATTCGATAGGGAAAGGGGAGCCAGTGAAGGGCAAGGCAGAGAGGGGAGGCAGAAGAGGAGCGGCGAGAAAGGAAGATAAGCCTCGCCGCCGCATTGAGTATAGAACGAAGGGGGGCAAGGCGAGAGCGGGGGAGGCCGGTGAGGAGAAGATTACAGTAGTCCAGCCGGGAAATGATGAGCGCGCGGATAATAGTTTTGGTAGCTTCATTGGATAGGAAGGGCCGAATGCGGGCAATGTTGCGAAGTTGAAAGCAACAGGATTGGACAAGAGATTGGATTTAGGGGGTAAAAGAGAGGAAGGAGTCGAGGGTGACGCCCAGGCAGCGTAGTTGGGGGACGGAGGAGATGGTGGAGTTGTTAACAGTGATGGAGAGATATAGATGGGATAAGGACTTAGACGGAGGTAAAACAATGAGTTCAGTTTTTTCAATGTTGATTTTGAGAAAGCGAGAGGACATCCAAGAAGAGATGGCAGAGAGGCAGTCAGATACCCGAGAGAGGAGGGCGGGGGAAAGATCAGGAGAAGAGATGTAAAGTTGAATATCATCGGCGTATAGGTGATACTGAAGGCCGAATGAGGTGATGAGAGCACCGAGGGAGGAAGTATAGAGTGAGAAAAGTAGAGGGCCAAGAACAGAGCCCTGAGGGACTCCTACAGGGAGGGCAAAGGGGAGAGGATGAACCGGACATAGATACAGAGAAAGAGGGGTTGGCGAGATAAGAGGTGAACCATGTAAGGACAGAGCCAGAGAGACAGAGAGAGTGAAGTGTCTGCAAGAGGAGGGGGTGGTCCACGGTGTCAAAGGCTGCGGATAGGTCCAGGAGGATGAGCAGGGAGAAGTGACCCCTGGATTTAGCAGAGAGGAGATCATTAGTTACATTAGTCAGGGCAGTTTCAGTAGAGTGGAGGGGGCGGAAGCCAGATTGGAGAGGGTCAAGGAGGAAATTGTCAGAGAGGTGACAGGTGAGGCGGTTGCAAACAGTTCGCTCGAGAAGTTTAGAGGCGTAGGGGAGAAGAGAAATGAGGCGGTAGTTGGCGAGTGTGGTGCGATCGAGATTAGGTTTTTTTAGAATAGGAGAGATGAGGGCATGTTTGAAGGAGGAGGGGACGATACCAGTGGAGAGAGACAGGTTGCAGAGGTGAGCTAAGTAAGCGCAGACAGTGTGGGAGAAGGAGCGAAGAAGGTGAGAGGGGATGGGATCCAGGTGACGGGGGAGAAGAAAGAATGAGTGAGTGGACTTCATTGCCCGTAGTAGGGCGGAAGGAGTCCCAGGGTGGGATAAGTTGGGAGGGAGGAGCAAAGAGAGGGGCAGGAGAGGAAAGGGAGGAGGAGATATCGAGTCGAATGGTCTCAATGTTGGAGGAGAAAAAGGAGGCAAAATCTGTAGCAGAGAGGGAGAGTGGGATAGCAGAAGGGGGAGGGGTGAGGAGAGAGGTGAAAGTGGCAAAGAGGCGGCGGGGATTAGAGGACTGAGAAGAAATGAGGGACTTAAAGAAAGATTATTGAGAGAGGTAGAGGGCGAAGCAGTAGGAGGAGAGGATAAACTTGAAGTGGAGAAAGTCAGCCAGGGAGCGAGATTTCCTCCAAAGGCTTTCAGCAGCACGAGTGCACTTCTGGATGAAGCGGGTGAAATTAGAGTGCCAGGGTTGGGGAATTAAGGGGCGGCAGCAGACAGAAGTGGCAGGGGCAACAGCGTTCAAGGCAGTGGTGAGAGAGTGGTTGTAGAGAGAGGTGGCGTTATCAGGGCAGACCAGGGAGGGAAGAGGGGATAGTAGAGTTTCAAGAGAGGAGGAAAAGGGAGTAGGGTCAACAGCAGCAAGATTACGCCTAGTGAGGGTAGTTTTAGGGAGAGGGGAAGCAGGGGAAGAGGACAGATTGAAGGAGAGTAGATAGTGGTCAGAGACTTGGAAGTAAGAGTTGGAGAAGTCAGAGATATCACATAGATGAGAGAAGACAAGGTCAAGGGAGTGACCAAGGCAGTGTGTGGGGGAACAGATCCACTGCGTGAGGCCAAGGGAGGAAGAATGGGCAAGAAGTTTAATGGAGGCAGGGTCAGAGGGGAGATCAATAGGGATGTTAAAGTCTCCAAGTATGATGGAGGGGAGGTCAGAGGAGTGGGGAAGCCAAGCAGCAAAGTTGTCGAGAAAGAGGGAAGTGGGGCCAGGGGGGGCGGTATAAGACTGAGACACGGAGGTGAATGGGTGAGAAGAGGCGGATAGAATGGACTTCAAAGGAGGAGAAAGAGAGGGAAGGTTCAGAGGGAATGACCCAAAAGGTGCAGTTAGGGGAAATCACCTGGACGGTCATCCGGTCTGGTGGAGTGGGTGAATAAAAGGCCACCGTGGGAGAGAGCAGCGGGGGAAGCAGTGTCAGCTGACTAGAGCCAGGTTTCGATGATAGCAAGGAGGTTAAAAGAGTTGGAGATGAAGAGGTCATGGTTAGCCGGCAGTTTGTTGTGGATAGATCTAGAGTTCCAGAGGGCACAGGAGAACGGGGGGGAGTGAAGAGGAGTGATGTGGAGGAGATTGGCAGGGATGATGGAGCGAGGGGGAGCATTAAGGTAGGGATGGGGAGGGAGGCTAGGCGAGAGGATGGGAATAGGACAAGGGCGTGGAGGCATGGTGAGAGACTGGAGACAATGGGTGGTGGAAGAAGCAGGAGGGGGAGTCAGAGAGGAGAGGTAGTGGTGAGGACAACAATAGGCAAGCGGTTGTGCAGCAGGCTGGTAATACAATGAATAAAAGTAATAAATGTAACAGGAATAAAATGGAATAAAATGAATAACAGTAATAAAAATAAGGAGAAAAAGTTGCAGGCAAAAACAATTACAATTAGGTATCGCTAAAGAAAAAAGGACATGGTGAAATACTAGGCAAAAACAATAGTAAGCGCAGTGAAAGCAAAAAGGCAATGCTAAAGACACAATACCAGGCAGAGAGGACAGGGAACACTAGGTACAGGTGGTGATTGATCACTAGTAGTCCAGAACAGGAGAGTCCAAAGCAGGAGAGTCCACAGGAATCGGTGCCCTCAAGGTGGAGAGCAGGAACACAGGTGAGTCCATGGGAAAAGTTCCAGAGGGTCCAGGGAGGGGTGCATTTTGAGTCCAGGAGCGAGTCCAGGGGTCCAGGGAAAGTCCTGGGTAGCATGCACAGGGGTAAAATATGGTCCGGATGGGTGAGAATATCCAGAGGGGAGCAGCAAATGAGGGACTCTAGGTGGTGGGACCAATAGGTAGCCAGCGGGGCAGGTGGGTCGGATGGTGGTAAGGTGGCAGAGAGGAAGCCGTGAAAGGGACCAGGTAAATACTGGGGTGGAGAGAGGAATGGGGCAGATGGAGCCCACAATAGATAGGCTAGGAGAGGAGGATCACTAGGCATCCGCTATCACTGGGCATCCGTGGGGACAGGCAGCGGCAGCAGGGAGAGACACATGGCCCTGGAGTGAATGGAGGCAGCGGAGAAGAGCAAGCCCGAGCCGCGGCCTAAAGTAACTGAAGCCGGCTGAGCGGAGGAGGTGCAGCATCAGGAGCTGGAACGACGAGAAGCTGCAGAGTCAGGCGTTGGAGCGACAAGGAGGAAGAGGAAGCAGGACATCGAATCAGGACACCAGAGCAGGAGACAACGGAGGCAGCAGGCCATCAGAGGGGGACACAGCAGGAACAACTTGCAGCTTGAGGAGGAGAGGCCCAATCCGCATCCTGGAGTGGCAGCGTTAGTTATTACTCAGCGTCGTCGGGATCCGATCAGCAGGCGGCGGCAGAACACTGGAATGCAAGCCTAGGACGTAAGGCAGGAGGACGATTGTTGGCAGGAGACCGCAGGAGAAGAGGTGAGAGGATCGCCCATAGAGTAGGTCCGAGCCGGGGGCTGTAGTGGGCGGCGGCAGCCGATGGACGGAGTGTCCAGAGGAGGATCACATCACAAATATCGCCCATGGATGGGCAGACGAGCAGCCGTGGTAGGCAGAGAGATAGGCTGAACGGTCATTTATTGGGTGATTGGCACGATAATCTGTTGAAAAACCTCCAATGTGTACGCAGCCTTACATTTCTGACCTTAAGATTAGAGTGTTTAGAGAATAGCTACTAATGTATTAGCATTTACATTTACATATCATCATCATCATCATTTATATAGAGCCACTGATTCCGCAGCGTTGTACAGAGAACTCATTCACATCAGTCCCTGCCCCATTGGAGCTTAGTCTAAATTCCCTAACATACACACACAGACAGACAGAGAGACAGAGGGAGAGACTAGGGTCAATTTTGATAGCAGCCAATTAACCTACTAGTATGTTTTTGGAGTGTGGGAGGAAACTGGAGCACACGGAGGAAACCCACGGAAACACGGGGAGAACATACAAACTCCACACAGAAAGGTCATGGTCGGGAATTAAACTCATGACCCCAGCGCTGTGAGGCAGAAGTGCTAACCACTGAGCCACCGTGCTGCCCACATCATTTGTATCTTCATATCCTTAAAGTCTCTTAAATTTAAATGATGTAGGAATTAGGAGAACCATTATTTTAGAGCATAAACTCTCAGTGTTAAGGAAACCTTAGCAACTTGATAAGGTCTCCTTGAAGCCAACAAAAGAGTTTAGAGCATTTTAACGGTCTTTTCACCTATCTCACTCTGCATATTCACTACTGGCTGTAGCCTTCACATGCAGCACATACTGCTTTATCTCATGTCAACTATTACTGAACCACAGTATTGTAACATTATCTACTTAATAATCATGATTGCATAAGATATACAGTAGTAGTTACTTAAACTATGTAAGACTTTCTAAGCATTGACAAATATAGCATGATCTTGCATATATTGGAAATAAAGAAAACTAAAAATAAATAATTTATGTGTAACACTAAGGACTACTTTTGAGTCTGAAGCATACTGCTCTCTGAACGTAAGCATAAAAATCATGTTACAAACAAAATGTATTTACATGTGTATGTTGAACCACACGCATCTCAGAATTCATCCAACTCAAAAACAGCAGTATTTCTGTGTCAAGCGTACAAATTCATATACTAATGCCCCACGATAGGTTCAACATGTTTAGTAGCTTATTAGAAAGTTGCATTACCCTCTTTGTGCACAATATAATAATGTAATGAAGTGTCATGTAAACGAGGGAGAATTGTGTCTGGACAATAAATGTGCATTTCCCATTTCTATTTAAAATGTAATGAAGTCCAAATACCCAACACGTCTGTTGTTTATTGCTTTAAAAATCAAATGGAAATCCTCTTCCCAGCAGTAGTCCAAATGGAAACGGCAAACAAGCAATCTAGAATACTGTATTTTACATCTATAGCCACAATGTTAATGAATTAAGTACTACAGCTGATTAGAAGTGCTGATGGTGTCATTATCATTATCATCATGAATCTTTGCACCAGGCCAGGGATACCTGTAAATAATACGCTTCCTAAAAACATATGTGTGGATGCTTCCAACTCAAAATAGAGGCCCTATAATTAGTAAATGTACTACGGCCAACAAAGTAATAAATACACAATTACTAGCATAATGCAGAATCTCCCCTATTCTATAAGTGTTGGGAAATTATGGCCCTGGGACCTACATGTGGCTCTTATGAGGTCCACATGTATCTCATTTCACCAGGAACATTTCCCACCCCCTCCTTGTCCTCTTTAGTGGTTCTAAAACCAAAGCATCAACATCTTGCATCCATATACCAGCGTAATACATGCCTTGCTCTCCTTAATGACTCAGGTAAGTAATGTCTGTTCCAGTACAGATTGTCAGATTTCAGCCAATTCAGGTGAAAAGTCTAGGATAAGGTTGTGTATTCTATTGATGGAGAACTGCCCTTTAGTGTCTTTAGTTTTGATCAGTGAAATGAGGCAGTACTGATCAATGTAGCTTGTTCAAAATGCATCACAACAATCCTTGAAGTCTCCTCTCTTAAGTTAGAATTACTATAGTACATAGTTGCCTATTCTCCTGGAATGTCTGGGAATCTTCCACAGTTTTGGGAGATCTCCCGAACTCCCGGGAGAGCAGGGAAACCTCCCAAATCCTGCCCTCTTCGTTTGTGAGCGGCTGGGCTAATCACGTCATCATGGTCCCGCCCCCTACTATAGTAGGCTGAAATTGGTATTGCATATCAGGGTTGGGCATAATTATGCTATTAGCATGACCACAACCCCAAGACATGGCCAACTTTGGAGATCTCACGGAGGGGAGATTTCCAAAGTTGTCAAGTATGCTATAGTATTTTACCTTCGAATCTATGTGCATGGAGATGTATTTTGCTTAATGATAGCACTAGTCATGTCTGATGTGAATTTGTTGGTGTTAGTAATCTAGCAGGTGGCTTCCATTTATTTTGTCCACTGACTGTAAATCAAATGATAAAAACTAAAATATCTCCCATTCCTTACTATTTCTTATCTGTAAATGAATATACATTAATATAACAAAAACACTATAGTGGTCATTTTTCTAAATGTTTCATCAAAGATCTGAATTTCTCATTGTATTTTTGGTATTCACATTGTATCACTCTGAAAGAATCTAAGATGAACACATTTTCATATCATATATTTTAGTTGTCTTGTACAGCAATGATATTCAGTACATCTTCTCACCCCTTTGTTTTACGTTCACTCTTAATTCACTAGTATTATTTCAATTACAGGAAAGACTCCCTGTATTATTGGAATCCTTTCCATTAGGCAGAAGTACTACACAGGGATGGTTGCTGTCCCCGCTACAAGTCCCATTAGCAATAGAATCATTTCAGTTAAATCTCAAATACAAATAGATGGTTGGATATTTGACATATGTCACTATATGCAGATGACCCACGATGAGATGTAAAATGTCTCTTGCTGAATCTATTAAAAGTCTTTGGGGCTCTTTCTGAGCTGAGAGTTATTAAATTGGTTCTAATCCTATTTCTTCACTTAAATCTTTAAATACCTGAGCATTACCATCCACAAAGACCCTGATCATTTTTTTCCTCCTGAACATAGTTTCAGCTATTGACAAGTTAACTCACAAACTTTGTTCCAGAGCAACACTTAGATTATAATTAGGTGCATAAATATATTCAAAATGTGTTTTTTTTTTGCTGAATCAGCTATATCTATGTAAAGCTGCCCCTGTGCCTTCCTGCAAATACGCTATACAAATTTAGATAAGAGGATTTCAATGTTCCCCTCGAAAGAGGAAATGAGACAAACCTCATGAAATTGTTGTTATTTTATACCAGTAAGAACATAGTGATATTTTTTTGGGGCCTATGATGGATGCTTCTACAGCTTAAGAAAGCATCTTTTGAACAACTATTGATAAATAATACTTTATTTAATTAACTCCTATTATCTATTAGTGCCAAAATGTGGTTTGAGTGGATGTGTCTATATGTTTTCTTCATTTTCTCATAATGTATAAGTAAAGGCTGTTAAATAAATACAGCAAAACCCCAAAAATGTAAGTTTTAACACACTATATATGTATACACATGTGTGTATACATATATATATATATATATATATATATATATATATATATACATATGTTTACATATGCATACATACATATGTATGTATATACATATATACATATGTATGTATATATATATATATATATATATATATATAATTATATATATATATATATATATATATATATATATATATATATATATATATATTCTACAGTAAGTGGCATGTTTAATATTTTTAATTTCAAAACTTTGACAGCTAAGTGTCATGTCTAAAATGACATAAGTGGCCAGTAGAAATGTTGATTATATGGGTGCCATTAGTGTCAGTGAGGGACTATGTAGAAGGCAGATGCGGTTGTGGACTTCACGGAGATCAGTGTGAAGAATGGCCCCACAAGCCCCTAGTGTACAAAACAGCTCCAACTTGCATACAGCTTGCATTTACAGAATAGTCCTAAATTATCCAGTTTAAAATAAGGGCTCAGATATACCCAATAAGCAACAAAGCCACTTCCCCTAAAATGTTGGCTTGTTGAGGTTAGTAATTGTATGTGTTTAGATAAAATATTCCCTACAGGCTGCACGCTTCTAAAACAAGTGTTTGAAACAAAAGTAGTTTTAGTCATTAGCAGAAACAAAGTATGATGTAATGAAAACATCACCTGTCTCTCATTAAGACACTCTCACATCGATCCTCTAAAAGATGAGTGACTGGGCATTCTTACAAGTTTCCCTGTAGGAAACAGACTTTTTTCAAGGCTGACGTTTCTCATCAGTTATGTTCTTCTTGGGCTTCAGTCAGACTCTATGGGGTATATTTACTAAAATGCGGGTTTGAAAAAGTGGAGATGTTGCCTATAGCAACCAATCAGATTCTAGTTATCATGTGTTTAGTACATTCTACAAAATAACAGCTAGAATCTTCACACTCACAGTTAAGTAA
The DNA here is from genome assembly GCF_038048845.1 of Mixophyes fleayi. NCBI lineage: Eukaryota > Metazoa > Chordata > Amphibia > Anura > Limnodynastidae > Mixophyes > Mixophyes fleayi. The sequence continues at coordinate 189,477,593 of NC_134402.1, read as the reverse complement.
ATATACTCCTATGTCTGATGGATCCCAGCTCTCAGGGACAGACCTCCAGTTTGCTTTCATATGTGCCTGTAACTTTGCTCTGGACTCCCGCCTCCAGCAGGCCACATAACAGCTCCATCATGCACTCTCTGCTGAGCTAGCCTTGAATGTTGTATCATCTTCCTTAAGACTTATTCTTTGTACAGGTGCAACACCTAGAAACCTTGGACCTCATTTAGAGTTAGACGCAAAGCCCGATTTAGGCGCATCTAACCAAACAACACTACCACGCATATGCAGAAAGCTCCAAATTCGCCTGCATCTTGGACGCAATTAACACTTGCGACAGCTTGCGACTTACTACAAGAGAATGGGAGGAACGCGGAATTGTGAAGGTGTGATCATGTAAATACATCCTAGTCACAGTGAGCCGCAGACGCAACACACGTCAAAACAGGGCTAAAGCTGTGCGGCAGGAAGTAGATGGCGCAAGAGTTAGTTAGCTGCAGGAGTTCGATAGGGTATTAAGACTGGGACGCAACTGGGGTTGCTTGCCACTCGTAATACCCTATCAAGCTGCGGCACACTCCCACTCCTACACTTCTTACACAGACTTTGCGTCCGACTCTAAATGAGGTCCCTTGTGTGCACTTTGGATCGATCCTTCCAGCCAGCAAGTTACAATATCACAATATACTTTACACCTTGGCAAATCAGCCATTTCACAACTCCAGAGGTCACAAAAAGTAACTTCTGTCCCATGTGATTGTCACAATACCCTAATACCCAAGAGTACTTATACAGCTCCATATGACCAACAGTATACATTTTTTCCCAACACCGTCTACTGGTGCTGCATAGAAAAGTACTAGGGCTGACAAGTACAGGCAGTGAAAATATCTGTTATTAGCCTGGGCTGTCATAAGATGCTTGTCCTCTGCCTCCTTATTAAGTGAATTTCTATTGGTTGGTTAAATTCACAAAATAAGAGGAGTACTGGAAGCCTATGAAAGCACTGGCTACAAGCTAGTATAAACTGTCTATTGTTTGATGCCCCCCTCCCATTAAGTTATAACTCCATAAGCCAGAAATAACAGAAATAAACAGAAATAAACATAAATACTCAGAGAGAGACGTGTTTGTGGCAACAAAAGGTTAAAGCTTTTATTAAATATGGATTAGAATTTTGAAAATGGTGACAAAAAACATCACTGCGAGACTCTAGCCCCAGCCTTAACCATAAACATTAGGAGCACCCCAACAACACCTGGCTATTCGCTGTCTTAATATTCCCAGGTGGTCTAATGTAACAGGATGTGGGGCACAGACATGACCTGTCCACATGACGTTACTGTGCATGTGCAAACCGTACACTTCTTCTCCCACGTTCTCTTCATGAGAAGCATCGTGAGTAACTCTGTTTAATACCCTGGATAAGTGTATATAACTAGCAACACCTATAACTGTACTACGCGGTTGTATAGTACATCTACTGCATTGGACTGTTCAATACTTGTGTACAAGCACCGCTGTCAGTAGCCCTGTATGTGTTCAATCTGCACTACCTCTGTGTACCATCAATAAACCAATAGCTTGGTTAGGTTCACCGCTGTGTGGACTAACATCCATATCCAATACATGCTGGCACCTTTACAGACACCATAAGGTTCTGCCAGTAAGGAAACCTCATCCACCAAGGGTGGTATCATGTTCTTCAGCTGCAATCGAGGGGAAGTGACCCCTTGGCCACCACTTGCCCCACTCATGGCTGTAGGTTGCAGGGCATTTCCTGCCCAGCTCTGACCTGTCTACATCAAAACACATGTTAGTAAATAAAAATATTCCTAGAAAATGCATCTAGTAGGTAGGGAATTTCAAAATCTAGCAATAGATCTATCCATTCTATTTTCCCTTCCCACTAAATAGTCAATATTGTGGGGCAAGTAAAACCCTGCCCTGTCCATCTTTTCACCACCAATTTCCTTTTATGTCCATTGTCATTGTGTCTGGTCGAGCTGCTTCTCCCTTTTTCCATCCCCCTTTCTTGTTCCACCTTTTCTATTAAACATTTTTACCTTATGTAGCAGTGGAATAGGGGTGGGGGGGATAGACCTATTATTCAGGAAGCACTTCAGGAAGCATGTCTACTTCTCTCCACTTGGGGGACAAACTAACCTAGAAATGAGCCTAGGTAGGTTCAAAGAGAGGTGGAAAAATGCAAAAGTGTAAATGTTACAATAATGCCAAACTCCTCCCACTTTATATCCACCCCTTTTATTAAGTAACATTTTTCAGGGTTTTTTTTCCCTCTAAAATATTGCTTGGTTTAGCACTTATGGCTCAAAATAATCGAGAGTGAGGAGACATCAATATATGTAAAAGGTTTGTGTGTATGAAGTATTTCCTTACATTGACTAAAGTACCCCTAGAAACGCACTTCTCTACTGAAGTGCTATTGGAAAGTACAAAATTCAAATAAAACGCGGATTCTGCTAGCTGAGAACATGTGGATTAAAAATGTCTCTGCTCCCTTCTGCAAATCAATAAATGCAACTGACAATGCATTCTCTTCACTACTTCATCTAGTTTCAATAGTTTTGCACTGTAAAATGAAATCTTGTTTATGCATTGCTTCATCACATAATGAGGAACACAGTTCTTAATTGGCAAGGACTGCTCTCGCTCCACCCAACTCATCCTTCTTGCAGGTGCAAATTTCTGCTCTACCACAAACTTCGCTATCTTGTCTAGCTGCAAATTTCTGGGAGAGCAAGAATATTAGAAAATGAACTGGAACATGTTGTATCTGCCTTGAAACCCAAACAAAACAAGTTGCTGGAAATAGGGAGGCTGCTCAGGTCAGGGAAGATGTATTGTATAGTGCGCATCACATGTAACCATTGATAGAGGTAGTGGACAAAGAAGACAGTGGGAAGATTGCACTGCTTCTAAATGCAGGGAAATAATCATAAATAACAGGCGATGCTTATCAAATTTGACACTTGATATGGCCCCTTTAAGACAGTTATACACTTTGAGTCATCATGTATGTCAGTTAGACAAGGAAGGAGAACATGCAACAGATCCTGCAAATCTGATTGCACAACCAGTCTCATTTCCTCCATAACACCTCTTACAAAATGAATATGCAGATATGTGTTTCATTAAACACAAATATACAGTTGCTACTTTCTGTCCATATTACTTTCACTATGATTACTTGCTTTTTTAACTATTTATTTTGAAAAATAGCACTGATATACAAACAGGAATCAACAATTAGTACAATGCAAAAACAGGCATAGGTAGATAACAATGCAAAAGCAAACAATCGAATAAAAACAACAAAAACAAAACCACATTGTCATAGGAGAAACAAATGAGGAACAATTGTTGCACCAATTGCTCAAACTCTATAACATTTTCCAAAAATATGTGGTGGGAGAGGGAGGGAGAGACACTGGTCATCGCCGAAGGAGGAAAATAGAGTGCACATGAAAGTACTTCACAAAAACTCGGGAAGGGGGACAACTCCGAGGATCAGACAACATAGGAGCCGCTCACCAATGGGGACCAAAGAGGGTTCACTTAAAAGGGAGGGAGCTGGTGAAGGAGTTAAGGGGTTACAAGTAAAGCCAAGGAGCCCAAATCTGGTGGAATTTATCATGCTTATCGTGTAAATGGTGTGTGATCTGTTCCATCTGGGCAATAAACCAGATATAGGAGCGTAGGGCCGCCATAGTGGGTGGCTCATCTTGTTTCCATGACTTGGCCACTAAGCATCGCACTGCAGCAAGGATGTGGCAAACTAATTTTGCGGATTGTAGTTCATCGTCAGTCAAGGGATAGGAGAGGATAAAGGACCACAGGTCTTTCCGGACAGGACACGGAAATAGGGAGGAGAGGAGGGTCCTAACTCGGTCCAAAAAGGAGGATATTTTAGGGCAGGTCCACCATATATGTAGAAAAGATCCCATCTGGCCGCAACCCTGCCAGCATAATGAAAAGATAGAGGGAAACATATTAGCAAGCTTGTCGGGGGTAAAGTACCATCTATAGTATACTTTATATGCGTTCTCCTTGATCAAGGTGAAGATGGAGCTGGTGGCAATCTTATAATCTCCCAATAATCCTCCTCGGCGGTGGGGGCCCAGATCCCTCTCCCACTCCCTCTCGTGTCTCCCGCCGGAAGGCAAAAGTGCGTCAAGGGTTAAGCTGTAGATATAAGAAATCATACCTCTACTCAAGTGTGAGGAGAGTTTCAAAGGTGGAAGTAGGGGTGGGGGGAGGAGCACCCCTGGGGAGAGAACCCACAAAGTACTGCAGCTGAAAATACTCGTAGAATTTAGGATGGGGATTTGGATACTTAGAATGCAGATCATCCCACAAATCGGACACAAGAAGTAGACCAGGCACTAGAGAAAGCTGAAGAGAACCCAGGAGGGAAGGCAGGATTTCTCCAGAGAAGTATGATAGGAGGGGAGGAAGGCTAGATATTGAGGTGGGGTCGGCAGGTCTCCCAGATCGAAGCTGAGAATGACAGGGTGGGGTAACAGCCAGTAAGGGGCGATCTAGCTTGTTTTGGGAGACCCCCATATGCAGGAAAGGAATGGAAGTTTGAGGTAGGCTGATTCAATGTCAACCCATGACAGTGTTGCCGGGGGAGGCTAGAATCTGACTCAAGTGAGCAACCCAATAGTAATTCTTCAAATCCAGAAAGCCCCTACCACCACACTTAGTGGGCCTCTTTAGGAGAGCCAGCTTGACCCTAGGAGACAGACAAACCTAGAAAGGCATTTTTGGATAGAAGAAAGTTCAGAAAGGGGAACTCTAACAGGAAGGGTCCAAAAGTAGTAAAGAAACTTAGGAAGGAGATTCATCTTGACATAAATGATCCTGCCCAGCCACGAGATAATCAATGAGCGCCAGGAGAAGAGTTCCGACTTGTTTTTTGCAAAAAGGCCCGGATAATTCTCCTGATACAGGGAGTTATAGTAGTCGGTGATAAAAACTTCTAGATATTTAATTTTCTTACTTTGCCATCAGAAGTTAAAGCGGGAGGTGAGGGCTAGCCCTTCTTGGCTGGAGATATTAAGCAGAAGGGCTTCCGATTTAGCAATGTTAATCTTATAGCCAGAAAGGCGCCCATAATGATGTAGGATATTGAAGAGTCCTGGGAGCGACATTCCCGGCTGTTGGAGAGTCAAGAGGACATCATCCGTGAAGAGAGAAAGCTTACTTTCCAAGTCCCCGTCTGCACACCCTGTATGTCAGGGCAAGCTCGGATAGAGGCAGCAAGAGGCTCTATAATGAGGGCAAAGATAAGAGGGGAGAGTGGGCAACCTTGACGGGTACCGTTGGAGATGGTAATAAGGTCAGAAGGAGAACCGTTGATCATGACTCTTGCAGAGGTCTTGAAAATACAGAGCTTGGATACCAGTAAGGAGGTTGCCAGAGATACCAAATGCCTATAAGGCTCGGAACATAAAGCTCCAGGAGATCCTGTCAAAAGCCTTCTCAGCGTCAAGAGAGAGAATAATGGCCGAAGCCTTCCTTGTATTTATTGACATGAATCAGATCAACGGTCCTCCTGGTATTATCTCTGGCCTGGCGGCCTGGAATGAAGCCAGCCTGGTCATAATGGACAAGGGAGGGAAGCACCGAATTTAATCTATTAGACAAAATTTTATCATATATTGGACGTCTGTTTTTAGCAGGGAGATAGGGCGGTAACTAGCATAGTCATAAACATCTTTATCCTCTTTATACATAACTGAGATCCGAGCCTCCAAGCAATCCCTGGACCAAAAACCTCCAGCCAGGATTGAATTGAAGAGAGTGTGCAAACGAGGAACCAGGAGCTCAGCAAGCTTCTTGTAATAGACAGCCGTGAAGCCGTCGGGCCCCGGAGCCCTACCTGACTTTTGGGACTTTACAGCCTGTTCAACTTCATCCCTGGTAATCTCGGCCCCCAGGAGAGCAATAGCCTGCGGGGAGAGTTTCAGGAGCCTAGCAGAAGAGAGAAAAGAACCAATCAACTGCAAGTGCTGTTGGGTGCACATGGGATCTGAAGGTTGAAGGAGGTTATAAAGTTTAGTATAGTAGGATTGGAAAGCAGAACGAATCCGCTGGGGGTCATAATGTAAAACTCCCACGGAGTCCCTGACAGCCAGTAGATTCCGGGCAGCAATCTTGGCTCTAAGTTTGGTAGCCAGCAGTCTATCAGCCTTGTCATCCTTCTCATAATAGCGCTGGTTGAGCCACTTCACTTATTGCCAACCTGGTGGGATAGTAAAAGATTAAGAGAGGCTAGGGCAATAAGATGACCCCGAATTACAGCCTTGTGAGCGTCCCAGAGGGTCCTAAGGGAAATATCGCTTGTCTTAAAATACTGAGAGAATATAGATGGGTAATGGTTTCCTTGTCATGTAGGAGAGATTCTTTAAGTCTCCAGGTTGCTTTGGGATGGCGCTGGGTGAGGGAGGTGAGTACAACCGAAACAGGGGCATGATCCAACCAAGTAATAGGGAAAATTTGGGAGGAGCCATGGCTAAGCAGGATCATATCAATCCTGTGATAGGTATTATGGGGGAGGAGAAGAAGGTGTAGTCCCTGGCCAAGGGATCTAATACTCTCCACAAAACGTATAAATTATGGAGTTTCAGAAAAGCCTTTAGAGCTCCGGTATTGTGGGCATCTCTCCTGAGGGGAGGGGAGTAGGGGGTGGGGTGCGGTCTACAGTCAGGGCTAAGACAGCATTGAAGTCACCAGCAACAATAAGCTCGCCCTGGTGGACATGTGCAAGCAGAGAGCCCAATTTTTTGAAGAATTTATGTTGATCAATGTTAGGTGCATAAAGCTTCTGTCACGGGCACTAGGAGTCTTTACCCAGGGATCACCAGGTGATAGGCTTACCAGAGCAGTATAGGTGGTAATATGGTACTCTGGTAGCAGGGTGATCACGGAACAGGAAATAGCAGATGAGGAGATGCTCAGGAAAGTCTATGACTAGCAGCACTGGCAATATGGAGGTAGTAATACACGAGGAACTGTATGGACAAAGGACACGTGAAGGTAGTCAGTGGTCTGCGGTAGCAAGTTGTACCACTGCTATAGTGAGGAGGAATGTCCAACAGAAACGAGGAGGTGATGAGAGTCAGCGGTCTGCGGATAGCAAGTTGTACCGCTGTCTGAGTGAAGGAATGGAATCCAAGTGGAGGTATCCGGGGGGTCAGTGGTCTGCGTTAGCAAGTTGTACCACTGCTATGTGAGAGGATACTGGAGCAGGTGAAACTGGAAACAGGGGTCAGTGGTCTGCCACTAGCAAGTTGTACCACTGAATATATATATGTGAGGAGGTGCATGGGGAGAGACTGCAACACAATATATACACGGGCACCTTGACTTTGATCCACAGTAATATGCACAATATAAATGTATAAATGACTGAACAACACTGCCAATATAGAAAGTCTCTTGAAGTAATCCAGCATGAGATAACACAGTCAATGATGGCAATAGACTCAGCGGATAGTACACTCCAGAGGAGAACCAACACAGTCCAGCAAGGTATGCAATACACAGCACAGTCAATGGGAAGTATGCATACCGTGGTTCAGGAGAAGGCAGTCAGACAGAAGTGCAGAGATACCTGAACGGCAGGAGGCCGGCAGGATGCAAAGTCCCTGGATGGGTGAAGCGGTGGTCTAGCAGGTGCAGCGCACAGGTAGGTAGACCAGCAGGGAATCCAGGAAGGCGTGGAGAGCGGATCAGCAGTAGATGGATGCGTAGCGCTGAGAAGTAACAGCAGCGGGTCTCTGCGGGAACACGGAGGTAGCCAATAGCAACCAGCAGGTGCAGTAACAATAGGACACCAGAGCAGAGTTGAACTGGAACAGTTGATCACGGAGAGTAGCGGGTAGCAATAGTGGCAGCAGACTCAAGGAAACACGGTAGAGTTGACAAGGACTGAAGACTGAAGCGCACAGAGGCGGCGGATAGGAATCAGCTACACAGTCACGATGAAACACAGACGGGTTGCAGGTTGAAGACTGTAGTGCACGGAGGCAGCGGATAGGAATCAGCTAGCAGTCACGATGATGAAACACAGACGAGTTGCAGGTTGAAGCCTGTAGTGCACGGAGGCAGCGGATAGGAATCAGCTGGCAGTCACAATCATGAACAGGTGAGTGGATGTGGATGAAGGACTGTAGTGCACGGAGGCAGCGGATAGGCATCAGCTAACAGTCCCAATGATACATGGTAGAGTTGAAGTGATTAGAAGACTGTAGTGCACGGAGGCAGCGGATAGGAATCAGCTCACAGTCACGATGATACAGTAGATGGTAGAAGTGGTATGGGAACCACAGTAGTAGAAGTGGTTTGGAAACCACAGAGGTAGAAGTGGTTTGGAAACCACAGGAATCAGCTGGGCTGAATAAACGAGGAAACACAGGAACACCTTCAGAGACTCATGGGGAATGAGACTCCAAGATCAGGCAATGTGGTGATGACCACAGGTGCTTAATATAGGGAGGTTGCCTGATCTGCCAATTAAGTTAAAGGAACATACACTGGAGGTATAGAAAGGGCTGCGCATGCGCAGTCCCTCAGGATGGAGGACGGCCACGGTTCCTAAATGTCCGGGAAGAAGCACTCACAGTCCGGTGAGTGACAGTACCCCCCCTTTTAAAGGTGGGCACAGAACGCCTGGAACCGGGCTTGTCCGGATTTTTGGAATAAAACTTCTTCAGAAGGGCAGGAGCATTAAGATCTTCAGCTTTGATCCATGAACGCTCTTCAGGACCAAAGCCCTTCCAATGAACGAGGAAACGGAGGACTCCTCGCGAAATTTTTGCATCCAATACCTCAGTAATCTCGAAATCCTCCTCCTGATGAACTTGAACTGGCTGCGGTGCTGAGGGAGGAGTCGAGAAACGGTTGATGATGAGAGGTTTGAGCAAGGACACATGGAAGGCATTGGAAATCCGAAGATTCTTAGGAAGAAGAAGTTTAACACATACTGGATTGATAACTTGAATGATCCTATATGGACCAATAAAACGAGGGGCGAATTTCATAGATGGAACCTTCAAACGAATATTTTTGGTAGATAACCAGACACGATCTCCAATTTTTAGTGGTGGAATAGCCCGCCTCTTCTTATCTGCGAAAGACTTATATTTATTAGATGTCTTCTTTAAACAGGTTTTGACCTGAGACCAGATATTTTTGAAGGTTTGACAAGCAGTCTCCACAGCAGGAACTTGGGTGGGCGGGAGGGCAGGAAATTCCGGAAAAGACGGATGGTGACCGTAGACCACAAAGAATGGAGTTTTGGATGATGACTCATGGTACATGTTGTTATGGGCGAATTCAGCCCAAGGGAGCAATTCTACCCAGTTGTCTTGGTTGGCTGAAGAGAACATCCTAATAAAAGTCTCAAGATCTTGATTGACTCGTTCCGTTTGTCCGTTAGATTGCGGATGGTAAGACGATGAGAGTGCTAATCGTATGCCCAAGGTTTTACAAAGGGCCCGCCAGAATCTGGAAACGAATTGTACTCCTCTATCCGACACAATCTCAGACGGACATCCATGGATGCGGAAGATTTCTTTAATGAAATGTTCAGCCAGAGTAGACGAGGAAGGTAAACCGGACAGAGGGACGAAATGAGCCATCTTCGAAAATCTGTCTACCACTACCCAAATAGTATTGTGATTCTTACTTGGTGGCAAATCAGTAACGAAATCCATACTAATATGGGTCCAAGGCTTGGACGGAATGGGTAGTGGTCGCAGCAACCCTGCTGGAGTTCTGCGGGAGGATTTGAACTGAGAACATAAATCACAGGAAGCAATAAACTCTTTGACGTCTCTCCTCATTGAAGGCCACCAGTAACTACGAGAGAGAATCTCAAAGGTCTTGTGTTCACCGGCGTGTCCAGAAAAACGAGAGGCATGGAACCACGAAAGGATTTTCCTCCTCAGAGTAGGAGGCACAAGGGTCTTCCCAAATGGTAGCATTTTGGTGGATGAAGCAGCCAGAGAAATACATTTGGGGTCTAGAATAGCATGGTTGGGAACCTCTTCTACATCAGAGGACGTCACAAAAGCTCGAGATAGAGCGTCAGCTTTCTTGTTCTTAGCGGCTGGTTTGAAGGTTATAATTAATTCAAAACGGGAAAAGAAAAGAGACCATCTTGCTTGACGAGGGTTCAAGCATTGAGCAGATTGCAAATATGACAAGTTCTTATGATCCGTGAAGATCGTCACCGGATGGCGAGCTCCTTCCAACAAGTATCTCCATTCCTCTAATGCAGCTTTGATGGCCAGCAACTCCTTGTCCCCGATAGTATAATTTTTCTCTGCGGGCAGAAGACCCCGAGAGTAGAAGGCACAAGGATGTAATTTTTGTTGCTCCGAGCGTTGGGAGAGAATAGCTCCTAAGCCCACATTAGAGGCATCTACTTCTAGGAAGAAGGGGAGTGTCACATCAGGCTGTCGCAGAATGGGAGCAGATGAGAAGGCCTCTTTAAGGATTTGAAAGGCTTGGAGAGCCTCAGATGACCATTGCTTAGTATTAGCCCCTTTCCGAGTTAGGGCCACAATGGGAGATGCAATGGATGAAAAGTCTTGAATGAAGCGTCTATAGTAATTGGCAAAACCTAAAAAACGCTGGATGGCACGAAGAGTAGTTGGCTGAGGCCAATGTAGTACAGCATTTACTTTGTCTGGATCCATCTTCAGGCCAACTCCGGAAACTATATACCCCAAGAATGGAATCTGGGGTAACTCGAATGAACATTTTTCCAATTTACAGAACAACGAGTTTTTCCGTAGTCTGGAGAGGACCTCTGCCACATGTTGGTGATGAGAAGGCAGGTCCTGTGAGAAGATCAATATGTCGTCTAGGTAGACAACGACACATACATATAATAAGTCCCGAAAGATCTCATTGATGAAACCCTGGAAAACAGCGGGGGCATTACACAGCCCGAAGGGCATTACTAAATATTCGTAATGCCCATCTCTGGTGTTAAACGCGGTCTTCCATTCGTCACCGGAACGGATTCTAATTAAATTGTAAGCACCACGAAGATCCAACTTAGTAAATATCCGAGCTCCCTTGATGCGATCAAATAGCTCAGTGATCAGCGGAATGGGATACCGATTCTTGATAGTAATGGCGTTGAGTCCACGAAAATCTATACAAGGGCGTAATGATCCATCCTTCTTTTTGACGAAGAAGAACCCAGCTCCAGCGGGAGAGGTGGAAGGTCGAATGAACCCACGCTGGAGATTCTCCTGTATGTACTCAGATGTGGCTTGAGTTTCAGGTAACGAGAGAGGATAGACCCGACCCCTGGGAGGAGTCTTGCCAGGTAGAAGGTCGATCGGACAATCCCAAGAACGATGAGGAGGAAGACGTTCAGACTGAGCTTTATCAAACACATCGGAAAATGAAGCATACTGAGGAGAGAGTCCCGGGGAGGAAGATGAGATGGAAGATCGCTGTACTTTAAGAGGAATAACTTGAGAGAGACAACGATGGTGACATTCAGACCCCCAAGACGTAACTTGAGGGGTGCGCCAGTCAATCTGGGGAGAGTGACACTGAAGCCATGGAAGGCCTAAGACAATCGGACTTGTCGTAACTGGAAGAATTAAAAACGAAATTTCTTCATGGTGTAGTACACCAATCTGAAGGGTTACTGGAGACGTACTCTGGGTGATGAGACCATTGATGAGGCGTGATCCATCTATAGCCGTCACAGTAATGGGTGTTTTTAAAGTGATCACTGGTAGGGACCATTGATTCACTAGTGATTTAGAAATGAAATTTCCTGCTGCTCCGGAATCAATCAATGCCTGTGACTCAAAGGATTTGGTAGCAAAGGAAATCGTAACATCAAAAGCGCAGACTTTAGATTTCATAGACAATGGAGAGGACTCCAGGGACCCTAACTTCACCTCTCCAGAACTAGTTAGGGCCTGGCATTTCCCGATCTCTTAGGGCAAGAGCTGAGCATATGCGTGGAATCAGCACAATAGATACAGAGTCTATTCTTTACTCTTCGTTTCCTTTCCTCTGAAGATAATTTGGAACGTCCTATCTCCATGGGAATCACAGAGGATGGAGCTGGACGAAATTGAGGGTTTAAACGAAGAGGTGCTTTGACAGCTGTTGTTTTCTCAGACTCTCTTTCACGAAATCTCATATCTACACGATGGCAAAGAGAGATCAAATCTTCTAGTGACGAAGGAAGCTCTTGGGTAGTCAGTGCATCTTTAATTTTATCGGAGAGCCCCTGCCAGAAGGCGGCGACTAATGCTTCAGTGTTCCACTGAAGTTCAGAGGCTAAGATCCTAAATTGAATGACATACTGTCCTACTGTATGGGAGCCTTGTCGCAAATGAAGAATGCTGGAAGCAGCGGAGGTCACACGACCTGGTTCATCGAACACACTTCGGAACGTGGAAATGAATTTGGCACTATCTTGTAGAATTGGATCGTTTCTTTCCCACAGGGGGGAGGCCCAAGCCAGGGCTTGTCCCGAAAACAATGAGATAAGATAGGCCACTCTGGAACGATGGGTAGAAAAATTTTGAGGTTGGAGTTCAAAATGGACTGAACATTGGTTAAGGAAACCTCTACAAGTTTTGGGGTCCCCGTCATATTTTGACGGAGTAGGCAGGTGAAGCGTAGGAGCTGTAGACACCTGGGATGGCACTGGGGAAACGGAGGAAAGCACAGGAGCTTCAATATTAGCTGTAACAGTCTGTCCAGATGTTCCTTGGGAGGTTAATGATTGGTAACATTGAAGTAACAGCTGTTGGCGAGCATCCTGTTGCTCCACACGGCTGACCAGATGCTGCAGCATCTCTTTAGCGGTAGGTTCCGTATCTGGGTCTGTCATGGCCTGATCTTACTGTCACGGGCACTAGGAGTCTTTACCCAGGGATCACCAGGTGATAGGCTTACCAGAGCAGTATAGGTGGTAATATGGTACTCTGGTAGCAGGGTGATCACGGAACAGGAAATAGCAGATGATGAGATGCTCAGGAAAGTCTATGACTAGCAGCACTGGCAATATGGAGGTAGTAATACACGAGGAACTGTATGGACAAAGGACACGTGAAGGTAGTCAGTGGTCTGCGGTAGCAAGTTGTACCACTGCTATAGTGAGGAGGAATGTCCAACAGAAACGAGGAGGTGATGAGAGTCAGCGGTCTGCGGATAGCAAGTTGTACCGCTGTCTGAGTGAAGGAATGGAATCCAAGTGGAGGTATCCGGGGGGTCAGTGGTCTGCGTTAGCAAGTTGTACCACTGCTATGTGAGAGGATACTGGAGCAGGTGAAACTGGAAACAGGGGTCAGTGGTCTGCCACTAGCAAGTTGTACCACTGAATATATATATGTGAGGAGGTGCATGGGGAGAGACTGCAACACAATATATACACGGGCACCTTGACTTTGATCCACAGTAATATGCACAATATAAATGTATAAATGACTGAACAACACTGCCAATATAGAAAGTCTCTTGAAGTAATCCAGCATGAGATAACACAGTCAATGATGGCAATAGACTCAGCGGATAGTACACTCCAGAGGAGAACCAACACAGTCCAGCAAGGTATGCAATACACAGCACAGTCAATGGGAAGTATGCATACCGTGGTTCAGGAGAAGGCAGTCAGACAGAAGTGCAGAGATACCTGAACGGCAGGAGGCCGGCAGGATGCAAAGTCCCTGGATGGGTGAAGCGGTGGTCTAGCAGGTGCAGCGCACAGGTAGGTAGACCAGCAGGGAATCCAGGAAGGCGTGGAGAGCGGATCAGCAGTAGATGGATGCGTAGCGCTGAGAAGTAACAGCAGCGGGTCTCTGCGGGAACACGGAGGTAGCCAATAGCAACCAGCAGGTGCAGTAACAATAGGACACCAGAGCAGAGTTGAACTGGAACAGTTGATCACGGAGAGTAGCGGGTAGCAATAGTGGCAGCAGACTCAAGGAAACACGGTAGAGTTGACAAGGACTGAAGACTGAAGCGCACAGAGGCGGCGGATAGGAATCAGCTACACAGTCACGATGAAACACAGACGGGTTGCAGGTTGAAGACTGTAGTGCACGGAGGCAGCGGATAGGAATCAGCTAGCAGTCACGATGATGAAACACAGACGAGTTGCAGGTTGAAGCCTGTAGTGCACGGAGGCAGCGGATAGGAATCAGCTGGCAGTCACAATCATGAACAGGTGAGTGGATGTGGATGAAGGACTGTAGTGCACGGAGGCAGCGGATAGGCATCAGCTAACAGTCCCAATGATACATGGTAGAGTTGAAGTGATTAGAAGACTGTAGTGCACGGAGGCAGCGGATAGGAATCAGCTCACAGTCACGATGATACAGTAGATGGTAGAAGTGGTATGGGAACCACAGTAGTAGAAGTGGTTTGGAAACCACAGAGGTAGAAGTGGTTTGGAAACCACAGGAATCAGCTGGGCTGAATAAACGAGGAAACACAGGAACACCTTCAGAGACTCATGGGGAATGAGACTCCAAGATCAGGCAATGTGGTGATGACCACAGGTGCTTAATATAGGGAGGTTGCCTGATCTGCCAATTAAGTTAAAGGAACATACACTGGAGGTATAGAAAGGGCTGCGCATGCGCAGTCCCTCAGGATGGAGGACGGCCACGGTTCCTAAATGTCCGGGAAGAAGCACTCACAGTCCGGTGAGTGACAGCTTCACTAGGGTGCAGGGGAGGTTATTTAAAGAGCCTATGAGGATCAGGAACCTACCTTCTCTATCCTTATGGCAGTCAAGAAGGTAAAAAGTTAGATGGCGCGTAAACAAGATTGCAACGCCTCGTATCTTCTGCCTAAGATCGCAAGCATGATAATGTGTTTCTTGTAGGAATATCAGGTCTCCTTTAAGAGACTGGAGAGATGAATGAAGCTTGACTCGTTTCTGAGGGGAGTTGAGGCCCATGACATTATAGGAGATAAGGTTGAGGGTCATGAGAAAGTCAGCAGTCGGAAAGCAGGAGACCAAAATAGGAAAGAGGTGTCAAGGGCAAAAAAAGCGGGATAGGACAGGATAAGCGACGACCAGTAAGGAGGGGAAGAGAAGGACTGGAGGTTAAGGGTAAAAAGGGGCCGACATAGTGAACCAAAATTCACTTGTCGCAATTGCTGCATAAGGACAGAACATGATGAACAAGTCATCAGGGGGACCAGCATAGAGCCCAAGGCTCCAAGGGGATGTAAGTCTAACTACGGTCATGAACGGAGGGACAGGAGACCAAAAAGGAGATCCCGAGTGGCCAAAATAGAGTGTATGAACTATGGAGGAGGAGAGGAGGGGAAGGAAAAAAAGGAAAGTACCAAACCCTTAAGTAGAGAAGAAAAAGGGGAGCAAAGGGGAAGTAAAAAAGGGGAAAAATCACCAAAATTAAACAAATTATGTGGAACATAAAACTAATCAATAGCCAGACGCAGATCGCGATGTCTGCATCAGAAGCATTAGGTCGTGGTCAGGTGTAAAAGCTGCGAGGAGGCAAACAAACAAACAGAACAGAACAACAACAACAACAAAAGAAAAAATCCCCAAAAAACAAAAAGAGTGAGAGGACAAACAAACAGATCAAAAAAACAAAAAAAATTAAATAAAAGTGAATAAATCAGAACATCACAATTACTTAGCAGAAAAAGAAACAGGAGTAGTAGTCTGCTCATCTTCATTGTCGCATTAGGAACACATTATAGGTCCATGAGAGGGGAGTGAGGTGATAAGTTCAGGGTATGCAGCGTGGGGAAGGAGTGAGAGGCAGCAGAGTGCCACTTCTTAAAACAACAGGGGACAGGGTAACAGTCAGTAGAAGGTATTACAATGTCCGGCGGCAGCAGTGCTGTCAAAAGGTGCGGGGAGATGGAGGGTGAAGACAACTGAAGACGTGACATCCTTGAATTCTACATCCAACAACAGAGCTATGCCAAAGTCGAGGCAGGTGCAAGGGCCATTGCTGGTCATGTGCAGGGGAGTGCAAACAAAGGCAAATTGCACTTGAAGGAGGAGCAGGAAGGGGAACAAGGTGGTCAGGGATCTGTAGGTTGCAGCTTTGAGTGGCGAGGAACAGTCGACCATTCTCTATGCGGGGCTCGTTGGACTCTCGGTATGGAGGGCCCTGGAACATTGGCGAGAGCCTGAGAGTTTTTCGGAGAAGTATGCTGCAATCCTGCAGAGGAGATTGTATGCTTAACTCAGGGTTTTGGCTGACAGTTGTTGGATGCCAGAGATAAAGGCAAAAGGGAAACCCCCAGCGGTATCTATTATTGTTCTCCCTAAGGACTGAAGTGACGGGCTGGAGTTCTCATCTCCGAGCCAAAGTGGAAAGAGGTCTTGAAATATTTGGAGGGTTAGACCCTCGTAGGTTAGGGAAGGGAGCTTGTAAGACAGCTTCTTTGGTCGTGAAAAAATAAAGACAGAGGATAACGGCTCTGGGCACAGATTGATCAGATGGGTTTGGTTTAAGGGTCCTGTGGGATCTGTCCACTAGGAACTGATCATCCGGAACTTCTGGTGCAAGCTGCGAGAACAATTTCCGGAGGAAGGGATCAAGGTGCACAGATTCAATGGACTCTGCGACGCCTTTAATTCAGAGGTTGTTTCTCCGGGCTCTATTGTCCATATCCTCTTGGCGGTCATGGATAGCATTGAGCTCCTGGTGAAATTGAAAGAGGTCATCAGCCGTAGATTCCTGAAATGAGACAATGTCCTCCATCTTCCTTTCGATGTGGTCCGGAGAGCGGACACCTCTGATCGCAAACTATGAAGAGCATGTTGAACTTCAGTATGGACAGAGGAACGAAGTTCTTTCATTACCATATCAAAGAGAGGAAGTCCTTTTTGGTAACTGGGGTGGACACATCCTCGTCAGATTCAGAGTCCTCAAAGGAGTGGGGAGAAGCCGCTTGTTCGTTTCCAGAGACTGAGAAGGTCTTATTAGGGTAATATTGGGGGATACTCTTAGAATTAAGTTTTTTGTTTTTCAGCATGGTCAGGTAAAGTAGGGGTGGAGGCAGAGAGAGGAAATGGGGGGTGGGGGGGAAGGTCAAATACAGTGTAGGCCGTCAGAGTAGAAAATTCGATCAGAAAAGGCCACTCGGAATTGAGGTGACACTTACATTACAGAAACATAACAGTTGAGATCACCGGCCTTCCTGAATGAACCGGATGTGGTATTAAAACATGAGTGCGGACCCGTGGTACTGTATGGAAGACGGGTAAGGAAGTTGGGAAGAGAACAAAACAAACTTGGGCAGTCCAGAATTATGATTGCACACAGGGAATGCACCAGAACAGTCTGAAGACTAGAGAAATAGAACAAGTGTAGAGATTGTTTCAGCCTCAGTAATGCCAGTCAATATAGTTGAGGGAAAAAGACCATCAAACAGAACTGAGCAACACTCCGTGATACTGCCTGCACAGCCACTTAGTGGAGCACAGCTGCACAGTATATGGAAGTATATCCTTGCAGTGCTGCACAGAAGGCTGCTGAGCATGCGCGGGCGCATGCTCAGCAGCTCTCTCACATTTTTTGTTTTTTGGGGTTTTTTTGGGTGGGGAGGAAACCCCCTCCTAACAATCCTGCGTGCGACCCTGATAGGGGGTTACTCTAACATATTCGCAGGGCTGGAGAGGTCACTGCAGACCAATAATTGAAGCCAGCCACCATCCACTTGTAATGTTTGACTGCGCAGATATTTTGGTCAATATTTTCCTCGCTTGTAGTCTATGACGGAAATATGAACAGCCGAATGGGAAAAAAATGTCACATCAAATTTCTGCCTACTAACTTATATGGAACAACACCTCAATCAATTACAAGTTGTACTCTTTTCACATAAAATAATGATGTTGAGCCTCGTGTCTTAAATATCTTGGGGTTACTTTTAGTTCAAGTGCCAAAACTTTCTTCATTTTTATTTTTGATATATGTGCTCATATTCATGCAGCACCATAATGAAATGCATCTAGAGGTAACATAATACATCCCACAGAAAATAGTGGGTGCTCGTTTCTGTAAGAACAAGCATAACTGCACAAAAATAGGCACATTGCATCATGAAAGAAGAAATAGTTTTTGTGATGCATGTTTTCAGTTTGTAAATTACTCCTACAGTATGATTCTACCAGACGCACTGACACACTGGGGATCTTATTAAAGGCTGTGCATGCAATGAGTAATCTAATTTCTGCTTTCTCTGTACACAGCTAGTAAGACTCAGAGGGACTCTCCACACACTGGTCCTGATTCATTAAGGAAAGTTAGGTAAAAAATAGAGTAAGTAGTCTCCTGGACAGAACCATGTTACAATGCAAAAGATGCAATTTAGTTTTTATATTTTTCTATTTTGCACATAAGTTAAATAGGTTTTTTTGTGTGTGTGTTCTTTTGTGAGTTTGTGTTCTTTTGTGAGTTTATATTCCACAAAGGCATTGGACATATCCTGCAGTGTCTTGTCAATTAGAGCAGAGCAGACCTACACCCTTCTTCATCACCACATATATCTTCAGGTCCACTCCTTGTTGAACTTGGGTGTGCGTATACCCGATTTACGTGTGTTTTAAAACAAATGCATATTTCGCTCGGTATGCTCCCCTTAATGAATCAGACCCACTATGAGTTAGCTAGTGGCATGCATATGTGTAGTTTTTAAAGCAAAGGCTATGTCTTGTCAGTCATAGCTATTAGTCGGCACTTACACCTGCCCTGTAGCCAGGGCCGGATTAAGGGAATGGAGGCCCCTGGGCTAAGGGGGCCTCCATTCCCCCGTGAGGGCCGCACCCCGTGATCCGAGCCGCCCCCCCGGTGAGCAGAGCCGCCCCCAAGGCACTTACCTCCTTTTCCTGGCATTCCAGTCCTTCCCCGGCACGCTGTACGCTGTTTACTGAGGAGATCTCGTGAGAGTGAGACTCACGAGGTCTCCTCAGTAAGAAGACTACATCGCGCCGGGGAAGGACCGCAGTGAAAGTGCTCAGCAGCATTGATCCCCCCCGCCCCTGACCAATCAATAATGCTGTGGAGCACTTTCAAGGGCCCCCTGGATGCCCAAGGCCCCTGGGCTGTAGCCCAGTTAGCCCTAGGGTTAATCCGGCCCTGCCTGTAGCAGGTGCAAATGAGACAGCTGAAACTAAGCCTACTTACGATAATTAGCCGCATCTATGCCCTTATTATACATTGACTACTTTAGTCCGTCCCTTTCCTCCCCCATTCTGCCCCTCAAGTCTTTGGCTGTTGAAAGTGTCGTTTGCACTCAGACAACAATTGCATGCAAATGTGCCTATTGGCGTAAGGTCCGTTTCTGACATGAGCGGTCTTCTCATGGTCATGCAAGATATGCTACACAAATGGACATATGTCCGAACATGAGTCAGGCCCAAGGTCTCTGGGATGAGGTAAAGAAATTATGGAGAAGTAAAACAATGACCACTTTTGGAATGGTGATCTCTGCAAGCAAATTTACCAGAGTCATCATAAAGTCCTTTAACAAAAATATTGTATGCATTCAACACTTAATATTTACATTATACATTAAATGAAAAACAAAGTCTGGCTCCATAAGTTAATTGTAAATTAATTTTGTCCTCATAATGAATAAATAATGATTACTCCCGATACTTCATAAGACAATGGTGCCTCCTCCCGTATTCTGAATGACAAGACAGCCTGTCTTTTATCTTGCAGTTTTGTTGGCAGTTTGGAGCTTACTTTTTAGTAAATCTACCCTTTAGTGTCAATTCAACATGTTCTTATATGGGCTCAGAAAACAATCACATCTAAGCTTATGTTGTTGCCTGCAGACATGTGCTATTCAGTGGCTGATCCGGGGGTTGGGGGGGGGGGCGATTGGGGCAATTGCCCCCCCCTAGCAGGGACTTGCTGCCGACGGCTACACAGTATGTGCAGGTCCGTTTGGTAGTGACAGGCAAGGACAGTGTGCTGCCCGGCTGCACTGATTGTGTTTAAAACACAATCAGAGCAGCTGGGCAGCACACTGTCCCTGCCTGTCACTGCCGAGCGGACCTGCACATAGTGTGCAGCCGCCGGGGCAGCCTTAGATGCCAGAAAGGGGGCGGGGCCTAAATCCCTTTCCCCCTTAAATCGCCCCGGGTACACAAATTTTCTAGATCTGCCCCTGGTGCTATTTATAATAAACATTAACAACAAAAAACAACATTTTTGATATTTGTGTTTAGTTTCGTACAGATGTACATTGACACAACACTCTTAATGCTTTTATGTGAGTCCTCACTCACATCACTACTCTGCTCCTTCCTCTAAAACCATTGCTTGCCTGCATTCCACTCCTCACATAATGATATCGTCCCTTGTGGCTGGATCACATAGAAATAACTTATTGTAAATCGCTGTATATCATTGCAAATGTACTGATTTTGATTATATTGTGTTGTATTTCAGGTTAGGAAATTTATTGATTTCTTATTTGTTATGCTAGGTTTGAGGAAGTCTGTTTTGCTGAAAGCAGAAAATGCTAAGTAAGTCTTTTCAGCTCAGAAGTGACAAACAACTGCTTTAGCCTGAAGTCCCAGCAGGAGGTCATTACCTTAATCATGAATTGTGAGAGAGCCAGGAAACTTCCTAACAATGTAGACAGCAAATTTGAGGAAATCATAGGTTGATGTGAAAGTTAAATTGTGTTAAATGCAAGATAGATGAATACATAAATAATGCAACCAACAATTTATTTAGGAAATTGATGTAAATTTTGTTAAAATTGCGTTAACTCACGTCTAGAGAAATATCACATCCCGATGTTAAATTATCTGATGTGATATCAGACATTTTGGTGCCTGGTCAGATCAGGGGCTGGGCTACCCCCTGACAACATGCGTGTCAGAATCTGTATAAAAAAAAGCGCTGTTTTACCCTGTAATGTAACATTTCTATCTGTAACTTCTGGATGATCACCAGTACCTCAAACTGGTGTCGAACAGTCCTTGTCAGGAGTCTTGAGCAATAAACCATCACTGCTTGAAGATTTTGCGTGGGACTATTACCTGTTGTATCCTGTGACCAACAGATAAGAGCTTACACTCTAATCTATTCCCCCGGCTGTCCTGTGTTGAACCCAGCATCTCTGTGTCAACGCTAGGCCCAGTAGTCCTGAATCATAGTAAGTGCTCAGGAGGTACCAGCCAGCCCATAGCAAAGAGCCATTACAGCAGCTATACCAACTACCCCAGAAGTAAGCGTGGGTGTCGCAAAGGAGCCCAGTAGTGGCAGCCGAATTCTACTACAACTGTTGCACAATTGGCATCCACAGCCGACTAGTGTCTGGTAGCAAGGTGACACCAGTAGGAGTGGTCAGTAACAGTTGATTACTGACAATGAGAAAGAAACCAAGATAAACTGTGCAGAAAGAGCATCCCTCCGTTCCTCCTTTCCACCTAGAGACCGAGTGGCGAAGTAAGCCCATCCGGTCACATGCCTGTATTAGCAGTCCTGTCCATACTAATCTTATCACAATAGTAAACAAGTTACTGCCTCCCACAGATCGGTACACTAATCATCTGCTGCAAACATTCTATTCATCTGATTGGCTAATAAACAGGGCAAAGGTGGAAGACTAGGAGATGAAGATTGAGTAAAATAAGGTGCTCCGACTCTAGTCAAATACACCCTCCAAAAAATGTCATACCTTATGGCATACCTCCCAACTATCCTAATTTAGGTGGGACAGTTCCGATTTACCTTTGCCCCAACTCCCATGAAGTTAGGATGTATGTCCCTCGCTCACTATGGTGAGCAAGGGACATCACCATAGTGAGCAGGTGGCAAAAATGCAAAGCTTTTCTAGGGCAAATAAGAGTGGCTGGGGGAGCACTAGCACTTTGAAACCCTGACCATGCTCCTCTTGGGTGCTTGCAGCCGCAAGGCATTGTTCCATTTGCCTTAGTGGCAATGTTTGGAGTTTGCTTGTGGGGTTAATAAAAGTAAACAAAATGTATAACAGAAAAGTTGATAAAATTAATACACACCAATTTTATATAAATGTAAATTTGTGCCTGAAATTGAGACCACTGTTCTTCAGTACTTGCTGTTTAGCCTCAAGGCCCTTGGAGCAGGAGCAGAGGGTTGCCTCTCTCCTTGTTGTCCTATTTGTGTGGATTGTTTTGTGTTGTGAACTCTGTACACAAGGTCAGCTGCAGTTAATTCACATCTGAACTGTGCTCTTGTCTGTGTTTCTGCCCTTGTCTGTGACCTTTGTGCTTTCACAGTATTACTCATTGTCTTGTCACAGTTTTTACCTGACATAATTATTGTCTGTCCCAGTTCAGTTTGTCTTGTGTGTTGTGTCTTGTCAGCCCTTGCTTACTTGCTTTGTCTGTGTAGCTTACTTCCTTGTCCAGCTATCCTTATCAGATCTTACTCAGTCCTAGGCCTGTCACCTTATCCTGACCTGCTGTAGTTGCGAGTTTGTCATGCAGTCAATTCCTGGGGACATCTGCGTATCCAAAAGCAAGTTCTAAGGACTGCTGCACATGCCAAGGAAGGGAACTTAGTTTTTTGTGTTTTGAGGTCTTTCTCCCTTCCTAGTCCCTGTTTGTCCCTGAACCTGTATTGCTGTTAATCCTTGTTGTGCCTTGTCCTGCTGATACTCTATTGATACTCTGGTTAGGAACTCAAGCCTGTCTACCTGTTACGTTTTCTTTAACCCTCGTCCAACTACTTACTTACTCTGGAATATTGATCCTGGCCTGTGTGCTGATCTTCTATTCATTTATTCCTTGCTTGCCGTAGTTCTGTATGGCTTCTCTGCCTATCAGCAATATATATTATTGCCTCTTCTGTGTCTGTTTAAGCTAGTTCCCATAAATATTTATTTGGATTCCTTGTCCCCTCTGTTGTTGATCAGCAGTTCCCTGTTGATTATTACAATTAAAAAAATTATGACATACTATTAAACATAATTTCTAATAAAGTGCCCAAGTTGTAGAATTAATACAGCAATTACTGGAGGATTTGAGGGGGCAAGGAGTGGTCAATCGAGTCATTTTGGCCAAAATTACGCGGTTCACCATGAACGTGTCATTTTGGCTAGCAAATTGCAGGATGCGGGAGACTTGCCTGCTCTCCCGGGAGTCCTGGAGACTTACCCGGATTTTGGGAGTCTCCCGGACATTCTGAGAAAGTTGCCAAGTATGAAAAAGCCCTCTATCCCAATATGATGACAAAATATAAACCAATCTATCTAAAATGCACTAGTATGAAATAAAAGTTATTCTCAGTGAAAAATGAGGTGAGGTCATAGCAGGTAAAACGTGTCTGATCTTGGAGGCATTAAAGCTATGCAGGTATTTCGTATATTGTCCATGCATCAGAGATGGAACTAGTGATCTGTGGGCCCAGGTGCAGGGAAGTGGGGAGGAGGGCCCAGGGCCCACAGCTCGCTAGTTCCCCATGCAGCGGGTCCCATTATCTCCATTGACCCCCGATGCACCAATGGTAGTACCGCCACTGCCATGCATGTAACAAAAGGAAAAGTGATTACTTTTGCCCAAAAAAGACCCACTAATAATGCAGTCCTTGTTGGTTTATGAAAGCCTTCTGGTCTCAAGTACACAAAAAGTTTAGGAAGCTCAGCTCATTTTATTTTGCACAAAATCTCTGCACCTATAGGTGAGATAAGAATATATGAGATAAGAGAACATATGCCACAATTGTACATTTTAAAGTTTTAGAAACATTAGATCATGTGTGCATATATATGAGCTTCCATAAAAATTACACCTAGATGGCACAAAAGGTGTCTGGTGCCATTCAAAGTAATGCCTGTCCTCTTCACTGCCACATGAAAGAGTGATAGAAAAGTCACCAATACCTCTGGATTCGTCAGATGAATTGCATTGTATACTCATTAGATGGGGCTACATTGTATTACTACAGATTATAATTCTATCAAATTTCACTAACTGTATCCAACTGCACTCACAGCTGGGCAATACAGACATGGAGCAGTACATGTGTTGTTGATATTTTTTACCCATATGTTCATATTCCTGCATGCATATCTTAAGATTGGTGAGATACTATATTTAGGATGGGCATACTGTGGCCCTGATTCAGAGTGAGACGTACGCCCATTCGTGTAGTAGAATAACAGAGGGCTGGAATTAGCCCGAAGTGATATAAACGCTGGAGGTGCATGTAGATGAAAAGTATAAGGTATAGCATAAGCTAATTAACTGGGTGTAGTGGGAAGTGAGTCAGTTAGTCAGAAGGGATGTAGGGGGAAGGCTTATATTTTAGGAAGGCTTATAACGTATGGGAAGAACAGTTAACTTCCTCTTGCAGTCTGGAGAGTTTCCCCACCCACCCAGTCCCTGTTTTTAGTATGTATTTAGTATTAAAGTGTGTATTTGTTTGTCTTGTCAGTTGAGTGAATTTCATAAATAAAGGTTTAGTAGTGGCGGTAAGCAGCCCAATCAGCAGCCAATTTGGTGACATTCAAGGCGTGGTAGGCACTCTCCCCTAAATGGATTGGGCAATTAGTCAGAATAGCCCTTTGGGGCTAGAGGCTCCGCTTAGGCGAGCGGGCCTCAGCTAATGTGCCAAATGGGGAAGATTGGCATTTAACGCCTAGACTTGTTCAAATAAATTTGGACAGAGATTACAATTTACAGGTGTGGCCTGGGGGCTGATTGGTCTGCTTATATTTGCCACCTCTTTTCAGCATATTTATCTTTCAATAAATTTCTGACCTTTTATTTTGCTAAAACAAGTCTCTGTGTCTTTATTTTATGTTGGTAAGTTAACTCTTGTGGAGGTATCCATGGTAAAAGGTAAAAAGATGTCACCCATAAGCGGTTTATATCTTTTTGTTTTTAGCTCTGCACATGCTAATGTACTCAACTAAAGTTATACAGACCTTCAACTCTTTGCCACTTCCTTATGCCTGTAGAGGTGTGACTGGGGAGGGAAGGGGTGTTCTAAAATAGGCAATGTTCAGTAAGGTCATGTTCAAGCAATATTGTACGGATTCAGACTGGAATGTAGATACAACTGAAAAACGGTTTTATTTGCGAGGGTTCAGGGCCAGGGGAGGGCTGGCAAATTGTAGCCTAGGGGGCAAGACTCGACTCAACAGCCTATTAGGAACATTTTAAAGGAAAAAGTTCAGGTAGCCCAGTGAACCAGCCCAAGGTAGCCAATAATGTATGTGTTATGTGCGAAACAGCCTATACACATATTTAACATTACAAACTACCCAACAGAACAGAAAAAAAAACCTGTAGATTAAGCACAACATTTATTATATCTTATATGGATAAAGCTGACCTCAAAGCAACATTGGATGATGTAATTAATTAAGTTTATAAAACACAGTCGTGTGATTATACCTGGTTATACCTTTTGCCATGAAGACCGGTATGCAGCCTTATTTGCCTACCGGTACCTCTATTGGATTCGGAATCACTCAGGCAAAAGACTGCTGGGAGTAAAACACAAACAGTATCAAAAAAACAGTAAAAATTTCAAGGGGTTTCACTGCTCTCAAAGCCTACTTGACTACCCTGCTCTAATGGGGCTATATTCACCAAACTGCCGAGCATCAATCCAGATGATTAGACACACTGGCACTCAAATTGGGCGCAACCTGGGTTTGGTATTAAATGCACATATTTTAGGTTTTGCGGACTCCAGAATTCATCAAGGCATGGATCCTATGATACGTGCATTGTTGAATCTCTTTGCATTCCAATACGGAGTGGACAGGACTGCGTTCATGGATCTGGGCATGCACAGAGAAATTTTGCATACAACACACTCAAAATTGGCAGATACGTGCCTTGATGAATCAGGCCCACTGTGCTCTTCTACCACTAAATTAGAGACCAAGCTTACAGTCTTCCCGCGTTTGGCAAGTGTACAGATTGACTAAGTTCCCAGTGTCTTTGAGGATCCCAGGGAGCCGCTCCGCTCCAGTGGTCAGTCTGACATTTACTTCCCGAGTCACAGCACTTTTGGTAAATAGTAAGAAGGTCTAATGGTGTCTAATGAACCCACCTGGAAACATTTAAGAACTGAATATACATTTAAAACATACCCCTTAACAAACAAGTTTAGACGAGAGGGGATGTCACTTAGGTTTGCCTTTTATTTTTCATGTCTGCACCCTCTCTCACCACATATAGTCAGAGCTCCCATATATCCCTCCCTCCTCACTACAAACATTTTGGCAGGCATATCATTGCAACACTATTGCATTTCTTTGGAAAACTGTCTCCAATCATGTCTGTAGAATGTTTCATCTTAAATCATGTCTGGACAAACGTATGTGAATATTAGGAGAATCTTTAGTTAAAAACTTGCGAGACACCCAAAAATTCTAAGAGGCGGGAGCCATACACATCATCATCAATATTTATTTATATAGCACCAGCAAATGCTATAGCACTTTACAATTGGGGATAAACACAGTAATAAACAATATTGAGTAAAACAGACAAAACGGTAAGAGGACTCTGCTTGCAAGCTTACAATTTATACATTGGCAGTAATTAATGCCAACCTGTGTCCACACAAATAAATACAAACCATCCTGTTTTCTGATTACACTCAGTTGTGTCTCCACAAAAGCCTTACACACTAGTCTGCTTTCCCCACAAAACAATTACACACCAAACTGTTAGCACCAAAAGCCTTACACCAGCCTATATGGATAAAAAAAAATACACTACACTAATCTGTGTGCCCACACAAATGCAATAAACTGTCCTTTGTGTACTCAAAAAAAAGCACATTACACTATCCTCCTTGCACCCATATAAAGCACATTGCATCATTGATTGTGTGTCCCTATTAAAAATAAAATCACCATTCTGTTCCCCACATTCTGTTCTGTATATATGCATCTTAGTGTTTGCAATAATAAAAGCAGTTCACAATACTGACACCTTAGAATTGGTACCTAGCATTTAGCTCTTATAGACACGGCTCTGTTGCATTGGAGATAGGGAGATGCCATCTATTGAATAACAGCAGTGTAAAGGCTAATTGCACAGATCAGGGACTTTTACTGGTCGTCAAGTCGCATATTTTTATTTTATCACATTTATTTTGAATTTTGTAGAAAAACAAAAAAACAACAAAAATAATTATAAAAAGAAATAAATAAGGTTTCATTAAATGACAAAACATACAATAATGAAATCCATATAATTAGGATATTGAGGTAGTAAGACTAATACAATATAAATATTAATATGATATTCTTATATGATATACAGGTCACATATTTTAAGTGTCTAGGTGACCAGGATTTATCCAGCCCTGATATAGGTATCCTTTTGTGATAACATATAAGTTTAAGTTACTAAAATTTGTATATAACTACTAAGTGATGCAATATCTTAGCTAGCCAGCAGGGTAGGTTTTGAGATAATAAGTTATTGATATGTGCTTACGGAAACCAAGAATATTCAAGAGGACATCTAATTGGGAAACTCTTTTTAATGTGATGGTCTTCTTCACAAAAAAACTGCATGCATGTTAATATTTGTTATATACAGTAAGACATCTGTGATGATTATGTTTACAAGATGAGTTCCTCCAAAGTATTTGCATTTCATTAAAAAACAGCTTGGGAGATTTTTATGATGATTATAGACAATAACAAACAAAAATATGAAAACTGTAAATAGGGTTGCTATTGCTATGGCCAAAACCAGACATGGGTGTCAAATGCCTGCACAGCAGGACAGCACACCACATTTTCCTATACTTACAGTTTGCTTAAACAACTAATACTGACCACAGGTTTTAAAAGAGATGATAAAATTGTGTTGGTGGATGACTAACACTTAATTTATATTACAGTTCAAGAAATGATGTAGATGATAATCATAAAAACCTTGACATGTTTTAAATGATGAACCCTTCAATAATAATGTCATATGGAACCTTATTCACTTACTCTACTCACCATTACCTACACTCCCCAATTCACCCTTAATTCATTCTCTCCAGTAATTGAAGACGAAGTCTCTGCACTCATCTTATCATCTCACCCTACAACCTGTCCATTAGACCCTATTCCTTTCCAACTTCTCCGCTCCCTCTACTCCACTGCATGCCCACCTCTAACTCATCTCTTCAATCTGCCTCTCTCCACTGACACATTTCCATCCTCCTTTAAACATGCACTCATCTCACCTATTCTAAAGAAACCATCTCCTGATCCAGCTTTTCTCTCCAACTACCGACCTATTTTTCTCCTCCCCTTTGCCTCCAAACTACTTGAGCGATTAGTGTACAAACGCCTGTCTCACTTTCTCTCCTCTCATTCCATTTTCGACTCTCTGCAGTAAGGCTTCCGCCCCCAACATTCCACTGAAACTGCTCTCACAAAGTGACCAATGATTTACTTACTGCAAAATCTAAGGGTACCGTATTTCCCCATGTATAAGGCGCACCCCTGTATAAGACGCACCTTCATTTTGGGGCCCAAAATTTTAAAAAAGATGTATTACACAAGGTTATTGAACTGAAGCTATTCCCGAGAGTTGCTGTGTTTTGTAAGCTCACCTTCCCAAACTCATTAGCATCTTGTGTAGGCAGTGGAAAGCTTTCCCTCGCTGAACACACTGAGCTGGAGGCGCCAGCGGGACCTTTGTTCTTTTGGAATACCAAAACTTGGAAACAAAAAAGGAGTTTGTTCACAGAGTGAGCTGATCGGTTCTGCGGGTACAAGTATCGAGGTGGGTGAACCCTCATACTTGTCTTGGATGAAGTGCAGGCAGCAGAGCGGACACCACCGTGTAGGACCCCGGCCGTGTAGGACCTTCGCTTCCTGTGAGGTGGCAGTGGCGGGGCAGTGACTCCTCTCTCTCCTCAGACCGCAATCAACGCTCAGGCCCGTGATTGACACACCGCGGAGACCCGAAAAGGTGCAGGGAGAGAAAACGGTTAGATTGATTAGTATTTATAGGGTGTATTGGGTACTCTTCGGTACCGGATCCGCATCAACGCAGGTGGAGAGTGGTGTGATCATTGTCCCGTTATTCCACTGTGGGTGGGGGTGGTAAGTGGTGCCAGTCCAACAGGGGTCTTCTTCTTCTTCATTCTGGAGGGAGGTAAAAAGCGCTGGCACTGTATAAGACGCACCCACCTTTTTAGACCCAAAATTATTGGGAAAAAGGTGCGTCTTATACATGGGGAAATACGGTAATTTCTCTGTACTCATTCTCCTGGACTCTCTGCAGCTTTTGATATTGTTGATCACCCTCTTCTCCTACACACCCTTCACTCCACTGGCCTTTGTGACACAGTTCTTTCCTGGTTCACTTCCTACCTATCGAACCGCTCCTTTAGTGTTTCTACCTCTGGCACATCCTCCAATCCACTCCCACTATCTATTGGGGTCCCACAAGGCTCTGTTCTTGGCCCTATACTTTTTTCATTGTACACCTCTTTTGGGACACTATTTCGCTTATTCGGCCTCCAATACCACCACTACTCTGATGGCACCCAAATCTATATCTCTTCCCCTGACCTCTCTTCTTCTGTACTATCTAGTGTAATCAACTATCTTTCTGCTATCTCCACATAAATGTCCCAACGCTACCTAAAGTTCAACATGACTGAGCTTATTATCTTCCCTTCTGCCAGAGTCACCACCTTCCCTCAGATCTCCATCTCTGTCAATAACACCACAATTTCCTTAGTCTCCCAAGTCCGCTGCCTATTCACACTAATGCACCCTCACAACTATCCCAATCTCCACTTTAAGCCACACTAGCTCCTCTTGTTTCAGGTGTGCCCTCTTCCACTTAGAATGTAAGCTCTCTAATGAGCAGGCGCATCCATACCCTTTGTTTTCATGTCTACATTTATATTGTCTACCTTGTGTGTCCCAGTTTTAGGTATGTACTGTTTTCCTCCTGTATGGCGCTGCGGAGTACTGTGGTGCCTTACAAATCTATGATAATAATAATAATAACTAGGCTGAATGTCATTGTTCCTGAGGGATTAAAATCGTATGCCTAATCCAAATGTGGTAAAATGGCAGACGTTATATTTTCATTGTGCACATGTGCCTGTCAGCAAAGACAGGCCAGCAGAGGATGCTGCACAGCCAATCTAATTGTATTTAAAACACAATCAGAGCAGTCGGGCAGGATTCTCTGCCTCTCAGCCAACAGGCAAATGTATTGAGTGTGTGGCCGCAGGCAACCCGTCTCTGTCAGGATCCGCCACTGGTCTTAGTATTTGGTAATTATGAAGTTTTGAGCTGTAAATTCTGTAACAGTTGTATTGGCCAGTTTAAAGTGCTGACGTTCATGATTAACTCCTCCAGTAGCTTGTATTTTGGGACAGAATGAAGAAAAAATGGAGAAGGGGATATGCAATGGGTTTAGGGAATGGAGGGAGAACCTAGGTCATGACAGAAGCATCACTGTCCACATGTAATTGAAAGAACATAGCTTAGAGAAGTATTAATAGCTTTTGTTCTCTATCACTTTATGGGACAACAAATAAAGGCAACAGTCCTTATAAATGACGCTGAGCCAATATTACCTTGGAAAAAAGTAGAGATGGTCACTGACCCCTGTGTTTTGGTTTTGGATTCGGTTTTGGATCTGGATTACCGTCGTGTTTTGGTTTTGGTTTTGGTTTTGCAAAACCGCCATTGCGTGTTTTGGTTTTGGTTTTGGTTTTGTTTGGTTTTGTTTTGCTATTTTGTTGGAAAATACATGTTTTTGTGCCTAAAATAACCCAATTTAGTGCTCCAACTGTTTTAGAGATAAGTAATCTAATTATTGAGGTAATAAATCATCCAAAAAAACTGTTTAATTCTTCGTTGGTAGGCCTTCATTTATTCTACACACAAAACAGATTGTCTTCCTCTCCATCTATGCATATTGGCAATGCAGCCATCGTCTTTGGATGTATATTACACCCTACACTTATAGTTAAATATGTAAAGAAATGGAAAAAGACAGTTTGCTTTCTGTCTCTATAGGCCCCCCTCCACTTTTTTAAAAAAACAAAAAATTCAGCCATTATAGACTGTACAATATTAATTGACATGGAGAAAGCCAGTTTGGTTTCTGTCTCTCTAGGCCCCCCTCCACTTGTATAAAATACTAATAAATTCAGCCGTTATATACTGTACAATATAAATTGAAATGGACAAAGGCACTTTGGTATCTGTCTGCATCAGATCCTCTCTTCACTAGGAGTAAAATAGAAAACTATTCAGCCGTTATATAATCTAGAATATAAATAGAAATTGAGAACGGCAATTTGGTATCTGTCTGCATCATAATCATCAACATCATCATTAGCGCCCTCGTCGCCTACACAAATCTCCCCCTCATCCTCTTCTAATTCCAAAGTGGCATCCTTAATTTGGGTATCACCGGCTACACTCGGGCTATTAAGGCACACATCAGCAGAATGCTCACGATTAGACATCCCACTGTTGGATGGACTCTCCACAGGGATTGTTGTCATTTGTGAATCAGAGCAAATATTCTCCTGTAATGCCTCACTGTTATCTTGCAGCTCGGCTTTGACGCGTAACAGTAGTTGTGCACCAATTGTAGGCTGGGTAACTTTTTGGGATCTGCCACTAATACCCAAAGGTGAAGGCCTCATTCTCTCTTTGCCACTGCGTGTGTAGAATGGCATGCTTGCAATTTTTTTTTTATCGTCACTTAACTTTTGCTCAGTTACACTTCTTTTTCGCTTCAATACAGTAAATTTTTTTTTGTTTTTTGTTTTTTGCACTAATTTGGAAACACTCTGTTGTTTGACATCGCCTTGGCCAGATGACGTACTGGGAACACTAACATCAGGACTGGTGACAGAACCTGGTTGCTCATTCAGATCATATGTGGACTGCTTTGAATCCATTCTGAGCGCAAACCACTGGGGAGTGCTAAAAATTATTTAGTAGATACTGCTGACAGTTATGAATTTTGACAGCCAGAAATATTAATGCACATTTAGGGAGGACACCCCAAAAGCACTGAGGAGTGCTAAAAATTATTTAGTAGATACTGCTGACAGATATGACTTTTGACAGCCAGAAATATTAATGCACAATTAGGGAGGACACCCCAAAAGCACTGAGGAGTGCTAAAAATTATTTAGTAGATACTGCTGACAGATATGACTTTTGACAGCCAGAAATATTAATGCACAATTAGGGAGGACACCCCAAAAGCACTGAGGAGTGCTAAAAATTATTTAGTAGATACTGCTGACAGATATGACTTTTGACAGCCAGAAATATTAATGCACAATTAGGGAGGACACCCCAAAAGCACTGAGGAGTGCTAAAAATTATTTAGTAGATACTGCTGACAGATATGACTTTTGACAGCCAGAAATATTAATGCACAATTAGGGAGGACACCCCAAAAGCACTGAGGAGTGCTAAAAATTATTTAGTAGATACTGCTGACAGATATGACTTTTGACAGCCAGAAATATTAATGCACAATTAGGGAGGACACCCCAAAAGCACTGAGGAGTGCTAAAAATTATTTAGTAGATACTGCTGACAGAAATGACTTTTGACAGCCAGAAATATTTATGCACAATTATGGGGGACACCCCAAAAGTGCTGGGGAGTGCCAAATATGAAGAAAAAATAATAAACCTCTATCCTCCTCTCTGCACTAGCGATTTTGGTTAGAGCAATTGCAAGAACAATATTGTATTCTCTGTCCCTGCTCTAATTAGCCTATGACTACACCCTGCTCTCTCCCTCTGTCAAATGGGGATGGATTGCTGTGGAGGCGTGTATTTATAAAGTTGAAGTATCGCGAGAACCGAGCCCCGAGATCCGGCGACGTCACAATGACGTTCGGCCTCGATTTGGATTCGGAACGGGCGGGAGAGTACCGAGCTGCTCAGCTCGGTACTCGGATACCCAAAGTTCGGGTGGGTTCGGTTCTCGGAGAACCGGACCCGCCCATCTCTAGAAAAAAATAGGTTGCTGATACTTACTACCACAATACCAATATAGTAACACAATACATAATCCAGTGCTCAAGATCAAAGAAAATTAGAATATATAAAAATAGCATACACTGTTAACCAAAAAACATGTAAAAAATGTTGATAGCGCATATAAATAACACATTTATGCCAATCCAGATCTTGTCATGGCAAAGTCTAAATAGTAACTATCTTGCACCAACACAATACACCTGATAATACTTGGAACATATTCACTTATAAAAAAAGACCCTAAAGATGGAATATGGTGTCTTTAAAATTAAATCTTAGGTCAGTAAATCGCTGGAAACAGCCATTCACCTCAATCTTCATGTAGCGCAGAGATGTTAATTATTTGCAACACAGAAAATAGCCACGGTAAACAAGTATTCAAATCTATAGGTCGCTCCCAATGTCTATTGATAAAATAATAAATTGTGTCCATAGATACATGTGGCTCCTACTTGGTTTCTAAAAGCGCAATGAATTGGTCCAAATCCTATGCAGCCATCACCTATAGTTCTAGCACTGATTTACGATTGTGAAAAGATAATTGTATCGGCAGGAATCCCCCACAGTAACAGTCTATCAATCCTGAAATAGTATACACTGGGAGATTACGCTGTCCTCAAAACTCTTCTGTTATAAATGCTACAATAGATTCCTCTCCATCTTGCACATAATACGATGTCATTTACGTACAGGGGTCTATTTATAGATCCAGCGTAGTAGCTCTCAATATGTACTGCTGCAAAGCGTAGCGGTACATAAATAAGCATCACTGCAATTTACTATGCCGGGGCTCCAGAGATGACGTTACATTGCTGCAAAAAAGCTTCGCTTTTCCTATGCTAAGTATTTTACCTAATACTGTTTTCCCCATAGAGGTCTACAGGGACAGCGGTAAGTGCCGGTAATTATGTTAATGCAGGAGAAATCTATTTTTTCTTCAGCGTGAACCCTTTCATGAATTAAAACATGTGGTGAGAGAGAAACACCAGCATTTTGCCTCTTCACCATTTGTTGAATAGGCCTTCAGGACAAAAGAATAAACATTCCAACTAACTTCATGTGATCCATATGGAGAGTTCACACAAGCTTCCTGGTTGAAAGTATGGGTGCTATAGCAGGCTTACTGCAGATCTAGATCCGATCCCATGATGTAGAGGCCAACAATGTTATCCGAACTTGGTATCACAACCGGGGCGCCGTAATACACATAACAGAGTACAAGCCCATGTAAAATAAATTTTACAATATTTTGTACATTTTTTTTTTACTACCAATCTAGGCATAAGATAAATCAGTGTAACTCTTCATATAAGACTGTATTAGTTTCTCTCTTTTTTGTAACAGATAATATGCACTTCAATGTACAGTATGTTTTAGGATTATACAGGGCTGGTGCAAAGTTTCTAGGTGCCCTGGGCAGCCTACCACTTCCTTCTCCCCCCAAGAACCTCTTCACAACCCCTTTATACACACACACACACACACACACACACACACACACCTGACTTTTGTAAAATTAAAATATTAACACCTACTTTCACCTAGCTGTTTGGCAAAGCTGCAGTACAGATGCACTGGTGTTTAGAAGCATTGATGTCTGATACAGAAGGGGCAGGCGTAGGATTTTCAGAGGGGGTTCCAAATGTTAGGTAACAAAAAACAACTTGTTACAATAAGCCAACAACAGACACATTTTGTAATTATTTGTTTGAGTCCCTGTTTATACGTTATGCACTTGTTTAAAGGCACTTGGAACTTGGAAAACACCTAAAATGGCGTATGAGAGACCTGGAAATTTTGTACTACTTGGGAATATTATTCATCACAAAAGATTGACTTTGTTGTTCCAGATACATCTGTGGCCATGAGCTGGCTAGCAAATTAGGAACATTTTAAAGGAAATAAATGCAGTTAGCCCAGTGACCTAATTTTAAATGCTCTTGTAAGAAGCTTAAAATTTTAGCCAGTTTAGGAGATAATCTTTAATTTAGTGTTCAGCTTGGTATTGTGATTTATGAATTTGAATGTGCATTATATTTTATTGATTTTATATTGACTAAATGTATACATTTTTTACATGCTTTTTGTGCGAATCCTTATAAGTCCATATCCTTTGCACTCCCTATAAAGTATTATAATTTGCATTTGATATGTTAGAGTAATCCCCATTTAGGATCAGCAGGTTATCAATTTATAGTGATATATGTGAAAGTGTTCTAACTTTATTTTTTGTTTATTTGTGTGCTTAAGTTTATTTTTATTTTTAGTTTGTTATTTATGTCTCTCATATACACACACACACACACACACACACACACACACACACACATTTCTCATACACACTGTCTTTCATACACATACACACTTACACACAAGGCTCAAGCAGTGCAGATAGGAGGTATGTCTGTGCTCAGATTCACTGAGTGACTGTGTGATGTCACTCAGCCAATAGAAGCAGTGCAGAGGCTGCCTAGAAGTTCCTTGTTGAACAGGAAAATCCCCTGTATGACAGTCCTCTTCTCCACTTCCTGGTAGTCCAGGATGTGTTAGATTCTAGGGGGTGGTCCTATGGATCCACCCCTGGTTGACACCACATGGTGCACTTACTGTATGGGAAAAATGGGGAAGTACTCTAGGCAGCTGCTTTAAGCTGACTAATGGCAGCTGGGCCTCGGAATATATACTATCTCTTATTGATGATGATGATGATGATGATAATGCAATTACACAAATATAATGAAAATTTCATACAGCTTCTATTTTCTATTCTTTTCCTCAGAATCACTGTCTTTTTGCTTCCCTCAGCCTGTCAAATCTCTGTTTGTAGTGTCCTGTGGTACTCTTTCTACAGATTTCTCTCTGGAAAGATGATAGACTTGAAGGGAATTGAGTGGAAGAATTAGGTGGAATAAGAGGAGAAAGTTGTTTAGGATCGGGAGTAGTAGCAAATAGACAATAGGGATGGAGGGAAAGGAGTACAAAGGGGCAGGTGGCGTGTGAGGAGAGATTTTTATTAGGATGGGGCTGAATTTTGAGGGAGCACTTTTGAAAAGGTGAATTTTGAGGTAGCACTTGAGGAAATGGGGAGCTTGTCTGTTGTGTATAAAAAAGGAGAAGAGTCACTGGAGTGTTGTATGGTTTAAGGTGCACAGAAAACAGAGTGGACAATCAGTACTGAGAGCATTGTACTGAGATGCAAGAGCAGGGGGATTGTGGAGTCCAGCAGCTTAGGCAGGTCCTGTAACTGGAGGGCCCATGCTGGAGTAGTTGAAAATTCAGAAGGGTTAGGTGTAGGAGGGTATAGCAGATGAGGTGAGGATGTCAAGATAGAGGGAGGGCCTTAATGTGGCAGAGGAGTGATGTCACTTATGCCCCAAAATGGCCCAATGGGGTTCAGTGCTCCATGCAAGCTCCAGGAGCTGTAGGGAAGCTACAGTTGGGTGGACACATTACCAGGCTGCCTTTCACATTAACATAGTGTGGACTCTTCACTGCGAACTTCATGAGGGAAGCTCTCCGAGGCCAGGATTGCAATGCTAGAAGGTCACTGGGGCCTTTTGCAGGTATGATAGGGTGTAGATGCGACAACATGCCCGGTGTCCATTAAGGCCTCTGGATGGTGCAGGTCCAAGTAACAGCCTTACATCTCATTGTGATTTGGACCACCAAAAATGATACTGTATGATAGAGGGCAGATGCGCATACAGATAAAGTCATGTTTCTGTAGAGACATCCAGACAGTGCATGCAAAGTCACAGCTACAGATACCAGATTTACTTCAGACCAACAAGAAGTGTAGATTGCATGGTGCAGGCCCAAGTTGTGAGAGCACTTAATTTGTGGATATATCTTCAGACCTGTTTAGGTACAGGGATGCAGAGGTCACAATGGAGTTGTTAGGAGGTCACTGGGGAGGTTCAGCATGAATGTTCGGACATAGTTGTTCCGACAGATAAATCTGTCTGTGCTTAATATCCATTGAAGCCTCTGGAGGATGCAAGTCCAAGTCACAGCCTTCAATCGTAGTTGTAATTCAGACCAACAAAGGCCAGAAGATCACAGTGGTGACCTGAGTGAGAAGATTAGTATGTCATTCTGTTTAGGGAAAGGGAATCCCCAATCTAAGTGAATTAAAGATGAAGCTGGGTGGGGCTCACACAAGACAAGATTAACTGGCAAGGATAGTGAAACTCATTGGGTAAAGGAGCTAAACTGAGTTGGCACTCCTGTATATCCCCCAAACACTCCTATACCTGTAGGATGACACTCCTTTGCACCACTGCAATAATCTCTCACAGCCTTTGCAAATTTTAAGAAGTTTTATATTTGCAATAAAATTATTATGTGGGATGTTAAGTACAGAGCGGATCTCAAACTGCTGTCCGCATGCCTGACAATATTTGACACATACCTTTTTTACAGAGCACCGCTGTCCAGATGATTGACATAATGGGTGGTCCTGAGGAACGCTGTAGCAGCTGGCACACTACTGTGGCCAACATACACTTCATCATCATCATCATCACCATCATTTATTTATATAGCGCCACCAATTCCACAGTGCTGTATAGAGAATATTTGTCAGTAACATCAGTCCCTGCCCAAATGGAACTTACAGTCTAAATTCCTTAACACACACACACACTTGTGGTAATTTTGTCAGCAGCCAATTAACCTACCAGTA
The DNA here is from genome assembly GCF_038048845.1 of Mixophyes fleayi. Lineage (NCBI taxonomy): Eukaryota > Metazoa > Chordata > Amphibia > Anura > Limnodynastidae > Mixophyes > Mixophyes fleayi. The sequence goes on along the minus strand of NC_134402.1, from coordinate 189,439,877 downwards.
TGTTTTTGGAGTGTGGGAGGAAATTGGAGCACCCAGAGGAAACCCACACAAACACAGGAAGAACATACAAACTCCGCACAAACAAGGCTGTGGTGAGAAATCTCACTGTACCAAGAGAGTGTTACAAACAGAAAAGTATACTACTTACACGCATCAGCATTTTTTATTTGGCACACAAAAATGAAGATGGAGGAGGATGTGAGGATGGCAGATAGAGTTAATTCTGCAGCTTAGCTGAATGAATGTCTTCCCTCATTGATGGACAACTTGAACATAGCGTGCACAAGATTTACCACAATCTTTCAAAATGGCCTTATATTATATCTCTATTTTGTCTCTATTTTTCTAGGGCAGCAAAGAAAGGTATCATTGGCAGAGCCAAAATGTCAAGCAAAGTGGAGTTGATGATATGGTGCTTCTTTCCAAAATCACAGAGGATGCCATAGTGGAAAACCTCAAGAAAAGATACATGGATGACTACATTTTTGTATCCTTCCCTAGCCCAACCTTATGTACATAAAGCATATATATTGAACTATTTCTTTGGGGGACTCACTATTTAAAATTAGTTTAAAGGTTAGTTTATCTTATTTAATTAGTAATTATGTTAGCGGTCTGACAGGTCATTTTTTTGTTTTGTTATTTTATATAAAATTGAGATACAAGTTACATTACAGAAGATTTGCTGTACACAGTATAAAAAAACACCAATCTAAGGTCCAGCCGCTGCTACTACAGAATTTGTGCTACCTTATGAATAAATAAATAATAAGAATCATATATAGAAATGGATAATGACATAAAAGTTTGTTGGAGAAGGTGCAGGCATGTGGCAGAGGGTAGAGAGGACCCTGATTGTGAGAGCTCTTAATATACATGTACGTAATAATGTTTCCTTTTAATGTTTTTCATTTTTTCATGAACACACAACATCGAAAATATTAACTGCACCATCATAAGATCATTTAAAGCATAGCAATAGGGTGTGCACTGTGTTAATTAGCTGTGTTGCTTGTGTGGGAGGGAGAAGTTGAAGAGAGAAGCTGTGGTTTATACAAACAAGAGTCCTTAAATGGACAAGACAAAGACAGGGGAGGAAGGAAGAGGTAGCCTTGTGCAGCCCGTTATTTATGACTATGACACATCCAACAGGAAAGCACAAATATATGTCAACATAATGTACATAATTTTTTTTGCATATATCAGTGTTTTAAAAATGATTTACTAATGTGTCATTCAGATCTGTGTCACTTTCTGTGCACAGACTTGGTGGAAAAGTATTAGCTTCTATTTTGCTAATCTAAAAAGAAAACCATAGGGCCTGATTCATTATGGAAAGGAAAGCGAAAAGATGAGTAAATTTGAACCTTGGCAACACCATGTTGCAATGCAAGGGGTGCAAATGTTATTTTGCACATAAGTAAAATACTGGCTGTTTTTTCATGTAGAATGCAAATACTTGATTTATATATTGAAAAAAAAAAAGTAGTAAATGTTCTCTAATGCAAGGGGTGCAAATTAGTGTTTTATTTTGCACATAATTAAATACTGGCTGTTTTGTAATCTAGCACACAAATACTTGATAGCTTCATTTTCACACTGATATTAAAAGTTGATCTAGGACATGCCCTACCCCAATTATAAATCTGTCCTCACATATTAAATTTACCTCCCCCTCCAATGCAACATGGTTTTGTCAAGGTTCAGAGTTACTTATTTTTTTTTGCTTTACTGTCCTTAATGAATCCAGCCTAGATAAATATGCAGTAGTGCAAAAAAATAAATCACATATGAGGTTGGTGGCTCATCATTAACAATTATTTGGATCATAGATGTGTGTGTATATATTAGTCAGTGTATTTAGTAGTGAGATCTCATACTAATCATTTGAATCCCAGTCTACTATCACTAACTTTTTATGTAATTGAATTGTCTTACAATAAGCTCCCCTGTTGTTCTATAACTTTCCATGTTCTTGTATTGCTGTTTAATATTTTTGTCCTTCACTGTTACACTGCTATCATATTCAGCAAATGTGCATTTTTGAGCATGGATAACTAATAAAATTGAGCAAATGTATAATTTTTAGTTGGTAATCTGGCTTTTAATTGGACTTTCAATGATAATTTTCTATTTATTTTGTGGCCTTTTTCTTTATATTAATTCAAGAGTTGCCACATATTTTTTATGTTGATAGGCTAAATTAATTATTTAAAATCAAAAATATGACTCACAGTGCCTAAAGGAGCAGACACAATTAGGGTCAGATTCGACCAAGAAACAGACCAGAAGGTCACAACTAGTAGTATCAGTATACAGCAACCAGTAAAAATGTGGATGATCACATTTATAATAGATCTCTTAATTTATTTTGCATTGTTTTAGATCATTGGTATAACCCACATAACAATAATTGTATTATATAATTGAATATGGTCACATCACAAGTAAAAATTGTGGATGTGAGAACCCTCAGGAAAGAACTTGTATGTATGTCTAGCAAAATAGCCTACTATGTCAGCTTTTGTTTTTCTCATGTTGACATCAATAAAAAAAATATATCCAAGATGTTCTCTGTTCAGAAGTTCCTTAAGTATGATATTTCTGTTAAACTCAGGGTCATTCCTTCCATGAGTATAGATAAGATCCTCATCTCAGTAGGCACAATCCTAGTGTTCTTACATTGCCTACTGGCACCTAACTTGCATATGCATCCACCTTAGCATTGCTTCATTCACTGACCATGCTCTGAAATAATTGTTCGCACACACGTGGAATATGCAAGAAATGTACTTTTAAGTTTCACATACAAAACTGTTGATGATTGTGCACAAGCAAACTTTACAAGCCGGACCCGGCTTGCAAAGGTAAGGTTAACCCTTACCCTAGCCCTAAATTCTAACTCCCAACCCCAACCCTAACCTTAACTACAAACCCTAACCCTAACTCCGAATCCTAACCCTAACTCCTAACCCCTAAAATAATACTTACATTGAATGAAGATGAATTAGTGGCGCTATATAAATGAATAGATGATGACGATGATGATGATGATGATGAATGGCAGCCAGGTCCGCCCATTGGCTCTTTAAGAGGAGTTGCGTTTTGACGTGACGTCATTTTCCTCAGTTGGCAACACATTGGGTTGTCGCATCACTTCATCTGTGTCATGGTAAGTCGTTTTTTTTTCTTCAGGTCAGGATAGTAGTCTTCGGAGTTGTCATGTTGTAGTCACTGTCGGGGTAGTCAGTATCGTTAAATGGTACTACTCCGGCATAAATGTGCTGATGCTCATATGTCTGCTGGGGGGGGGGGGTTCCTAGTGCCTGGAAACCCCCTTCCAGCCTGGGGCACAATGCTTGAGGCGGCTGGACGATGCACCCGGGAACAAGCCATTAATAATAATTTTTTAAATTGGCCTTTGTTTTATATATTAAATAAGGAGTCTTCGGTATAATATCCTTTAAACCCGGAATCTCATTAATAATGACCAATGTCATTTAATGACCCCTTCAATCGACTTATAATGTGAGTTGTACTGTATAATAAATGAGACTTCCATTGTTTCATTTCTATTTTGATTTTTTCTTCTTTAGTAGTTAACAAAGAACTTCTATCTTGATCATGAATTAATTTTTAATGTTATAATTTAATTGATTTTCATTATATCCATTCGTTAAAAACTGTGTTTTCATGATCTCTGCTTGCTCCACAAAAATATGTGATTCTGTGCAATTTCTCCTAATTCTTTGAAATTGACTAGTTGGAACATCATTTAACCATTTAAAATAATGATTACTTTACACAGAAATATAAGAGTTGGAGTCCGTTGGTTTATCATAATTGGAGGTACACAATTTATCTTCTTTTACGAAGATCTTTAAATCTAAAAAATGGACTTCCTTTTTGCTTTTTTTAAAATCACAAATTTATATTAAGACCATTGTTGTTCGATCCTTCACAAAATATGGCAAGGGAATTTTCATCCCCTTGCCATATAAACAACACATCGTCTATATACCTCTGCCAGGAAACCAGGTTCGCCCCTATGGTGGGGTTATTCCATATAACCATATGTTCCCACCATCCCATAAAAATGTTCGCATAACTGGGGACGAAACTAGTTTTCATGGCGGTGCCTTGTTTTTGCACAGGAGTAGTAAAATGCCATTATTTGGCCACAAATAGAATTTAATTTTGACAACGGCTCACGGATTGCCCTTGTAAGGTTATTAATACCACTATTCGTTTGCACCAATGAATTGTCAATTCTCTCTATGGTGGTACATAATTGCATTTGGTTGTCCTGTATATTCCACAAATATCGAAAACCTTTCCTAAGCTGCCTTTGGATCCCACTCAGAGAGTCCTGGTGGAAGGCAACCAAATTCGCCTGCACCTCACTAGATTGGCGTATGGATTCAGCCAAATTAGGGGCAGATGACTGTTGTCCTTGGCTTGGTAGTGCATTTTCAGGAGAGACTGGTGGTGCAGACTCAGCATGCTGCGGCATCCATATCCTCGGTGTCTCCAATTGTGCCACTAGATTCTTGGGCTTGGGATGTTCCTTTGAAAAAAACCAAAAACATTAATAACCATTACCTGTACAAAAGTTACAGGTGCTTTTCATTACAGGAAAATGATTCATAGCATTTTTACCCTTCCCCCACCACTACAACATAGGTGGATTTACCTTGCAAGGAGTCATCCTAATTCTGGGTAGGGACTGCTTGCGCTGGGGGTGTCTGCTTTTGGGCAAAGGCTGTGTGTGCAACAATGTAAATTGTTTGATATTATTATATTTTTCATGTGCAAAAACATTCAGCAACAAAAAAAATAGAAAAATACAAATGCTCAGACTTCTGTTTGCAATGTGCAGAAATAACACTTACATGCTGTAGAATTACTGTTTGAACATAAAGGATAAACATTATAGAGTACTCACCAGTCTTAGTTTGAGACACAGATCTGCCGTCGATGCCCATGAGGAGCTCAGTAGGAATTAACTGTTTGAATTCCTCCTCATAAGATGTGTAGGTCATCATATGAGCAGGCCCACCTCCAGTTTCAGCAGCTGCTCGCCTCTCCTCTGCCATCTTCTTTTTTACTCTTTTTAATGTAACTGATGCGTTTGCAGCAGTTGTCAATACTTCTCTTAATCTGGGCCACCGCATTAACAGCATCACATGATTGCGTACTTGCCAACATTGGCAATTAGTGTTCCGGGAGATCGGGGAGAGGTGGGCGTGTTGGGGGCGGGGCCCTGCAGGTCACTTCATTTGGCCCATTACCAGCAATTTTTTGGGAACCAATTACAGTAGGGGCGGGGCCACAATGGGGCGTGATTCGCATCATAAGCTCTGCGCCCCCCCCCCCCCCCCGCCACCTTACTATTGAGTTCTTTGGGATTGGGGAGGTTTGCCTGCTCTCTCTGGAGTGCGGGAGGACTCCCAGAAATTCGGGAGTCTCCTGGACATTACGGAAGAGTAGGCAACTATGCATTATTGTGACAGCTACAAAAGTGGAAGCTGCTAAAATCAATTTATAGGCCATAACAGGTGCTTGAAAGGGTGGGGTTATCCTGCAAGGAACATACACACAACATTTTTTCCCCCAGCACACTGCTATAGCCAGCAACAGATCTGCCATTTCTACTGTAGATAAAAATGCAAAAGTCTTTGTTGCACACATTTGCAAATGTATGTTTAAGCCATCCGCCACGCCAAGGCGCTTTTGCTAATAGGATGGTCCTACTCTAAACAATGAGAGTCCCATATATTGTGACAGCAGCTGCTTTTTTTCTATCAAAGGTGGTCTTTTTGCAAGGCTCCCCAAAATCCTCTCATACACTGGGACTAAATTGTGTATGAGGGCACAATTCTCAGCAGAACAAATTCACACATTTTGCCCGTACTTAGTTTTGCCCACAGAAGAGTCTGCCTCTTCCTCTTGCTCCTCCTCACTTCCTAGCTCCTCTCTCAGTTCCTCTCCACTCTCCCTAGCCTCCTCACCTCTCTTGACAGACAAACACAGAGGGAAAAGACAAACAAAAAAAAGAAATAGACTGACAATAAAAACACAGGGGAAAGACAAAACAACAAATAAATACACTCACAAACCAAGGACAGGGGAAATACAGTAAACAGCAAAAAACAACACTCACCAAAAGAAAAATATTAATAAACACATACAAAATAAGACAAACAAGGACAACTAAACAATATAAGAATGAAAAAAAAAACCACAAACCTCACTTTCTACACTCCTCAACACACATTAAACTCTCTCCAACACTGTCACCTGCTCTCTCTAACTCCTGAAACCCCTATCAACTCAAAAAAGTAAGTACCTTGCTTTTTATAATATTAGTGAGCTCAAAATCATGCGTGTTTTCCATTAAAAACTTGCAACCAATCAGAAAGGAGTATTGGTTTGAAAATGGCAATTTTCAGCTAAACACGGGTTTAAATCGCCACAAATCACGAGAGATGATTTGGTATTTCAGACTAAAACTCACTACTTAATACATATGGCGATTTTGCACTTAAAATCGCCGGTTATCTCTCGCGAATTGCAGCAATTTTAAATTGCTGAAATAATCACAGTTTGATACATTTACCCCCACAGGTAAATGTATTAAACTACGGATTTTGCAAGTTGACGATATTCGGTGACTTTCCAGGGGACATTTAAATGGCTATGTCTTCAAAGGCAAAACTTGTTTTAAATTTCTCCTGCAAACTTGCCGAATATCAGCGACTTGCAAAATCCACAGTTTGATACATTTACCCCAGATGTTTACAAATCATACGATTCTACTTTAAAAATTGTCTTTCATGCTTTGTAATATTGTTCATTGTATACATTGTACTGTTCTTGTTTAACTATTTGACTTGTGAAAATAATACAAATTTTTCTTTTCAAAAAAAAATATGTAAATATCCCCTTTTAACAACCCAGAGACTGTTCCTGTAGACATGAATCAGGGATGAAATTGGACTTTGACTCTTCTATAAAGGCTCACACTCGCTAGAGGCATGTGTAAAACTGAATAGTCAATAACAGAATTTTTGTAAGAAATTATTTGAAGGAAAGATCAACAAATGCAGGTAGTCATAAGCATCAGTGGGAACTTCTCAGCCTGAGATTTCAGCAGTGTGTTACACTTGTAGAGTGGATGGAGGGATTAACATTCATTACTGGTTATGATATGCACTACCCCCACGATTGGTACTGTTATTCACTTTGAAGTCAATCCCTGCTTCTGTCAGGCAAGTATAAGACCCAGCTGAAATCTCTGGGTCAGAAAAATCCAACCTTTGGCAATAAATGGTTGTTAAGAATGAAAAAGTCTGCAAAATATATCAGTATATTCTGAGAGGCTCATGTTAAGTTGAACGCAAATTATGTTCTTGGCATTCTTGGTGCTTTTTACATCTGATCATGCGCAGAAACCACTAATTTTGAAATCAGTGCTTTATGTGCTTGTCTAGAAGTATTTTATGACAAGAGCGCAATTTGGGTTCAACTTAACATGAGCCACTGAGTCTGTCAAGGTAATATTATTTCTATATATACATGTAGAATACTGCATTTGGGTACATGTCATGATGGGCTGATTGCAGTGATATATTGCTACAGTGTACCACATGAAATATCTCTAGGGCTCCCATGATTTTCATTTTGGAATGAAAAACTGGGATATTTGTGACCAGAATTAGCCACTTTATATTTCATTTTGGACCCAAATGAGGTTAAACAATTATAAGTGCATATTTCCACTTACCCTGTTAATTTTTACACTTAATAGGCCTGAGTCATTAAGGTGAGCAAAGTATAAAAAAGAGTAACTTTGCACCTGGGTAAAATCAAGTTGCTTTGGAAGTGGAGGTAAATTTAAAATATAGGGACAGCTTTATAGTTGAGGTAGGGCATGTCCTAGATTAAATTTCAGTGTAAAAAGAAAGCTATCAAGTATTTCTGTGCTAGATTAAAAAACAGCCAGTATTTAATTATGTGCAAAGTAATAAAATAATTTGCACCTCTTGCATTGTAACATGGTTTGTCCTGGAAAACATTTACTCCTCTTTTTGCCTTACTTTCCTTAATGACTCAGGCCCAAAAAGTTATGGGCATATGTAAATTTTTCAATATATACATCTTCATGCAACAAATATGAGTCCATATCTAGATTTGTTTATATCATAGATTTGTGTCCCCTTACGTTAGGAAATGCGGGTTGGGGATGGGTAATTCTAACTTGGGTACAGTAAAAGCATGTTCACGCAAGTGTAGCACGCCCCTTGGAAATAGCTAGGTGTCTCAGAAGAGGCTTATATCATACAGGTACTTGAGGGCTGGTTCAGTAATATGCAATGATGATTGTTGTGGGTGTAGAAAGACTGGAGTCACAATTTTCAGGAGTGAAACAACACATGTTTACTCAGCATGACAAAAATAACTAGAATGCAGAACACAGAACAGGAACTTCCCAGCATGCATAATGAATGACCTCACTTCCTGCCAGGCACTGGCAGGTCATACATTAACATCTTAAACCTTCCCTTTTAGATATATACAATAGGTTAGGCCTAGAGCAGGGGTGGGCAAACCTGTCCTCAAGGGCCATATCCAGTTCATGTTTTTAGGATTTCTTTAATCATGTACAGCTGAGTTAATCTATTTGGCTGGGTCAGTAATTATCCCACCTGTTTCTACAGACAGAAATCCTAAAAACATGAACTGGATATGGCCCTTGAGGACAGGTTTGCCCACCCCTGGCCTAGAGTGACAGTGGGATAGTATGGAGCTGCAAGCTAATGGGAGAAAGGGCCATGGAAGAAGTAACACTAAGCTACTAAATCTTGGAATTTCGGGTTAGGCTTAGATACCCAACCAGACCTCGTGATGATAGGAAACGTCACTGGTTAATGATTGCCCAAAAGCCAACCTGAGCAGTCAGGCAGGACAAGTGATAGTCTTGAGTCTGAAAGTATGTTCACGGGTCTGTCAGATTTTGACTCCTGTGAAGTGTGAATGAGTTCAAGGTCAACCATAGTTGGATTGGTTGCTGGAGGAACTTCCTCAGGCACACTCAGCAGGTGGTGATGGTTCTGTTCATAAGTGGCTAATAGGTAGTCAATCTCAAACCACACTGAATAAGAGTCCACAAAAACTAGATGTTCCTTTCCTCTCCATTCAAAAATGTCTGCAGCAGTCACAGGCCAGAGCACGTCCCCAATCCTGTGTCAGTGCAAAGTTTCTTTTGGCTGATGTGCTTTGAGAGCATTGCAGGGACCACATATGGAGACTTCTCTTTCAATGTCACTGAGTATGTTCTTCTATTTCTCAGTACATCTAAGTACCTCATTTAAGCATATTATTCTTGCTGACTTACATACTCTACTGGGTACACTGAGTTCTTTCACGGAACTTCAGCTCTCCTCAGGGTAAACTAGAGGTGTATGGGTGTAATTATTGAGGGTAGTAATTAGAGACAACTCTGTTTAACAGCAGGCCCAGATTTACATTTCTAGGATCATCTAGGACACGTTATTCTGTCCCTTCTCCTATAAAACTTATCTCTGAAAGAGGGCTTCATGGTTCCACCTCACCTGTGTGAGATAAATACACAGAACTAATTCAGCTAATTGAGCCATTGGTTAAATGTTTAGAATGTATAAATAATAGATTCAGAATATACAAAATAAGAACAATTTAATATAGAATGCTACCCCTGCAACTTTACCCATCTAGGACAAGACCTATGTGGTCTTTGCATATAAAGATTTGTTGGAAAAATAGTTTTAGTGTATGAGTGAAAACTTCAGCTAGAGGAGATCTTGCTGCTCTGGAGAAAAGTTGTTTGGTCTGTTACGTTGTGTGGGCATGTGCAAGATTTCTTTCCAGGGCCTGAACTGTCTCCTGATTGGATTTAACTTCCTTTTGTTCACATGCACCTGGAAAATGTCTGTACATTTCTCAAATAACAATATAGTTATTTAGGATTGATCCTATTTCATTCATTACCTCTTAAAATTGGTATTACATTTTGTGTTTTTATTCCTGTTTTTGTTACTAAAATGTCTCATTCATCATTGTGTCTTACTGCAGCATTTACTGCTATGTGATGCTGAACTTTGTATCTTTTTCACATACTTTTTCACTACTTGTTATTATATCTGATTGCATAACATGTACATCTAAAAATTTTAACTCTTTCCTTCACTCTGCAACCAGACATATATAGGTTCTGTATTAATCTCTGTTAATCCATTTAAGCAGATGCCCTATTTCACAGACCGAGAAATCGAATTATATCAAGGGGCCGTAAGTCATTCTTCCTTCTATGTTTTATTTTGTGTATGTTTTGTCCATGAAGATTTGATGAGGGTGTTTTAATTTTCATGCACAATATGTCAGTACAAACTGTTTTCTGTTTATGACCTGTCAAGCATTCAGGAAATCATCAGATACTGCACCTTGAACAGGACATACCACAAGTGCAAAACAATCACCAATGTGTATCTGTCCTAAGGAGCAATGATCCCTGCTCTTAGACAGTTGTGTGTGTGTGTGTGTGTGTGTGTGTGTGTGTGTGTGTGTGTGTGTGTGTGTGTGTGTATCTATATATGTTATGTAAGGTGTGCGTGCACTTTAAAATATATGTATTTTTATATATACAATTATAGTGCCTGCATACCAAAATCCCATACATGTGACATTCCATACTTTTTAACTTGTCTTATTTATATATTCATGAAAAAAAATCTCATATGCAGCGACTGGTGGAGAAAATTGGAGATTAATGAAAGTGAACTAGGACATGTAGTTAAAAGGGTTTGCTGTTGGGAGAAGGCACTCTAAAAGTAATTATAAAATACATTGTATATGGAGCAGCTTTATTTGTCAGATGGTACTAAAAACGATGTCAAGTTGTGAATTTATTTCTTTTTCAGGCTCAGTATGAGAATCCCCCACATATCTACGCATTAACAGACAACATGTATCGCAATATGCTGATTGATGGAGAGAACCAATGTGTCATCATCAGGTGAGATTATGCTAGAATTTCAGTGTTGATCTTCAAGAACAGGTGGTGGAACCTGGTGTGGTCTTCTGCTGCTGTAGCCCATCCACTTCAAGTTTCAATGTACTGTGCATTAAGAGATGCTCTTTTGTATATCACACAGCATGGTTTTTTCAGTCACTGTCTCCTTCCTGTTAGCTTGAACCAGCCTGGCCAATCCCCTCTGATCTCTCTAACAAGACATTTTCACCTATAAAACTGCCGCTCGCTGAATGTGTTTTGTTTTCCACACCATTCTCTGTAAACTCCAGGGATGAATGAATGCATGATAATCCCAGGAGTTCAGCAGTTTTTGAGATTCTCAACCACCTAATGTGGCAACTAAAATCTTTCCAAGGTCAAAATCACTTAGCTTATATTTATTTCTCAGTCTATTATTTGGTCTTAACAATAAATGAAAACATTGAGCATGTTTTTATGCATTGAGTTGCTGCCACATGATTGGCTATTTAGGACTTTAGGACTTAGACAAATTAGGGCTCAGTCAGCAATTCTAATATAAAACATGTATTGGTGGGTGTGGCTAAGTGAAATGTTCAGCATATTGGGCCAAATTCATTAAGGAAATTAAGGCATAAAAAGGAGTACATTTGCTCCTGGACCAACCATGTTACAATGCAAATTAATTAATTTATTGTATTGCACGTAAAGAAAATACTGGCTGTTTTTTCATGTAGCACACAAATACTTGATAGCTTTTTTTATGCTGAAATGTAAATTGATCTAGGACATACCGTAACCCAACTATAAATCTGTCCCAACATTTTAGATTTACCACCCCCACCAATGCAACATGGTTTTGCCAAGGTGCAAAGTCACTCTTTTTTTTGCTTTCCTTTCCTAAATGAATCAGGCCCATTATGTCAGCGATACCCTCACATAATATGCTGTACATTCCTCATTTCCACCCTCATGTACACATCTAAAACCATTATCCATTGCCAATCCATTCTGCCATGGGCAACCACTGGTCCACTTTTGCTAGTCTCCTATATATCTGAAGCCAATTTCCATCTACTTCATTTTTTAATTTAATGATATATTTAAATATATGTCTTGTTCTCTTATTTGAGCAGGTTGATACTGTATATCTACAGCTGCAATTATGAACTCCCTCCTGCTGAGTTAGCTGCTAGTCAGGGTCAGGTAAGGTCATATGTAAAGATGTGGTAACAACATGATAACAGGGACAGATGTACAGTTTAGGATAAAGGAAAGAAGGTCTGAATGCGAGGGCTAATGTAGTCTTGATTCAACTATTGCACTCCAGCATGACTGTTTAAAGCTTTGGATTGTAATACTTTCAATTTCAGATGAGGTGAGTATTTACAATTCTGCAATGTTGACACATTAGTAACATTTTGTGCTTTATGAACCAATGTACATATACATCTATGTACTAACGTAGTCAAAGTGCTCCATGTTTGGCTATGTGTAGGAATTGTTCTGCATGATAACGAATGCAAGCTGTAGCTCAACCCCGATTCCTCCTCTAGGCACTCCCCTCTCCAGACAGCCAATCAGAGGGACTGAGTGGAAATGCGCCACTCTTTCCTCCATACTTGTCTTAGCATATAGACCTCTTTATAGGTATAATGATTAGTGAGGAAAGTAACCATATATATTTTATATTTTACTTTTGTCATTTTAGTGGTGAAAGTGGAGCAGGAAAAACTGTGGCTGCTAAATACATCATGGGCTATATATCCAAAGTGTCGGGAGGAGGCAGCAAAGTACAGGTATCCTGAATGTTCATCAGTCATTATGTGGCTCTATTTAATTAAGATAGAATTGAGACATTTTGTGATATTAAAAGCACTTTCCATCTTCAGATTACTTTATTGTTTGGCTTGTATACATACTCCTGCAACTTTTACTAAATACATTGCTTTTTAACTATATATATATACAGCAGTGACTGGTAACACTTCAAGGTCCACAGCTATAACAAATAAATCTGACAATTCAATATAACTTTGGGGTAACTAGATTTTCCTCTAGCTTTTTAAAGTTATATATAAGGCTAGATCAGACAATGCAATTCTGAGAGGTTTCAGTCTTATTCTCCATTTTATGAACTGCCAAGCATCACCCATGGCTCCAACTCTAACTGAATAAGTGATAGGGCTGCAGATGAAGCTCATTGGGGCTTACAATAGAGAGTAAGGGGCAGATTCAATTGGGCGCTCATTTTTGGTTGCATCTCTATGGGGCGCAAGCAAAAATAAGTGTTACTTCTATGGCCATTCCGGAGACACCTAGTGCGGATTTTTACAATTGAATTCCCCCTAAGAGTTGTGTTCAACAGTGCACACAGAGAAACACTTGGAATAGTTGCAATAGTTGGATAAAATAGTGAGGAACAGCAGAGGACTTGCATGATATACTAATAAGAGGTTCGCCTATAGATGAGCAAGATTTTACTGTCTGATCTGTAACATTTCAGAAACTCATCATTTTCATTCATCCTTGTAGATTTATGTACTAATATCTGGGCTTAATTTGTGCTTGAATGCACAGGAACACAGGTTTCATTTTTAAAGTAATTTTTAATGTCCTACTAACATTTGAGCTCCACTTGTTTTTTTTTTAATCTGAGTTCCAAACCTTTTCTATAAATTAAGCAATGCTAACAACATACAATTTTACAGAAAGTACAATGGCTGTGGTTTCTTATGAAGTTTTAAATCCATGATGTTGAATGGTTTATTTTTTTATGTGTTAGTTGTTTCTGACAATGTCAAACACATTCTACATGAATTTGTGTAAGCCATTGATTGCCTTCTCCTTCCATAAAATGTGTGTGCAAAAATGTGCTACTGTATCATTACATGGCAGTGATGGACATTCAGATACACATACAGCTATAGAAATCACATTTCACAATATGTCTTTATTTTCCAGCATGTTAAAGACATAATCCTCCAGTCTAATCCTCTTCTGGAAGCATTTGGCAATGCTAAGACAGTCAGAAACAACAATTCAAGTCGATTTGTAAGTTGTGGAAATGTTGGATTTATAAACAGATAACGTTATCAGTGTTCTGCAAATATGTATAATTATATTTAAAGTAATTTAACAACATTCAACATGATTACAAATTACATAAACTGCATAACAGAGTGATGTAAAAAAAAGTTGGAGAAATAAAATAAATGTGTTAGGAAGGTATGAATGAGTAAAATTAGTGTTCTAGGCAGAGAAAGAAATGTAAAGCACATTAGGTGGTAAATGTATCAAATTGCAATTCTGGCAAGTCGCCAATATGGGTGGAGTATGCAATTCCTGCACTGGAATTGTTGGCACTTAACCTGTGATTAGCATCATTGTCAACGTCAGCCAATCAATCACACTATCGACATTGTGAACCTGTCAGCACAATGGAACTGTCGGCAAATAGCCTGCCCACGTGTTCATGTCGACAGGTTAAGTGCCGCCATTTCCAGTGTCGGAATTATGACCGCTACAGCGGGCTATGCAGATTTGCAAATAATATTAATAGTAACTAACCCTCAATATTTAGTAACTTACAGAGGCATGTATAACATGACGCAAAAGTAAAAGACCTGCAAAATGTCTACAAGTTTTTACAGCTAACAAATTTGATGTTTATATAGGGTAAATACTTTGAGATACAATTCAGCCGTGGGGGGGAACCTGATGGAGGCAAAATATCTAATTTTCTTCTGGAAAAATCCCGCGTTGTCAATCAGAATGAGAGCGAACGCAACTTTCATGTATTCTATCAGGTAAATAAAATTTACAGAACATTTTTGCTGTTACAGTGTACCCTGAAGTCTTTATATATTAAGACTAAGAAGTATCACTATGAGTTTGTCAGTATAGTAATTTTCCAGTGTTCAGGATGATGACAGGATTGTGCTGTAACATTTAAATGTACATGGAAAAAAATGTAGTGTGTATTTTCTCTTCTGTGGATGACCCGTTACCCCGTCTTGACATCTACAGTTGATAGAGGGAGCATCACAAGAACAGAAACAAAATCTGGGCATCATGACTCCTGATTACTATTTCTACTTAAATCAGTCTGACACTTATAAAGTGGATGGGACCAATGATAAGAGTGATTTCCTTGAGATGATGGTAAGTATTTTTCGCTTCTACTGCATATCAATAATATGTATATAATATGTGCTATATGAACATAACTCCTTTCTCTCTCTCATGTTTTGTTCATGGCGTTGTCCTCGTCTGGTGTTCACATAGAACGCCATGCAAGTCATTGGTATTACATGGGAAGAGCAGCAGCTGGTCCTACAGATAACGGCGGGCATCTTGCATCTGGGGAATGTCAGCTTCCAAGAGCAGGGAAATTACGCTATGATAGAATGTACTGACCGTGAGTAGCACTTTGTCAGACCTTCTTTCCGAAAGCGACATGTTACATTAATAAGACAAGGGAGGAAAAATGTAGCCTTCTAGTTCCAGTCAGTCAAATCTATGAGTTAAATGTATCTTTTAAGGGGACATGAAATTGCCCTATTGAGATTTATAGAAATTACCAACACAAAAGTTTGATGCAAACATCAATCTTTAAGCGCCGTGGATACCCGACCCCTGGCTTTTTGTAAGCCATGCATCTCATTGGCATCGGTGCCCATCTGATAGAAAGAGAAGCTTCCAGCATGTGTCAATACTGTCTTGTCTACCCACATACAGTTTCCAGGTGCTCGTCATGTATGCAAAATGTCATGCAGTAAGGCTACCCTTAAAGAGTATGACTGATATAAATTAATAACCACTTGGATTTTATAGTCATGCAAATTCTGCTTGTGAATATGACAGTGGATCATGTTTAGTGACAATAATCTTTAAATTGGACTGTAATCATCAGTCAGAAATTAATACAATTCATCCATAAGTATTATTATTATTATAATTATTATTATCATTATTAGATGTAAAAAAAAGAATTCATTATTAGCTGCTGGAAATACATTGCCAGAGTCTATATTGAAGTTATTTTCAGTTATCTATGAAAAACTATGTTCAAAGTCCAAACTTCATGCCAGAAAGAAATAATTTTAAATGTATCTGGAGACTTAAGTTAGGTAGGTGAAATGTATTAATCCAGTTTGGCAAACATATTTGAAGTTATAGCAAATGGTATATATAATACATCAATGGTATATATAATACATGTAAAAGAGCATAACTCAAAGGAAGATTTGATTGTGGTATAAAATGTGCTATTAAATATTAAAATATATTTTTTCTCTAGCTGCTTTGGAATAAAACTTTGGCCTTTGTGGACGAGTAATCATATTGTTTCATGTCCTATCTCATTGTGTTTCAGTCTTGGCCTTTCCGGCCTACTTGCTTGGCATAGACAAAGATCGTCTAAATGGAAAACTCACCAGCCGAAAGATGGACAGTAAATGGGGAGGACGCTCAGAGTCCATCACAGTCACTCTAAATGTGGAGCAAGCCACTTACACCCGGGATGCCCTGGCTAAGGCTCTATATGCACGGGTGTTTGATTTCCTGGTGGAGGTGAGCAATCAGGAAGGGAACAGGTTCTGACTGAGATATCACAATATAGACTGCACAAACATCAGGTTAGATATCTCAAACTAAAAAACACAAGTCAATTCAGGTATATTTTAATGACAAAACTCAATGGCTTTGTTAATAGATATATGAGAATTGCAACTATACGGGGTATGTCTATTAAATAACGAGACTGATTAAATAACTCACCTTTATTTATTGGTATTACAAATTTAATGTTTCTCCCCTTCAATATACTCCCCATTTGCACTAATACATCGCTGTAATCTTGTTTTCCACTGGTCGAAGGCATGGAGCAAATCAATTTCTGTCACTTGTTTCAACATATCTGCCGTTTTCTTCTTTACACCATCAACTGACTCAAAATGTGTCCCTTTAAGCACTGATTTAACTTTTGGGAAAAGATAACAATTGCAAGGTGCTAAATCGGGCAAATATGGAGGATGTTCAAGTGTAGTAATGTGTTTGTCGGTCAAAAACTGCTTCACAGAAAGTGCTGTGTGAGCAGGCGCATTGTCCTGGTGAAGAAAGAAACCATTTTTCCACAGTTGCAGCCGTTTCTTTCTGACTCTTTCTCTCAGCTTTTGCAAAACTTCCTTATAATAATGCTGATTAACTGTTGTGCCTTCTGGAACCCATTCTTCCAAAATTACACCCTCGATATCGAAAAAAAACAATGAGCATTGTTTGGAATTTTGACTTGCTTTGACGAGCTTTTTCATTCTTGGTAATGACGCTGTTTTCCAGTGCATTGACTGTTTTTTGGTTTCAGGATCGTACTGGAAGATCCAGGTCTCATCACAAGTAATTACTTTATGAAACAGGTTTGGATCTGTGTTAAGTTTCTGCAGAATGTCAAAACAATAATCCTTGCGACGTTCTTTTTGCTCTGGTGTAAGAACCCTTGGGACCATCTTGCACAAACTTTCGTAATGTTAAGATCCTCACGCAAATTGTTCCATACGGTGTCTTTATCCAATGTTCACGGATTCAGCTATCATTCGAACACGAGTCGGCGGTCTTTTCGAACAACCTGACTGATTTTTTTCTACATTTTCTTCGGTTCTTAAAGTGCAAGGTCATCCAGGGCGTTCATCATCTTCGATATTCTCACGTCCCTCGCTAAATATTTTGTGCCACTCAAACACACGAGCACGAGACAGGCAATCATTCCCATAGGCCCTAGTAAGCATTTGAAAACATTCTGTTGGTGTTTTGTGCAATTTTATTAAAAAATTTAATTTCACATGTTGTTCAACTTTTAAACTTAGCATTTTTTCAGCACTCTACAGAAAACACAACCAAACTAAATGGCGACTCACAGTCAACTGAACGTTATAGTGTGTTGCAGCTTGTCATGCAGGTTCAGACAGGTTCAAGGCTACTACGTATGCAGTTATAACCGGTTTGTTTACTAGATGGAATCACAATCTCGTTATTTAATAGACATACCCCGTACACATAAAATTAATCCTTGGTGACAAACAGTGAACTCAAAGGAGAATTAGGCCTTCCCGAACTAGAGACAAATATACCAAATGCCAGTTTTTATTTATTGGAACTTGTAAAAATCCTTCCATCCCATTACTGTTATGTGTTTACTTTTTACATTTTCATACTTTTTCATATACAACAGGACTGACAAATCACATAAAAAGATACAGAAAGTAAAAGAGGGACATTTTCAGGAAAGTGGAAAGGAAGAGGTGATATTGCCCATAGCAACCAACCTTATGTTTGCTTTCATTTGTAAACTGCATTAGAAAAATGTTAAAATCTGATTTGCTCCCATTTTACCTTTGCACCAACCTCCTTACATATGTCCTCATTGGGTCACATATTTAACTATCATCCCAATGATGGCAGGACCACCTGGCAAAATATACAGTCATGGCCAAAAGTTTTGAGAATGCCGCAAATATTATTTTTCACAAAGTCTGCTGCCTCAGTTTTTATGATGGCAATTTGCATATACTCCAGAATGTCATGAAGAGTGATCAGATGAATTGAAATTAATTTCAAAGTCCCACTTTGCCATGATAATGAACTTTTTTCCAAAAACAACTTGTGACTGGATCACTTATAAATAACTTATGGTATAAATGTATTTAAAGGAAATAGCGCAGGGTGCTTATTTATACACTTACCAATGAACTTATTTTTGATATTGTGTATATTTTGATATAGGAAATTGTTAATTTCTGAGACCAGGGTAGAAAATTAGCTTTTTCTGTTTTAACCTTGCTAAAGGAAATGCCTTATTTCTGATGTATATATTTGATGCAATGAGCCTTTGTTTAGAAAGTCTTTTGTGTATTGTGTTGTGGGGAAATGACTTGTTTGGGGTTTATACCTTTCCTGGGGAATGTGTATTCTGCAACTGTTGGAAGAAAGCTCTCATGCTAATCGGACTTTTTGATGCGTGAGGGTCCACTTGAAGACAGGAAGGTTTAATTAAAACCTTTCTACTAGATTTCCTGTGTCTAAAAACAAGATGCAGGACATCACAGAATTTTTAAGATATCACAGATTGTTAGCTTTGCAATGCATGTAAACTTCCCTTTACAATGCAGCGCTGCTTGAAATTTAATCGCCGAACACACTGAACACGCGGGTGTTGAAAAACCCGCACGTTCATACATTTACCCCTAGATGTCTAAACTGAACAAAATTCACATCAATATTTGATTTCCTAAATTACTTGCTGTTACTTTCAGATAAGTTTCCTATCTCTCCAAGACACAGAATGAAAAGGTAACAACCCCTGCCCCCCTTGTGCGTTTAAGCCAAGAAGATGTGTTGGTCATTTAGATGAAAAGGTTTAATTAGCATGGGACTTCCTTTAGAACAGTTACAAAAACAAATTTCCTCCAACATGGCATACAGTCTCAGAAATCAGTACATTTTCAATAGAAAATCAGTACATTTGGAATATTATACAACGGCGCACTGTTGTACTAATTGAAATGCATTTATACAATAAGTTATTTGTGAACCAGCCACACTCAGGCAGGCATTTTCCAGCTAATTTGAAAATGCACAAATTGCATTCACTTTGCATTCCAATATGAATCAGGCCCAGAATGATTATTTCATAGATGGGCAACAGGTGACCCGAGAGACGCATATGGCTCTCTGTGCCTTCACCTGCGGCCCCCAGCTCTTTCTCGCTTTAGACTCATCTGTACTTATTTCCCCCGGCAGCTTGAACTCTTATTGTATGCTTCATGCCCCACCAAGCTTAACCCCTGGACAAAGCTTATTAACATTAGTTAGTGGGAAGGCTGAGAGGTGTTTTAGAGCAAGTGGGAAATATGAGAGGCATTTTAGAATAAAGTGGGGCATTGCTGTCTCACAGTGCTGGGTTCAAATCCGGCCAGGGCATTATCTGTGTGGAATTTGGAAGTTCTCCCTGTGTTTGCGTGGGTTTTCCACACAGTTGTTTTTGGTAGTTTATTCTAATCATGTTTTTATATTGTTGTTTTTCTTAGTCAATTAATAAGGCCATGCAGAAACCCAATGAAGAATACAGCATTGGAGTGCTGGATATATATGGATTTGAAATATTCCAGGTACATCTCTTTACTCTCTATGTATATGCTTTTAAACCTGCCACATCTGGTTGTACTTCACTGCACATGATTTTGCCTGATACGAAGGTCATGCAGTCATGAAGGTCATGAAGTGTGCAGGGATAGAACATTCACAGGAGCACAAAGTATTTCAGGAAAATAAGGTGCGCTGACCTTGTGGAAAGAAGTGACCTGTCCACCTGTGTAAGTGTATAATGAAGCTGGGTGGTCACTAAATAGGTCACAAATCTGAGATAGGTGAAATGAGAGAGTCTTTGTTGCAAACACACAAGGTTTTAAAAGATTGTATGTACAGAATGAAATCATTATATCTAGAGAGGCAAATACAAGCAGTACACAAGTAAGAGGTATCATGATTCAAGGTTTGCCATTCACAGGATCGCCAGGTCAAGATGAAAGTATACAGATACTCAGGATTAGAATCAAGGTTATAAGGTTATCAGATGTGCAGGATATCTTGGACTGCATTAAAGTGTCACCATCAACTCTCTTACTAGTTCAATGATCTGGCCCAGACTTCTGGGACAGTCAGGATTTTAAGAACCAGCCACATGTACAGTTCATCAACTGCCGAGGAATGCACCAGAGTGGCTTAACTGCTGCATTGCTGAAATAGTAGGAAACCAAAATACAGCATCAACCTTGGTGATAGTATGGTACTGCACCAAAATCCTTAGTCCATAGACACCAGGGGGCAAATGTATTACCCTGAAGATTTTGCAAGTCGCCGATATCAGTGACTTTGCAGGGGAAATTTAAAATGACACTGTCTTTAAAGGCAAAACTTGCCTTTGAAGTCATTTATTTTGAAGTCGCCGAATATCATCGACTTCAAAATCCGCAGCTTAACACATTTACCCCCAGGACTCCGAGTTCTAACGAGTGAGAACAAGCCTGCATGTGACAGGGGCAGTTTCAAAATGTGGAGAGGGAAATGGATGAAATATCAGATATCAGCATGCATCATATTATAACCAACCACCTTAGTTCTATAGGACTTATTTATACAGCACCTTAGTTCTCAGGAAGGAAATCATTAATAAGTGTTAACCACCATATATCTTGTCTCTTCTAGAAAAATGGCTTTGAACAATTCTGTATCAACTTCGTGAATGAAAAACTGCAGCAGATCTTCATTGAGTTGACATTAAAGGCTGAACAGGTAAAATATGTGACTCTGAATTTGAACGCAGGTAGTAAATAGCTTAAGTTGTTAATTTCATTTATAACAAGTAAAGGGTGCAAATATAATGAGTGCATTCACTGTGTCACATTAAAATACATTCTACTGCAGGGTGTAAATGCATGCAATTGTAATGTCACTATTGCAAGTTTTAATGTGCATTTAGAATGTGCTTAGAAGGCATTTCATAAGTTTAGTAAACACAGATCCACAAATGTAGCAACTGATGTGAATGTTTACATATTCTCTGTGCAGTGCTGCATAATATGATTGGTGCTATATAAATGAATGATATTATTAAAAACAGTATAATAGTCTCCTTATAGCCAACCTTAGGGTATCTGCTTCAGGTTTAATGCTTTATACTGAACTGGACCTATACTGAGGCCCCGCTTCACTGTCACCCCAGTTTTGGCAGGCACACACAACCACAACTGCAGTGAAGGTGGATAAAGGAAGAAAATTGCCATTCCTTCACTGTCCTTCAGTCCAGTAGAAGCCATAAGCCTTCACCAGTCCTGACATATAGGTTCACAATCTATATAATTAAATCACTTGGTCTCTCCTAGTGGCATCTGGAGATCCGAAACTAATATAATTTCCTGTGTATTTTTTAGTTGGCCCTCTGCATGCATCGTCCCTGTACAAACTGTTGCCAATACTTACTACACTTATGTAGCTGGCTGTGTTCGGAGTAGTCATGGCACGGTCACTCAGTAGCAGCTCATTCACAGACATAGGGTCTGATTCATCAAGGAAAGGAAAGGAAAAAATATGAGTAACTTTGGACCTTGGCAAAACCATGTTGTTTTGGAGGGGGAGGTAAAGTTAAAATGTGAGGACAGATTTATAATTGTCCTAGATCAACTTTTAATGTCAGTGTAAAAATAAAGTTATTAAATATTTGCATCCTACATGAAAAAACAGCCAGTATTTGCTTATGTGCAAAATAATAAACTTATTTGAACCCCTTGCATTGCCACATGGGTTTGCCAAGGTTCAAAGTTGCTCATTTTCTTGCTTTATTTTCCTTAATGAATCAGGCCCATAGTATTTGTACAAGCATGAGAACAACAAGCTCTACAAGCATGTTTAAGCACACTTTATATGTAACATAGGCTTACAGTTAAACATGGGTGTATATCCAGAAGTACTGCAGTAAGCCTACATCAGACACTTTCTTGTAGTCAAAATGATTTACTGCAAATAGCAAGTTTGGTTGAGTCACAAAGTGTTGCTTATTCACATAGTGTAAGATATTATCAAATAACAACTGGTAATTAATATATGGGGAGTTATACTTACACAGAAGCAGCTACTAAGGAGTGTTTGTGCCAGCCACATTCTTAACACCACTCACATGCATATCTACTGGGCCGCCAAGAGGAATTTCAGGCCCTGGAACAGCAACTTATTGGGGCCACTTCTATAGCTGCTGCCTTGTGTTGGAGCCCTCAAATGTCCCTGCCAATTGTAGCTTGTTTTGAGAAGTTTTAAATGAGGTGCATTGAAATAAAGTGTTTTGAAAATAAAGCAGTGCAATTAATTAAACAATAATAAAACATACGCAATAAAACCTTTGCAAAAAATGTCCTAATGATATTTTCACGCACATTTTGTAGAAACAGGATTTTAGATTTAGAAAATGTAACCATAAGTCACCATGGGTAATAAGAAAAATAAGAAAGACAAATTATATGCAGAAGCAGAACAGTTCTCTCCTTTTTCACCAAAAGACAGATGAGGTTCCCAGAACAATACTTCATCAATAAAGTGCAATAAAGGAAAGGAAACATACATCAGACTTTACATTAGTATTCAGTTCACCTTAAATGCCAATAATATGTTATTAAAAACTCAAGTAAAATATGGTGTGATTCGTGTGCACAAATTCTAAGTTGTACTTTATTTTTTCAGGAAGAATATGTTGCGGAAGGTATAAAATGGTCCCCTATTGATTACTTCAATAACAAGGTGGTGTGTGACCTCATTGAGAACAAGTTGGTGAGTTAAGAGACTGTCGTGCACTTGGGTCAGTAGAAGTTATTAGACACATGGAGACTTTTCTCACATCACATGTAAAGTACATGTAAAGAATTAACTTGAATTAGTTCTAAAGGAATTAAATATAAACATGAATGTGTATATGATATCAGGTATAATAAAGCGTAATACGGTGATGATGATTTGTGTTCATAATCCTTTATCCTCTCAGAATCCTCCAGGTATTATGAGTGTGCTGGATGATGTGTGTGCCACTATGCATGCCACAGGTGGCGGCGCAGATCAGACCCTATTACAGAAACTCCAGGCAGCTGTGGGGAACCATGAACACTTCAACAACTGGAATTCTGGCTTTGTTATTCACCACTATGCAGGGAAGGTAAATATCATCAATACAAGGTATAGAAACAAGTTAGGGAAAATAATGGCAAAGATCTATCTTACAGGGAGCCTAGCATATCTTGTGTAGTAATCTATTATATAGTCAAGGGTCCAACAAATATATGATCATGAGCACTGGGATATAGTGAGATCAATTAAGTGCAATTAAGGCATTGACATAGTAACAAGGATTGCAGGCCTGACTAATCCTTAGGTGGACGCCTGAACATATAACAATTGTTCCCTCAGGTTTCATATGATGTTGAGGGCTTCTGTGAGCGGAATAGAGATGTTCTGTTTATAGACCTCATTGAACTGATGCAGAGCAGTGAACAGTAAGTAAAATACATCTCCCTAACCAGCATTACGTTCTGTACTGTCCTTGACATTCAAAGCCTCAATATGTAATTGACTTAAAGTTTTCAGTGGATCACAAGGTATCAGATGGACTGCTCTAAAGCACTGAGCACATAACTCTTTTTAAAACTCTTTTTAAATCCTTCCCAGCCGATTGCTATGAAAAACAGCATTTATCAGTCAAATTAATAGCAAAGTATGTCTACAATCCCTTTACCCCGACCAGCTACTATATATATATATTGGGACACTGGCACACTTCTGGTGATGCACACACAAACAGGGTCTTGCTTTTTTACTTTGCTTTATTGTCAGGACCGCAAAGTGATTGACAACATAAAGCTCCACACACTTTCTTGTGACCCGAACACTAAATCAGCAGACACTAGCTCTCTAGACACCCGCTGACTTATTCAGCATCGGTCACCCTGAACAATGAACAACTCAGGTTTAATTAGTTTACATTCCTCCCACAGCCCTAGCTTGATAGACAGGTGACACTCCCACCTTGCCTTCTCGTCACATGCTCTGCTTGACTAGCCATTCTGTCAGTTAGCTGTAGAAAAAGATACTTTCAAATCATTTCAAAACATGTAAGTTAAATCAGACTCTTTACTATTATTTTGTCACATATATGTCCTCCACCTGTATCTCTTTAACCAGGTGCACTACTGTACAAATGTGTAACTATGTTTGCAGCCTTGCTTTGCAGATTGCCAGCTAAATACCTAGCTCCTCTCTTAGAAGTCTATGGCAAACCACTCCCTTTGTTATATATCGCTCCTCCCTGAGGTTACAGTGCTAAAAGCCAGCGGGTTACCTTGATATTACCTTCTGGTTCTTCTGCATTTACCGCAATGGTGTATGATCTGTTATTAACAAGAATTCTTTGCCAAGGAGATAATAGCGCAGAGCTTCTGTAGCCCATTTTATGGCTAGACATTCCTTCTCCACGGTTACATATTTATGTTTATGTAACTTCTAAATGAGATACAGGACAGGATTTTCTCCGTTCTTTTCCTGTGTTAAGACTGCATCTAAGCTGACACCAGAGGCATCGGTTTGGAGGAAGAACCTCCGAGTAAAGCAACGTGCTTGTAGTACTGGAGATGAACATAGGGCTAAGCGAAGATCTGGCCAACCAACCTCTGCAGAGTCAGACCAGGCTAACCTGCCTGGACAACTTTTCTTTAATATGTCCGTAAGTGGAGCAGCTCTAGTGGCGGAATGGCTTATGAAATGTCTGTAGTATCCTAATAAGCATAGGAAGGTTCTTAACTGCGCGCAATTTATTTTTGACTGCTTCCACCTTGTCTAGTTGGGGATTTACTTGCCCTTGTCTGGCAATGTACCCTAGATATTTGGGTTCTCTCATAGCTAAGGCACACTTTTCTGGATTAGCTGTTAATCCTGCAGACTGCAATGAAGCTAAGACCGCTTCGACTTTCGCCAGATGTGACTTCCAGTCTAGGATATAAATCACTATGTCATCAAAATAAGAAGCTGTATGAGGATATAGCAATTTTTTCATGGCCATTTGGAAGGTGACAGGTGCCCCATGTAACCCAAAGGGTAGGACTTTATATTGGAAGACACCATCAGGGGTGGAAAATGTGGTCTTTGGCTTGGCTATGGAAGTAAAGGAACTTGCCAATACCCCTTGGTTAAGTCCAGAAGTCAGATACTTACTACCAGCTAGATTTTCTACCAGTTCAAACACACGTGGCATTGAGTAGGCATTGATCTGGGACATGCTGTTTAGCTGGTTGAAGTCATTGCAAAACATAATACTCCCATTGGGTTTTGGGGTAAGCACATTTGGGTTGTTCCACTCACTAGTAGATTCCTCAACCATGTCCAGTTGTACCATCTCCACAATCTCCTTTCTCATGTCAGCCACCTGGCTCCGAGAATGTCTTACAACTTTTGCTTTACAACAAGTCCTGGCGGAGGAACAATTTCGTATTCGATTAAAGTAGTGCGCCCAGGAATGAGAGAAGATACCTGACCCCTCTTCTGGCGTATCATTTCCTCAGTCTGCTATTTTTGCCTAACAGATAAAGCTGGCTCTATGGGAACATCAGACTTTTCAATAACAGTGTTCACTACCCGAGGAGAGGGATCCTCATCATACCAAGGTTTAACAAGTTTGGCATAATATAGTCAGGCACTGTTCCTATTCACCTTCACCTTCACGGGGACAGAAGCCACCCTGCTGTCCCATCCTTCTTGGCTGTTTCCTGGTCCGGCCGGCGGCTCCCAGTGCGCATGGTGCCTGTTACCAGACAATGGAGTGTGCTTCTCCCCGGTGGTCAGTAACATCACTGAGCGCCTAATTTGAGTCTCTCTATAAAGCTGACCCTTTGCTGCAAGATTATTGGGTCTCATTTCCTGCTCCAGAGTATGTACTGTATTCTACTTAACTCCTGGTTTAACTTCAGCTATTGCTCCTGATCATTCTCTTTGGAATCTGATTTAGCTCACCTGCTTATATAGTTTGATCTTGGTAATTTCTGACCACCCCTTTGGCATACAATTTGGGCTTTTTCGTTATCTTGGTTGTGACCCTGTCATTCCAGACTACCCTTTACATTCTGATCCTGCTCCTGATTTGATCTCAAGACCTGGCTTATACGTCCCACGCAGCCAAGTCCATACCTACTTGCTGGGGTCCCTGGTAAGTACAGGGGGAGTATAGGATTCCACACCTCTTTGCTTAGTAGCTCCAAGTACTGCTAGTTATTTACCATCAAGTATCCCAGTGTTTGTGACAGAAATATTTAGGGCTAGATTTACTAAGCTGCGGGTTTGAAAAAGTGGGGATGTTGCCTATAGCAACCAATCAGACTCTAGCTATCATTTTGTAGAAGGTACTAAATAAATGAAAGCTAGAATCTGATTGGTTGCTATAGGCAACATCCCCACTTTTTCAAACCCGCAGCTTAGTAAATCTAGCCCTTAGACTTCATATGGACCTTGCCAGTGGGTGCAGAGTTTGCTTTCCTGAGTTGAGACAAAGACTTGGACTTGTCCCCAGGCTTGAAAGATCGAACTACAGCAGTTTTAGCATAACTTTGCTTTTGCCGTTCCTGAGCCTCTTTTACATGTTTGTTGCACAATGGGCCCTATCTTTTCCAGCCTCTCATACATTTGGATCACAAATTGTACCAGATTTGTCTCTTTGGGGCCTTTTTGCTCTTACCCTTACTTCAACATATCCAAGATACCCCTTGGCTGTCTCCTGAGCAATAACTCAATAACTAAACCCTGTTGAGACTTGAGGTACCTCACGGATGGCAAACATCAAATATGGGATAATATAGTGTGTCCCAAGCTTTTTTCTCCAGGACCACGGCTTTCCTCAGCATGTGCTTTAATGTACAGTTAAAGCACTCCACCAATTTGTCCGTTTGTGGATGGTACACCGAGGTGTGAAGAGCCATCACCCCTAACAATTTGCACATGTCCTTCATCATCTTGGACATGAATGTGGTGCTCTGAAAGTTTTCTTCAGAATTCCCAAACATTTAAACATCAATAGCAGCTCTTTAGCTATGGTGCTGGACTTTATGTTCTGTAGGGAAACTGCCTCTGAATATCAGGTTGCATAGTCAAGTACCACAAATATATATTGGTGCCCACAAGCGGATTTCTCCAGTAGCCCCAAAAAGTTAATAGCTATATGCTCAAAAGGGACTAGTACTTGGCATTAGTATGAGAGGTTCCCTGTATATGGGTTTGGGACAGGTTCTCAGACAAATGGGACATGACCGCCAATATGTTTTCACTGCCATATTTACACCGGGCCAAGAAAACCTAAGCAGAACTTGTTCCCATGTTTTATCTTCCCCCAGGTGTCTCCCACCTTTAGGACTCTGTGCTTATTCTAAATTTAAACTGCTGCTGGTTTCTGTGATACATCTGTGTATATCCTTACTTCTCCCAGATATTGGACTCATGCTTTGTTCCATCATCCTGCACCTCCTTTTGTGACCCAGACCTGATTGCTCCTTGGTATATTGTGGATCTACCGGCTTCTGACTCCTGGGTTGCCTGCCCCTCATTTTCCCTGCTCTCCCATGGATCATTCAGTGCCTCGTGCTTCCTGGCTAACTTGTGCCTTGTGCCTTCTGACTAACCTGTTAATTCAGAACTAAAAGAAAAAAGACCGCACTAGGTAGTCAATTTCACTTCCACTCTGATGATAGCGCTAATAAGGCTGGGATAGTAATAACTATCCACATATGGGAAGGGTGCACCCGATCATGAACACTAGTGACCACAATTGCGCTTTCTAATTGTGGTAACCTGTTAATTCAGTCTACTGGTGCCTGCACTTCATCTGCTAAACCTGGTAACCGAAATCTGCACTTTACCTATTGTGCCTGGTCACCAGCTCATCTGCTATTCCTGGTAACCAGCATTAGCAAGTACTTTTGTTCCTGTCTGCAATACATCTAACCAGCATTATCAAGTACTTTTGTTCCTGTCTGCAAATATATATTACCAGCATTACCTGTTGTACTTATGGACTTATGATAGCTGTATTACCATTGACTGCAATCGGTTATAACCTGTGTGACAGGTGTTCAAAATTTACTGCACTCTGCATTTATAACTATTCTTCGTGGTTTTTGTGGTGGGAACCGTAACCCCCATGTGTATATGTTGCTTTTAACACTAGAGGTACATGAATCAGAGAAATCATTAACTGCTTTACCTTTTCCCCTTGTATAATACCAACTCCATACAGAAAATTATTTTTAATAGCAAAATATGGTATGCATTCTGCAGGCTGGGCTGCTTTTGCTACACCATTCACCTCAGTCACACTTTTAAATGCATATTGACACAGAGCACTACTTACCGTCTCCTGTCTGTATTGTGTAATCCCCAGTGATCTAGTGGTAACCAGAAGTGGGGCATAGTCTGTCCGTCTGCTTTGCGCGGACCAGAAGTTCGCCTTTTGTGCCGTTTACATGTGACCGTTATGGGAGAAAGATGTGTCAGCCATAGTGGTGTCTTTTACTGTGTCCATCCCAAAATATTACTGTGGTAATCGTTTTCACGATTACCACAAATTCCACAACGAGGAGGCTTACAAATAAAACCCGAATTTACAAAGCCCGATTTTGTAGGCCCCCTTGCTGTCAGATTTATTATCATCGTTAAACCGTACCCAACCCAAATATTAAGTGACCGGAGGTTCTCTACCACTATTGTCATAAGAGATCTATCCCTCAACACTATTTACCCTCACGACAGTATTCTGGACAGTATTACCAAATTGCAAAACATTTGACAATATAAGTTTATACCTGTTTGCTGACTGACATTATACCTGTGAGTACCTGCATATACCATCTGCTGCCAGTTCTATAATAAAACCAAAATCTTGGTTAAGTTGAAAACTTGTGTGTGGCTTAACATTCTTACCCAACACTGCTGCTGAAACCTTTACAGACCACCACAAAGATTCTGCCAGTATTTCTAAAATTGCATAATTAAGCTGGTCATCAGCAAAGTCCTTCAAAGGAAATAAAGTTTTTATTGCGGACCATCCATATCCTCCCCAACAGACGGGGAGGTCTTAACCAATGTTACCAGCCAGCACTGCTTTTGACTGTCCAGGCCTCATTGAATAGAGACATTTTGGTGGAATTCTTGCCGTGACCCCTAGGATAGCATTTCAGATTGGCAGTTCCCAAAGATCAAGGTTCAGACACTGTGGTTTCCTAGGCAGATTTGGGCTTCCGCATATCGGGCTGGAATTGCTCACAAAGGACTTCTTAAAACAGTGGGAAGTCTCACCCCAGAATAAGTGGATACGGCAGCTTAAGCGCCGTTTTTAAGTGTGGAAGAAGTGTTCTCTCATATTCCTCAATTGTCCCATATATGCAAAGGACTTTCAACCTAGGCAGAGCAGAGCTGGAAACCAGAGTCAACCAAATCTAAGACAAGATTTTCACTTGGAACAAACCAGGACTTCTTGATGTGGAACTCATAATACAACAGCTTGAATAAGCAGGCCCAACATCCGCAACAGAACAGTCCATAGATTCTGGTAGTTGAGGACATTCAGCTCAAAAGTGGCCTGGCTCACCCCATTCAAAGCACTTTGGATTAATTATCTTTGTCACCTGCCCTCTGTCAATAGCAGTTTTACCATTAGTCTCAGCTTTGGCATGAAGGCAGATGCTTTGGTCCTTGGTCATAACACCACGCATGGTAGCTCTGGGCTTCAGACTGGCCACGAATCCCTGATGTGAGCCAATATATCAGACTTTAAGCATGGATAATCAGAGGCCTGGCCCTTATCTAAATCCATATAAGCTTGCTGACATTTTCTGCAGAGGCAGATCAGGTAATACTATTCTGTCACATCTCATCTGGACAAACTCTTTCCATAAGAACCTGGTGTTTTCCTCCTGTGCCTCTGCAACTCGTATCACCTGAGCTTGCTGCTCTTGTTGTGCAGCAGCTACATTTACATTCCTCCATGTTAATGTCAAAGCGTGTTGGGTAGCGGAATCTTGCTTCCTTAAGCATTCCACTTCAAACACCACTTGTGACATGCTCACACTTCTGGTGATGCACACACAAACAACTTCTTGCTTTTTTACTTTGCATGATTGTCAAGATGGTAAAGTAATTGACAACATAAAGCTCCACACACTTTCTTGTGACCCTAGCGCTAAATTAACAGAGACCAGCTCTCTAGATACCGGCTGACTTATTCAACATCGGTCACCATGAACAATGAACAACTCAGGTTGTAATAGTTTACATTCCTCCCACAACAGCCCTAGCTTGATAGACAAGTGACACTCTCACCTTGCCTTTAAAAGGAGTTCTCATCAGGTGCTCTACTTGATTAGCCTCAGTGCTGACTCACCCTGCCAGTTAGCTTTGGAAAAAGACACTTTCAAACCATTTCAAAACATGTAAGTTAAATCAGACCATTTATTATTATTTTGTCACACATATGTTCTCCACCTGTATCTCTTTAACCTAGGTGTACTAATGAACAAATGTGTAATTCTGTTTTCAGCCTTGCTCTGCAGATTGCCAGCTAAATCCTTGTTAGGACTCTGATATGCTTTCAGAGGTGCCTCTCATCTTAAATTGTATCTGGCCTGCAGAACCTCTATGCTTCCAGAGGTGCTGTTGTTTTGCCATTGGATATTTCCACCTCGGTTGCAGGAGTTAACCTCCTTCACTGATTATCACCGGCACCTGTTCTACTGCCATATATACCCGCTCCAAACATTGCACCTTGCAGTTCATCAATTGTTTGTTGCTTCTGGTCCCTGTCAGTACTCCTGTGAATTGTGTCAGTTATCCTAATTATCTAACTTCTGCCTGGTCCACTGTTTTGCACCTTTTTCCTATGACCTAGACCTTGGCTTCATTTGACTCCTGTCTACTCCCTGGTATTGTTTGCGGAACTTCTGGGTTCTGACCCTGGCTTGCCCGACCTTCCTATTGCCTGATTCTCCCGTGGATCATCCAGTGCCTCATGCCTCCTGGCTAACCTGTGCCTCGTGCCTGCTGCTTCATCTACTAACCTGGTAACTTGAATCTGAACTTCACCATTTGTACCTGATAAAGTATCTTCTGCTTCATCTATTAAACCTGGTAACCTGAATCTGCACTTCACTCCAGTATCTCCTATTCCTGTGGTTAACCAGGTAGTCCAGTCTCCTTGTACCTGTACTCCCTCTGTTATACCCGAATACCAGCATTACCAAGTCTTTAGTTTTTGTTTGATCCGGTGTGCCTTTGTATTGCGACCTGATTCTGTCAAATACATTGCCCTTTCCATTAAACTAGTGCTCGACTATTGTGCATTAACCCCTGCCTGCCTGACTCTGAGTTCTGCTATACAACTCACCAGCATTCCCTGTTGTGCCTATGGACTTCTGATACTTATATTAACATTGACTGCATTTTGATATTACCTTTGTGACCTGTGTTCAAAATAAAGACATTCCATTTGCAGTAACTACCAATACTTTGCATTGTATTCATACTGGGTGCCTTAATAATACCTAAGTTCTCTCTTAGAAGTGTATGGCAAACTACTTACTTGGAGCATGAGTAACACATACAAGGATATCAAAATCAAGTCATATGACAAAGGGCAATTACAAGAATATTAAGGGTAGCCAAAGGTGTCACTGAAGGGGTACAAAGCAACTGGGGAAGAGGTGGGAGAGAAGAAGGAAACAAGAGGAAGGAGAGCCCTGATTGTAAGAACATACAATCTAAAATACTAATCTATCTCTGTTCCTGGTACTCCCCCTGTTCTGCATGCAGGTGAAGTTCACACATTTTTTTGTATGCCTTATGTAATATGTTATGCTAATTAGACTTATATTGGGGTGCTGTGAGTTATCAAAGCCAGAAAATTTTTTACACATTAAATTGCAATATACTCTATTTGCAGTGAAAAGGTGAATTATTTGTAAAATCAAAGTACTTATTTAAAGGTTTTAAAAATACACATAAAATGATAAAATGTTAAGGGCGCTAATAAAATATTAACAGAATTGCAGAATTAGATTACTTCGGTTGAAATAGTAGTTGACATAAAATCAATTATATCTCTCTATGTCCTTATTCACCTTTGTGACAGAATGGACCTCCTATGCCACCCTGTCTGTTGTGTTGCTGGGGAATGGCTGGGCTTGCCTTTCCACCGACCCCTTTCTTTATCCCAAATGTGCCCCTCTTGTCGCAGTAGGAGGAGCCTGCTGCCACCACTAGGCTCCTTAGCGACACCTAGAACCGCATCTTTCTGGGTAATTCTCGCTGCTAGTGTACCCCCTTGCTTGTATACCTGAGCTGGTACCCCTGACCACCTGCCTTCAGATCACGGTTGCTGTGTATGGTTCCCCCTGGCCTATCACACTGGCCAGAACTGCAGGGTAGCGGGCAAAGCTTGGACATTGGGACGCAACTTCAGAACAGCCGGATAATGGATTAGATTGGGTCTAATCTGTAGGTCACAGGAATTATGGCAGGTAAGTAGGCATCAAAGAGGGTTCCTTAAGCAGTGATGTTTATTAGCTCAGGAAGTCCTGAAAAGGACAGTTACATACACTAGTTTGAGGTACTAGTGATATCCAGAAAGTACAGATGGTATAATGCCACATGGTTAAACAGTGCTTGTTTTATACAGTTGTGGACACAGCCTGGCAGGGGGTAAACAAGTCCCCTGACCCGACCAGGCACCGAAGCATCTAATATAACATCAGATGATTTAACATCAGGATGTGATATTTCTCTAGACATGAATTTACACATTTAACTTCAAAATTAACTTAAAATTAACAGCAATCTGTGATATCCTACATTACTTGTACCCTGAGTCTACATTGTTCAGACAGGCTCCTGTCTCTCTAACAAGATGTGACAACAGGTAACGAACTCCTGCTTGGCCTTCAGGCTAAAGCAATTTTTTATCACTTCTGCGATGAAAAGACTTGCTTAGCATTTCATGCTATCAGCAAAACAGACTTCCTCTGACCTGACATAATACATTAGAAATCAATACATTTTCTATACCGAAATACACACAATATAAAAAAATATCTGAACATTTCTAATACACAGTATCCAAAATCAGTATATTTGCAGTGACATAAATTGGCACAATATGCTAATAATTTAAATATATTTATACAATAAGTAATTTATAAGTGATCCAGCCACAATCTTGTAACAATGTTAATTTTGTTTCTCCCCAGCCAATTCATACAGAGTCTTTTCCCAGAGAAACTGGACTCAGACAAGAAAAGTAGGCCGAGTACTGCAAGCTCAAAAATCAAGGTACTAGCAAAACAAAAATGATTTGCTGTTGTGTAAGCAGCCACCCCATACATCCCAACAGTCTGTAATCTTTGAGTGCATACATAGGCATGGCTTTGTGAGGATGTGGGTGTGGTTCATGCTGATCTGACCTTTGTTTGGGTATATATGTGGTATGCATGGATTATAGTACGGGCTTATTTTGGCCTGAATTTGCTTTTTAAAATATGTAGTTATGCTACCTAGTGTTGTGTACACCTGGGGAAATCATGTTATTGTTTTATCACTAATTATGTTATAGAGGGCATTTCCTTTTTATATTTAAAATGCCAGTGACTATATAATTAAATAATGCACATAAAATTTATCTAAACCTGGAAAGATATGTTGATATGTTGCAGAACAATGGAAATTGTATTGTAGCCTTTCTTTAGTGTATGCGTAGAGCCAAATAATGTGTTTGTTTATCCAAGGTATTCCTGGGCCTTGTGGTCCGGGCCGCTCATGCTGTGTCTTTATAAAAGCTTGCATGTGTATAGAAATATTTTAAGATAACTGTATACCTTGGGAAAAAATAATAAACACATTGTACATATAATTATAATAAACTATGCAAGGAATGAAAGCCTGGATCATTTACATAAATTGGGTTAACTTTTTTTGGCAGGTTTTGTAAACATTACTTTTATTATTCATATAGTTGCAACATATTCTGCAGCACTGTACAAGCAGAAAACATTATTTAGGCACAGTGGACTATGCCCCAGTTAGTGGAGCTCACAAAACTTATTTCACTACCATGCACACACACCATCTAGGTAGATTAATCCAATGAACCTACCATTATGACTCTGACCCTAGGTCAGAATTGAAGTGCTCCAAGGAAGTAATACTTTACACTGTTCCACCCCTTAGATTACATAAAGATGTATTTACTATGTAATTTAATATTTAATTCACCACAGCCCAAACATAGCGTATCTGAGTCATATAATATATATCAACATTGGGTATATACAACCCAGCACATACAGATAATAGCACATGGGGGAACTATAGCAAAAAATCTATTATTTTCCAGCTTTACAAAAATTAGTCGGTGGGGGGGGGGGGGGGGGGGGGAAGAACTACAGTAGGGCAATTCATTATTGTTTTTCTAAATGGTAGCCATCACTCTGAGAAAGTTGGGGCTTCTTCCCATAACTATGGGAGGTAAGATAATTATAACCATAATTTTCTTGCAGGGATGGTTGATAGGTAATTTATTTTGCTTGATATAATATTACATTAAATTATTTAAAAGCCCTTTAAACGTGTGAGGTCTGTGAATGCCCCTTTTTCTGGATTGTATGCCGTAATAACATGATCTCTTTCTTTGTTGCAGAAACAAGCCAATGACCTTGTAAATACACTGATGAAGTGCACACCTCATTATATCCGTTGCATCAAACCAAATGAGACGAAAAGGTCTAAAGACTGGGAAGAAAGCAGGTCAGGATAGACAGAGTGTGGATAGAAATAGATGCCTCTTTCTCCAAATCCTTTAGATTTCATTTGAAATGTCAGTATCAACCCTTGTGAATTGCAGAGTCAAACATCAAGTGGAGTATCTGGGCCTGAAGGAGAACATCCGTGTACGTCGTGCTGGTTTTGCCTATCGAAGGGTTTTCAATAAATTCCTACAAAGGTAGGAGACACTAGTCAGGCTCCTAAGTGCTCATATGCACTTTCTAACATATGATAATATCATATAAGAGCTATTGTTCTTTGTTGTCAGATATGCCATCCTAACACAGGAAACATGGCCAAGGTGGAGAGGGGATGAGCGGCAAGGAGTACAGCATCTCTTGAGATCAGTAAATATGGATGCTGATCAGTACCAAATGGGAAAATCCAAGGTGTTTGTCAAGAATCCAGAATCGGTATGTTATAGGAATACCCTCCCTCATTGTGTCAGTCTGTAATGGGAAGGATGCAATGTTTTATGTGTCTAAAACAGTCATATGGATTTTGCATTACGTTTCTTATATATGACAACACTGCACACAACAAAGACAAACAGGAAATTCTAAAGAGGCTGTAAATATTATCACTTTATAAAGAAACAACCTTTATAAATGTAACAAATATTATTCTGGAGGCACTAAAGTAGGAAAACACCAACATCTCATAAAATGTATGATCCCCAAGTTCAAAACAAGAATGTTATAACTCCTACTACATACTAACAAATCTATGAGAAAATATAAATTAAACTACATATGGTATCTCTTTATGAGGAGAAGAACCGTATGTAATGAAACATTAGGCGGTAGTGTAACAGTGTTACATTTTTAATGCAGAGTATTTTCTCATACTCTTCTATTCTATCATCTATATTTTGCAGTTTTTTTTATATCAAAACATAGCAAGCCCACAAGGCTAAATATGTACCAATAACAGAATAGTCCATGAAGTACATTACAATGTAGAAAAAACTCCTTGTTACTCTTTGTACTGTATGAACCTAAAATTTCTGTGATAGCACCTTTCTAGTGTACTAAAATATTTACATTTGCATATTGAAAGGGACTATACAGGAGAAAGTGTTGTGACATTATTATGATAAGATGAACCTGTGTGGTTGTATACCATTCCCCCCCCCCCCTTTTTCCTAATGAATATGATAAGACTGCATTGAGTGCACTGTTATCATTTTCATGGTATCCCTCTGGCTATGACAGTGCCTGATGTCTTTGGGGGTCAGTCACCTATCAATCTGTGCAAGCTGCCAATCCCTGGGCAGATATGTGATTATAAAAATGGCTACAAAGGGATGACAAATAGGGGCAGATTCAATTAGCCGCGAGGTGCTACTGGACATTGCCTCGAAGTCCGGCTGTGCACGTTGCTGGCCAATACGGTACTAAATCTCTGCTCCTTTTCTCCTCGTAGCTCCATGGAGCTCTAAGGAAAGGAAGCAGAGATTTTAGTAAAAACACTGAGGCTATGTGTCGCCACGTACTATTCCGGAGACACATTGCACCAAATTGACTTCCCCATGGAAATGAAATAACAGGTTCCTTGAAAATGCCAGAACAGTATACAGTGGCTGTAGGGAAAATTTAATTTAGAATTTTTTCAGCTACAACACAATATGTCAGCTGAATCAAGGCTGAGGAGGTTTTATTGTCTGCTAATGTAACCCATAAGGATAGAGAAGTAGGGAAACTAACTATGGTATGTTGTATGTCTGCTAACTGTGTACTATTTGGAAAGGCTGTGTACTGAAAGACAATTTATGAAAATAGGGAGGGAGCAAAAAACAGTTCAACAGCCAGAGTATGGTCCATAAATGGTCTTCTGTATCTTTCTGTTGATCTAATCAGACTTCTTAAATTTACAGCTCTTCTTATTGGAGGAAATGAGAGAGAGAAAATTTGACACCTTTGCCAGAACCATCCAGAAAGCTTGGAGAAGATACATTGCTAAGAGGAAGTATGAGCAGATGAGGGAAGAAGGTGAGGGGAGATTAATATTTATTTTAAAGACATTTACTGCAGTTCAACTTCTTTACCGAAATGTACCTTTAAGTACAGTATGTCAGGGATTCTTTAATGATCTAGTATGAAAGGAAAAACATTTTACCCAAGAATTCCAGAGATGTTTTGCTCTGATTGTTTACCTCCCAATCCTAAAATAAACAGTTGCTGCTAACATCACAGGTAATTTATTGAATAAGATCACTGACTATGAATGTAATATTGCCAAATTTCTCCTTTTAAAATCAAAGTGTAGAAAAAGATGTCTGAATGATTTCCTAAGGTTTCTGGCATTCAATAATATGCTAGATTGCAGATTTCATCAGATTTCACTCTCCTCCAAAGTATTGTTTTCGGGTCACTGAGATAAATCAATGTGGAAGTCATTACTTTCACCTGCCTCTCATTAGGACTCAGTCCCAGCATTCCTTATACTTTAATAATTGTCCCTCTTTTGAGTCTAACGAATAGGCCTATGGATGCAATCAAAGTGTATTTTTTGGTTCTTACTGTAACAATATTGTGTGTATGTATTTAAGTGAAATTCGTGTTTTGTGATATTTGTAGTTGCATACCTTAAGTTGTGTATTAACTTGTACAAAAAAGGCTGGCGATCTGCATATGTCTGCAAACATGCTTAAAATGGTCTTCATTTGGCTGAATTAATACATGTAAAAAAAGAGTGATGTCTTGATCATGACATTGACAGAAGGTGGTCCTTAGGCAGAATGGACTACAGAGGGGCAGATTCAGCATCAACATTTTAAGTAAAATCAGGTTATAACTTTTAGTGAAAGTGTCCAATAATAACTTTTATGTGACAAAATGCCTTTTAAGGCAAAAACATCGTGGGGAACAATTTTTATAAAAATGTATCTTAATCATAGTTTTCCATCATGAGATTGCAAATGTCTATTACATTTGTATCAGAAAAAAAGAATAATACTCAGATATATTCCTGAATTTAATAACTACCAGAGTAATAAAATTACTAAACGATGAGAGATTAGATTGCAAGCTTGCGGGCAGGGCCTTCTTACCTCTCTGTCTGTATTACCAAGTATTGTTTTATTATTGTTTTATTGTTTGTTACCAATGTTATGCACTACAGAATTTGTTGGGACTATATAAATCAATGTTGATGATGATTATTGCTATAAAGCTGGTAGTGAATACAGCCTTTCCTGAAAACATTTCTATTTATTCTTTTTTGTTACACAAGCCTCCAACATTTTGTTTGGGTACAAGGAACGCCGCAGAAATAGCATAAATCGCAATTTTGTGGGGGATTATTTGGGAATGGAGGATAAGCCAGAGCTCCGTCAGTTCATGGCTAAGCGGGAAAGGATAGACTTCGCTGACTCCATCAACAAATATGACAGACGGTTTAAGGTGAGGACATTACGCCCATAAGCGCTCTTTAAAGTTTGACAAACCATTTTGTGTTGCAAATATATGTATTTCTGTATTGCACAAGTGCACCAAAATGCATTCATATTTACATTTGTGAGTATCTTAAACTTTGGTTCCTGACACATGGGATGAATTGTCTGTGTGTAATAATAAAAAGTAGACAAAAAATGTAAGAGCCTTTGGATGCGGCATGGTAATGGCACCAAACACACCAGATCGAGTGTATTAAGAATATTAAACACTATTGTGATTTTTGTGTATACCAATAGTGTTAAAGAGTAAAGTGTGTTTTCATTACACAATTTTGGTTCATTGATACAAGCACAATAATGTTAGCATGCCAAGGGATATGTGAACATTGTTGCTGATCAGGTGTTTCTCTTCATAACAGCATTGTGCCTATCTGTAGATGGGCAGTTTCAGCCTTATTATGCTCCACGCCACAAGGCTAGG
This sequence comes from Mixophyes fleayi, assembly GCF_038048845.1. Classification (NCBI taxonomy): domain Eukaryota; kingdom Metazoa; phylum Chordata; class Amphibia; order Anura; family Limnodynastidae; genus Mixophyes; species Mixophyes fleayi. The sequence goes on along the minus strand of NC_134402.1, from coordinate 189,400,538 downwards.
GAATTCCTAAGGATCATTTCAGGAACAGGACAATATATTCACTTGCCCTCTCCAGTCTCTTCATACTAATCCAACCGATCTTCTGTGTGAAAATATGGGACAAGATATTTGCAGTAAAGATCGTTAAAGAAATAATTTGTAAAAACTATGGAACACAGTGGAGTTAACGTAGGCATCACAGTGCTGCACTTTTGACACAGTGTTGAGCCCATACCTAGACTAGTCCAAGCTGCTCTAAAAAGGAGAACATTTTCTTCTGGACAAACCATGTTACAATGCAAGGGGTGCAAATTAGTTTGTTATTGAGCACATAAGTTAAATACAGTGTTTTCTTTCATGTAGCACACAAATACTTGATAGCTTTAATTTGAGACTGAAATTTAATGCCAATCTAGGACATGCCCTACCCCAACTGTAAATCTGTCCCCTCATTATAACCCCCCCCCCCTTCAAAGCAACATGGTTTTGCCAAGGAGCAAAGTTACTTAGATTTTTTCACTTTACTTTGCTTAATGAATCAGGACCAGAGTCTATGTACTAAGGCAAATATTTAGTGAAGGGTGGCATATTTTGACTGTTTCCTCCATATTTGCCTCCTCTGTAGCTCCACTCTGACTTTTCAACTCATGACAGAACTAGAATGCATGCATGGTAATAAGATTTATCATTTCCATGCAGCATGTACACTGCCCCCTCTCTTCCTCTGTGACAAATTCCCCCACCATGTCAGAGGTGATAGAGGTCAGCTCTATCCATTTGTAGAGCAGAGCTATGCTGTATGTATTTAAGGAACTTTTCTTACATTTGTTGCGACTCTACTCCAAAAATGTACTTACAGAGAGCCCTTAGTATCCATATGGAAAGAACATTTGTTGCCATATCCCCTCCATTTGACTGTGTTCTATAAAACAAACAAAGTAAGATAAGAAATGGTTGGCAATATCATGGGTGGATAAAGTGGCTAGCACCTGATCTAACAGTAATACCACTGTCTCCCATCCCTATAGTTACATAGTCATAAAGTAAAAAAAAGACAGTAGATGCAAAAAGCATTGCAGAATGTTACAAAAACATTGTTTAAGTGTGCCTCCATGCACCATAGTTATAGATTAATGGTCACATGTAGAATATTTTACAAATTACATTAGAAGAGTAAAATACTCAACAGTACAGACATGTCAAAGTATAAGAGCATGATCTGATTTGCGCATTTTTTTGCTGAACACCTTTATCCTGAATGAATGTTCTTCCCCACTGACACAATCTTCACACTGATGTATAAAAACGCTCTCAGATCCTGTAACTTATTCATTCTCAACACCAAGCAGATAATAATACAGTCTCAATGTCTCTCAGGGACTACTCTGAGCACTCAAGTTGTGACACACAGTTCAGTGAACGAAGTTCTGCACTATCCTCATCTCTTAGATGACACACTTGCTCTAGTTTAATACTCCCTTTCATTTCACTTGGGATTGCTGTAGCTTTGTCGGTTTCTATCTCTCTCAGGACTATGGCATATTCTCAACTTGATTCATCTCGGATCTCAGGAACATCTCATACTAGTGCAACCAATCCTCTCCACAGACAAAGACCAACTATCCCCTCTGTAGCTTGAAACTCACAACTCCTGTCCGCATCAAGCATCACACACATCTACGCCCCCCCCATAAAAAGAAAAAAAACAGTTAAATAAAAATATATCGATATTGAGATGCAGTTAGATTTCATCTGAGGAACATGGTTATATGGATGTTTCACATCATCTGTAAGTAACAGATCCTTTCTCTACTGACAGTCAATAAAGAGGGATCTGATTCTCACTCCTAAATACCTTTACTTGATTGGGCGCGAGAAGGTGAAGAAGGGACCCGAGAAAGGCCAGATCAAGGAGGTTCTGAAGAAAAAAGTGGAAATCCAGTGCATTAAAACTATTTCTTTAAGGTACGTAAAGATATGTATACTCAGCACATCACATATTCAAGAATTGTGGTAAAAGTCTTACTAAAAACATTATTTTCGTGCTTCTTAAAGGTCTTTTCATTAAAAGTGAATTATCTTGTTGCTAGCATTTATAAAAAGAGAAGTGTTCATTTAGTGACCTTGCTTGCATGGAACATGGCAATGGCAGGCATATTTATGCAGATTGCTAACCAACGACTACTTTTCTACCTACATTGCTTCTTTTTTCTGAAAACAGCACCCGCCAAGATGACTTCTTCATCTTGCATGAGGCAGAGCATGATACCCTGCTGGAATCGGTTTTCAAAACAGAACTGATTAGCCTGATGCACAAGCGGTATGAGGAGACAACCAAGAGTAAACTGGCTCTGAACTTCGCCGACACGTAAGAGCTATAAGCGTTTTCCAGTTGTGGTGACTTAGGTTTGTGAATGCATGTAAGAACATGGATGAGACTGATCCTCAGGAACACAGCATCAGATCTTGCATGCCGAGAATAATCAACAAGAATGATGCTGTGGTAATACAAGTGCTTGGTTGATAGGAATAACCTGATCTCCCATTTGTTTTTAGCTTATTTATATTGTTGCAGGAAAAAGTTTAAAACATGTGATAGCTTCATGTTCTGTTTGTGGTTTCCACTTAATGTCCATAATTACCATGTTTTCTGCAGACTACAGATTAGAGTAAAGAGAGAAGGCTGGGGAGGTGGCGGCACTCGAAGCATCTCATTCCTCAGGGGACAAGGGGACATTGCCTTGCTGAAACCAGGAGGAAAGGTCCTGCAAGTCAGTATTGGGGATGGATTGCCCAAAAACTCCAGTAAGTATGATAATACTGGCAAAATAAATAGAGAATAAGAATGAAGGAAAGTGATTTGGTGTCAGGGAAATGCTGCATCACACTCCCCTTTTACTCTGGTCATCGGTCAGTCACTGCAGAAGTGAGCACAGTGGCTTATACAGTGAGAGAAGTAGGGGGGCCTCTATGATCTAAACTGAATGTTATATATATATATATATATATATATATATATATATATATATATATATATATATATATATATATGAATGTTATTAAATTATATATAATATGGTTGTCCCACATAATATATCTTTGAGAATTTTTAGTATGTAAATACAATAGTCAAACCTTTGGAAACTTCTGCTACTTTAGACAGGTGGCAGGCAATGACAAATTTTGCCTACCCCAGTGGCCAGTCAGGTAGTGCACTCTATGTCACTGAGTCTGTGGCTAACAAACTAAGAGGTGTTTAGCACGAACGCACGTTTGCAGATCAGATCTGTCTATCATGTCCATATGAGTGACAAGCAGGAAAATTGAGTGGATTACAGAGCAACAGACAGCAGTTGCAAATTTTAGCCTTTGGCCTACAGTGCATGAGCAGTGGCCAATCTCTTAAGGTGATTTTAGGTACCACATAAAAAAACTTTCACATTAAGTTTATTATATGGTTGGCTGCATACCAGTGTAACCTATGGTTCTCCAGCAATTTTGGAACTACAAGTTCCAGTTTGCCATATGGAAGGACATGCAGGGCTTTATAGTTCCACAATAATGAAGAGCTAGATACTGAAGAGCTAGAGGCACTGATAAAAGTGAAGTGTCATTGATTGAAGGCCCATCTATCTTGCAGTTTATATTCAGGTCTGTCTGCTTTGCCACCATAGCTTCTCTGGTGGAGTGCAGGGGAGTGGAGTCCATCCACATGGAAAGTTTGCATTGCTATATAAAGTTAACATGGTGGGCCTGATTCATTAAGGAAAGTAAAGCAAAAAATGAGTAACTTTGCACCTTGGCAAAACCATGTTGCATTAGAGCGGGAGACAAATTTAACATGTGATGGCAGATTTCTAGTTGGGGTAAGGCATGTTCTAGATCAACTTTAAACTTCAGTGTACAAATAAAGCTATCAATTATTTGTGTGCTACATGAAAGAAAACATAGTATGTAACGTATGTGCAAAATAATAAACTAATTGGCACCCCTTGCATTGTAACATGGTTTTGTCCAAGAGACTGATATTGTAAGGCCTCTCATTATAATGAAAAAAACCCTGTCTCAGTCTGTAAAAGTCCATCTGTCACCTAAATAGAATTGAAGCAACTGTTTTATAACTAATCTTTCTGAAAACGCAATATGTGCGTTCACTAGGAAGGAACCAGTGATATCCCTGAGGTACTCTTTGGAAGTTGTCTTGTTACAGGCTCAGATAATATTCATGAGAATGTAGACTATGAATTCCAAATAACTCAACTTAGTGTATGTAAAGGATTCAAAACATTGTAGCAAATTAGAGCCATGGGTCCACAGATCTGTGGCCTCCCATTATATAGTCTCAGAGTATGGTGATGGGGCCAGGAATCTTTTTGCCTGATTGGTGCCACATCCACCCAGTCACCTCACTATAGCAATCAAATATGAATGCAGTTATTTCGATGTGGAAATATATTATGCCACCAGAGAGAGCCCGTTGAAAGGCATTAGTAATAAACATAGTGTAAAAAATGGTAAAAAGGTAAAAAAAATAATAGTAAAAGCATGTAATGTATATTGTCTTTATCCCAATAACTGGAAGTATTCTACAAGACTCATCAGCTATTTTGCAGCTACAAGTGCTAGCATGCCCTCTAGCGAGGCATGCAGTGCTTTGTAGTTCTACAGTACAATAGACACAATGACAAAAGTAAAATGCCAACCATTGTTTACAGTCCCACTTACCTTGCTTGTAGTGTATTCTGTACCTTCTTCAGTGTGGTGTGTCTGCTCCACATAGTACTATGTATCCGCCCACATGGTCTTGTACATCCGCCCACATGGTTTAGGAGCTGCCAAGGGACACAAAGTCTCTCTTCTGGAGTGCAGATGTGTCATTTCTGTGTCAACCTCAACTGTGGAACCGCAGAGGCAACAAGTGTTTCAGCTGCCAAGTAAGAGCAATTGAAAATAAATAAATCAGGGGGCTTACTGACCCAGCCTGGGCTAGGGGGCCCCATGAGAGAGGGAGGCCCAGGGCATGTGCCCCCTGGGCCCCTCCCTTAATCCTCTCTGAGCGGAGGAGACTCATAACATGAGCTCCTTCTGAAATCAATTATTGCAAAATGGCCAGTAACTGAACCTCTGGGGGAGGGGTAAATAGGTGAAGTGAGAACTTTAACTCTACACCTCTAGGGTGGTGCCAACCTGAGAAAAGGTTTTTAAATGGCCTCATGGGAGGAATGGACTTGTTCGGAGTGATATGGAAAAACAAGAGGTAATCAAGAGGGAGATATAGACACACACATATAAGTTGATATACAGTAGGTAAACATATAGCATATCTATATAAATAAATATAGTGTATATAAAGAGTAAAGCCCTACAGATAAAACTGTTAATATCGAACAAAATATGAAAACAAATAATATTACATTTGTCTTCACTTAATCCCATATAGCGGGCATGACAATGTAGACTTAAATCATGTGTCGCCATTGAAAGGCACAAGCCGAGTAAATCTCCCAGTTGCAACAATTAGACAGTGCTCTAGTGATATATGAAGTCAGATCAACCATGTAATAATGATAATAATGTAAATAAAAAAAGAAATGGAGCCACTGCAGTCACCACATAAATCTTCCAATTGTATTTAAAAGGAATTGCAGGCGCAGCAATAGCGCCAAAGAGGAATAAGGGAGAATGGTCGCTAGGCGGCCCGATAAAAGTGACATGAAGAATGGGGGTGCAGACAACGAAGTCCGTCCTATTTTGTTACACCTGAGCAGTGCAGGTTACCAATAAGGGAAAGGAGGGGGCAGAGGGCGAGACAGGAGGCAGGACAAGATGAGGGTAGATAAAGTAGAGGAGTAAGGAAGTTTATTATACATAATTTTTCAGTCTGGGACGACGGTTGGTCGACCTATATCTAAGGATGAGCGGGCTCGGATTCCGCTAATCCGAGCCCACCCGAACAGTGGGGATCCGACGGGATCCGAGCACTGTTCGGGTATTTCCGGCGGCAATCCAAAACGAGGCTATGACATCCAAGTCTCGCGAGACTCGGATGTCATAAATTCCCCGCTTGCGGCCGCCATCTTCATTTGGACTGAGATCAGGGAAGAGGGAGGTTGTAGGGTAGTGGTGCTCCTGTGTGATCAGTCCAGTGGTGCTTTATGCTTTTGTCCTGTGGTCTGTGCTCCTGAGTCCAGTGGTGCTTTGGCCAGTGCTCTGTCCTGCTGACTCCAGTGGTGCTTTTGTCCTGTGCTTTGTTCTGCTAAGTCCATAGTAATTTTATAATTATTAAAAAATCATAAAAAAATAAATAAAAAAAAAAACAATTATACAAAAATAATTTGAAATAAATATAAAAAAATAATTTAAAAAGTATAAAAAAAATTCTTCTGCAATATATTCTTGCAGTCCAGAAATATTAGTACTGCAATACCTACGTTCACTGTTCTTGCAGTCCAGAAATATTAGTAATGCAATATTTACCTACGTTCACTGTTCTTGCAGTCCAGAAATATTAGTACTGCTAAATTAAAATACGTTCACTGTTCTTGCAGTCCAGAAATATTAGTACTGCAATATTTACCTACGTTCACTGTTCTTGCAGTCCAGAAATATTAGTACTGCAATATTTACCTACGTTCACTGTTCTTGCAGTCCAGAAATATTAGTACTGCTAAATTAAAATACGTTCACTGTTCTTGCAGTCCAGAAATATTAGTACTGCAATATTTACCTACGTTCACTGTTCTTGCAGTCCAGAAATATTAGTACTGCTAAATTAAAATACGTTCACTGTTCTTGCAGTCCAGAAATATTAGTACTGCAATATTTACCTACGTTCACTGTTCTTGCAGTCCAGAAATATTAGTACTGCAATATTTACCTACGTTCACTGTTCTTGCAGTCCAGAAATATTAGTACTGCTAAATTAAAATACGTTCACTATTCTTGCAGTCCAGAAATATTAGTACTGCTAAATTAAAATACGTTCACTTTTCTTGCAGTCCAGAAATATTAGTACTGCAATATTTACCTACGTTCACTGTTCTTGCAGTCCAGAAATATTAGTACCAGAGATTTAACTATAATGAAGTACAAAAATTTGGAGGATAAAGTAGGGAAAGATCAAGACCCACTTCCTCCTAATGCTGAAGCTGCTGCCACTAGTCATGACATAGACGATGAAATGCCATCAACGTCATCTGCCAAGGGCGATGCCCAATCTCCTAGTGGAGGGCATGTAAAATCCAAAAAGCCAAAGTTCGCTAAAATTAGCAAAAAAAGAAAATTGAAATCATCTGAGGAGAAACGTAAACTTGCCAATATGCCATTTACGACACGGAGTGGCAAGGAACGGCTTAGGCCCTGGCCCGTGTTCATGACCAGTGGTTCAGCTTCACCCAAGGATCTAAGCCCTCCTCCTCCCCCCCTCTAAAAAAAATGAAGAGACTTAAGCTGTCATCAACAACACAGAAAACAACTCTGCCTTCTAAAGAGATGGCACCACAAATCCCCAAGGCGAGACCAAGGGTGTTGGTGGTTGCGAAGCCTGACCTTCCCATCACTGTACGGGAAGATGTGGCTCCTTCCACCATTTGCAGCACGCCCTCTGCATATGCTGGAAGGATCACCCACAGTCCAGTTACAGATTTGGCTAATGAAGGTGTCAATGTTGTACACCGGGAGGAGGACATTTATGTAGCTGGCGCTGAGGAGGAACTTGACGATGCTGATGTGGTTATCTTAAATGAGGCACCAGGGGGGAAACAGTTGTTGTCCATGGGATGAAAAAGCCCATCGTCATGCCTGGTTAGAAGACCAAAAAATCCACCTCTTCGGTTTGGAGTTATTTTATCCCAATCCGGACAACAAATGTATGGCCATATGTACCTTATGTAAAGCTCAAATAAGCAGGGGTAAGTATCTTGGCCACCTAGGGACATCCTCCCTTATACGTCACCTGAAGAACCTTCATAATTCAGTGTTTAGTTCAGGACCTGTAGCTAGGACCGTCAGCAGTCCAGGGACACCTAAATCCCTTGGTCCTGTTGTATACACACCACCAACACCCTCCTCGTCAACTTCCTCCACGATCTCCATCAGAGATAGTCCTGCAGGCCATGTCACCGGCATGACTGCGTCCTCTTCAATCCGGGATTCTTTCGGGGAATCCTGCAGCGGTACGCCTACTACTGCCGCTGCTGCTGCCGGAAGTTGGTCATCTTCCCAGAGGGGACGTCGTAAGAACGCTACGTCTTTCACCAAACAGTTGACCATACAACAGTCGTTTGCCATGAGCACAAAGTACGACAGTAGTCACCCTATTGCAAAGTGGATAACTGTGGCTGTAACAGCTATGTTGGTGTTAGATGTGCGTCCGGTGTCCGCCATCAGTGGAGTGGGATTTAGACGGTTGATGGAGGTATTGTGTCCCCGGTACCAAATCCCGTCTAGATTCCACTTCACTAGGCAGGCGATACCCGGGATGTACAGAGAAGTACGAAAAAGTGTCCTCAGTGCTCTGAAAAATGCAGTTGTACCCACTGTCCACTTAACCACGGACATGTTGACAAGTGGTTCAGGGCAAACTAAGGACTATATGACTGTGACAGCCCACTGGGTAGATGCATCGCCTTCCGCAGCAACAGCAGCAGCTGCATCAGTAGCAGGATCTCCACAATGACTGCTCGTTCCAAGGCAGGCAACGATGTGTATCACCGGTTTTAATAAGAGGCACAACGCTGACAACCTCTTAGAGAAACTGAGGGAAAAATTCTCGCAGTGTCTTACCCCACTTAGAATCTCATGGGGATTTGTGGTGTCAGACCACGCCAGTAACATTGTGCGGGCATTACATATGGGCAATTTCCAGCACGTCCCATGTTTTGCCCACACCATAAATTTGGTGGTGCAGCATTACCTGAAGAGTGACAGGGGTGTGCAGGAGATGCTTGCGGTGGCCCGCAAAATTGCTGGACACTTTTGGCATTCTGCCAGTGCCTACCGCAGACTCGAGCAACATCAAAAAAGGCTGAACCTGCCCTGCCATCACCTCAAACAAGAGGTTGTGACGCACTGGAACTCCAACCTCTATATGCTTCAGAGGATGGAGGAGCAGCAAAAGGCCATTCAAGCCTACACAGCCACCTACGACATAGGCAAAGGAGTGGGGATGCGCCTGAGTCAAGTGCAGTGGAGACTAATTTCCGTGTTGTGCAAGGTTCTCCAGCCGTTTGAACTTGCCACACGAGAAGTCAGTTCCGACACTGCTAGCTTGAGTCAGGTGATTCCCCTGATGAGGCTGTTGCAGAAGCAGCTGGAGAAAGTGAGGGAGGAGCTGGTAAAGCATTGCGATTCAACAAAGTATGTAGCTCTTGTGGATGAAGCCCTTCGTACGCTTTGCCAGGATCCGAGGGTGGTCAGTCTTTTAAAGTCAGAGGAATACATTCTGGCCATCGTGCTGGATCCTCAGTTTAAAGCGTATGTTGTGTCTCTGTTTCCGGCGGACACAAGTCTACAGCGGTGCAAAGACCTGCTGGTCAGGAGATTGTCCTCTGAAGAGGACCGTGACATGCCAACAGCTCCTCCTTCATTTTCTTCAACACCTGTGGCTGCGAGGAAAAATCTCAGTTTTCCTTAAAGACCCGCTGGCGGGGATGCTGAGAACATCTGGTCCGGACTGAAGGACCTGCCAACCATTGCAGACATGTCTACTGTCAATGCATTGGATGCTGTCACCATTGAAAAAATGGTGGAGGATTACTTTGCTGACACCATCCAAGTAGACATGTCAGACAGTCTTTATTTTTACTGGCAGGAAAAAAAGGCAGTTTGGAAGCCCCTGTACAAACTGGCTATATTTTACCTGAGTTGTCCCCCCTCCAGTGTGTACTCGGAAAGTGTTTTTAGTGCAGCGGGGAACCTGGTCAGTGAGCGGCGAAGGAGGTTGCTTCCGCAAAACGTTGAAAAAATGATGTTCATAAAAATGAATTATCAATTCTTCAATCAAGAACAGCACTGGCCTTCAGAGACTACAGAGGGACCTGTGGTTGTGGAGTCCAGCGGGGACGAATTGATAATGTGTGAGGATGAGGAAGTACACACTGAAGGGGGCAAGGAATCAGAGGATGAGGATGAGGACGACATCTTGCCTCAGTAGAGCCAGTTTAGTTTGTACAAGGAGAGATGAATTGCTTTTTTGGTGTGGGGGCCCAAACAAACCAATCATTTCAGCCACAGTAGTTTGGTAGGCCCTGTCGCTGAAATGATTGGTTTGTTAAAGTGTGCATGTACTATTTAAACAACATCAGGGTGGGTGGGAGAGCCCAAGAACAATTCCATCCTGCACCTCTAGCAAACTCTTGCAAACTGCCATCCTGTCTGCCACTGCACAGCCACTCCTAGATGGGCCACGTGTTTGTGCCGCCCACTTGTGTCGCTTAGCTTAGACATCCAGCTACCTCGGTGCAACCTTTTGGACTAAAAACAATATTGTGAGGTGTGAGGTTTTCAGAATAGACTGTAAATTAGTGGAAATGAATGTTATTGAGGTTAATAATAGTGTAGGAGTGAAAAATAACAAAAAATATGGATTTTAGCACTTTTTATGCTTTTTTTAAAAAAAATCAGAACCCAAAACCCAAAATCAGAACCAAAACCTTTCGTGGGGTGTTTTGACAAAACAAATCAGAACCCAAAACCTCAAGCTAATCAGAACCCAAAACCCCAAAAGTGGCCGGTGCACACCCTTACCTATATCCCTTATAAGATTTGGAGAGTGAAAATCATGTAGAGCCACAGAATACACAGGCAATTAACTCTTACCACCAACTATTTCATGTACATAACAATGGTTTTTTAAGGTACAAATTGGGATTTCAGTTTACACACCCTTAAAAAATTTTTTAATCTGGTAGCCCTCTAGATATTTTTCATGAACATTTACTTAGGCATGTTAAGTGGTTTACTTATCCAAGAGCCTACTCTAGTTTAACATAGGATAAGCTTTGTCCCTTGATGTGGTTACAAATAAAAAAGATATATAGTGAGGAGGCCATATACCAACTAGGCGATAGGGACACTGTAGTCAGAGCTCATGAATTATCAAACTATTTACAAACACTAATGAGGTCTGAAATGGAGCGAAGTTAATTTTCTTATAGTATCTATAATATAGTGGCTGTTATGTGCAAAACCGATGTTTTCCGGTATTGTTAATTACTGCAAATTTACACCATATTATTCAGTCCCCAGGATGTTTGATGCAACATTCCTTACATAAAGATGGTGTCTTAACTACCTTGCAGTACAGGAGGGGTTTAGCTTGGCCAGTATAGATGTAGTCAATATGTACCTGAAGATACGGTCATGGTAGTTTGATCTTTTCTACTTTTGCAGTTTAACCAATTGTTGAGATGATGTGATGGGAATCCACATCCACAAATCTGTTTCAGTCTAGATGGGAAGAGGACTGTGTAGACTGTGTATATTCTGTTAATAAACCATTTGCTAATAACATCCATATGTTAAATAGAATTATAAATTATATCTTTCTGATACCAGGAATTCATGACATTTATGGCTTATTATAGTTCCAACAATGTGGATATACATTTCACTTCTCATCTTGACATAGAGGAGATTTGTTGACTTGAGCTACTTGACTATAATCATTGTAATTATCAATAGGATTGTAGGAAGCAAAGTCTTTGTTTTCTTTAATATCTACAATCCACATCATACAATCTAAGCTATACCATACAGTTAGTTATTACATCTACCTCACAATAATCTTATTAAGGAGGATTTTAAGTCATGGATCTCTGGAGGAGTTTTAAAGAATATGTCAAATCTCTAGTTAAGAATATGATTACCAATTGTATTAATTGTCACACAACCTACGTAGTGTATGCTGCACTGTGCCCCTGTGAATTATTTGCACATCAGTTGGACTATGCAATCAATAATGGTCAGAATACAGAAGCACAAGAAGTCTTTGTCTTAGGTAAAAGGGTACTCAGATTAATTAAACACTTTTTAAGATGTCATGAGGACAATCTGGAATTATTGTCATTTTTGGAGCTGGAGAATGTACTCTTAGTCCAGAAATGTACTCAAAAAGAAAGGTAAGCTGATATAATTAACTAATATGATGAGACCACTGGAACTTAACTAAAATAATTAACTATTTCTCTTTTTACGGTAGGATCTTGCTGCTGGTCAGATATATGAAGTTAGAATTGGACATTTTTTTGGACATTTCCCTAGTTCCTATTCTTATCCTTATCAATCCCCTGTTCTCTCCTTTACTCTCTACTGCTTGTGGCTTTGACCTTGTATATCAATGTCAATGTTTTTGTATATAACTCTGTTTGGTTGACTTCACTCCTTTTTATGTTCTACGCCTTAATTTGGTCATTATTTTCCTTTCCCTTTATCCTATTCTGAACATAAATACTTTTATTTTATACCTAGAACCTACAAGAAAAGAAAGATATGAAAAACGAGCAAACAGACCACCACCAAATCGCCCTGCCCCTGCACCTCCAGGTGAGTCCTGTCAGCAACCAATTCTCACTTCTTTTTATCCAACTCAAGGCTTAATCCTATTTGCCTTTTACAGGATCTTGTAGAAATGGGGCTGCTCAGTTCAATGCAGGAAAATCACGGACCCCCACTTATTCCCAGGCAAACCGACAGGTCAGAGCACCACCAGCTGCTGCTCTCCCTCGACAGTCTGCCCCTAGGAAAAGTCGCGCACCCTCGGATCACAATATGGAATTCCTCAATGTTCCCGATCAGGGTGTAGCTGGGTAAGTGGATGTAATATATGTTTTCTATCCAGTTATCGTTGCAGAAGAACTTCAAAAATACATCCTGCCCACCATCCGTTAACTCTATGTAATTCTGGTGATGGGTATGTGGCGATCTAGAATGAGATTTCAAAGAAATGTAATATTTTGACTGGAGGTATCCTATAATGTAAATATATTACCTGAAACAAACTAAACCTAAAACACAAGCTACCTTTGCTCAAAAAATGTCATATAGTCTTGGAGGACTGGTTAAATAAAATATTTATGTTCCAGCAACAATCATAGATAAAAGCATCCACTATAACACATATCTGTGTAAACAAAATACAGATGGACTTATATAAAAGATCTACTAATAACATTCTCAAATACATATGTGTAAGATGTTCAATTCTGTTCATATTTGCTATTTTCTATGTTATTAACCATTTTCTTTAAATAGAGACTAATGCTGGCCACATACACAATTACCTAGTCACACAGCCCAAGAGTTGAGCAACAGAATTACTGTCCAATTTAGCCACACATGCTGATGGCCAAATTGAATAAGATCCGTTTGTTACATAGTCCAAGCGGACACATCACTTCCAGCATCATAGGGACCTGTTAGAGCAGTGATTAGCAGTTATCTTCCAGCCACATTTACTAACATGTCCTTCAAAGATAATATGAATTTTGAAAGGATCAGTTTTGGGTATTGCCTTTGTTGTGTCATCACACATTAAAGAGGAAATTTCCCAATATTGCCTTTTAGATAGCAGCTTGTGTGGCCAGTATAAAAGAGACGGACTACAATGTCCTTCAATGGGATTACTATTGGAAAGTCTGCTGTATGCAAGAAAAATGTTCCCTCTCATTCACAACTATATGTAAATTATCTTCAGTTAGGTTCCTGAAACAATTACATATATATTTGTCATTAGTATTTTTTTTAGGTAAGCTAGCTTGTATTTAAGGGTGAGTGGTCATTTAACCATGCAAAATAATGTAATAGTTTAGGATGCATGGTGGCACATTGGCACAGTGATTAGCATTGTTGTCTTACAGCGTGTGGTCATGGGTTCGATTCCAACCTGAGTACTATGTGTGTGTAGTTTGTATATTCTCCCGTGTTTGTGACACTTCAAAATCATACTGGTAGGTTAATTGGCTTCTGACAAACTGGACCCTAGTATATTTGTATGTGTGAATGTGTGTTTGTTGGGAATTTAGACTGTAAGCTCCAATGGAACAGGGCCTAATGTGATTGATTACATATTCTCTGTACAGTGCTGTGTAATATTGTGGTGTTATATAAATAAATAATAATTATATTATAAGAATAAAAAATGGAAGGGGTAAAAGTGCTCAAATAAGTAAAATAAAAAGACCTCAGAAAGCACTTGAGAATGATGGTACTGTGTCAATATCACAAGCTATAAATTGAAAACAGCTATTCGTCACAATTGAAAAACTATTGCAGACAGACACAATAATTCAGGGAATAAAATTGGATTAAAGATTCTTATTAATGATTTCATTGAAGCAATGGAGTTCAGTTATAGAAATACTATACATTTATGATATTTCTTAATATAGTCGGATAAAGCTATGGAAATTAAATAATAATAATTATGAGCTTTGTACTTAGTAGTTCCTAGTGCTATTTTGAATCTCTAACAGATAACATATAGCAAAGGAGAACAAAATGGCCAATCTTCTTTACAGTTCTGTTACATATTCTAAGATTAGCTTTATGTGTCATAAATGAATGTGGCTATTTTATTTTATCTAGTATGAAACTATAAATAAACAATACAGCTATTTCAGGTATAAGCAATGTACGCAACATTATCAATCCCTTCTGCTTTGTTGCACTTTTTAAACACTCTTTAAGAGTTTAAAAGGGGAACTATATCCTATAATTAGAATTCAAATTAGAATTAGGATTTGTTGTAACTGTGTGGACATAAATAATATTTCACAGAGGAAGTAATTTTTAACATATTGGCATTTCCGTATCAAGTGTATTATATTGCTGTTGATATTGTATTATTCTGCAAGGTAAATAAAGTATAAATTATAGACCAATAGAATGGTGCCACCTAGTGACAATAATAAAAAGCCATAGATCTACACTAATCTATAGAATGTTTATTGGTATCTTGTTTAATTTTTATGTTTTGTTCTTTTCATACTTATATTAGCCTAATTGTCTAATAGTCTAATTCTTTTGTTTGATATTTTCATTGTCACTGGAAATGTCTGTCACACAGCGGCTACAATACCTACAAATGCACACGCTGTTGCACATTAGCACCAGCTGTTATGTCCTTTATATACACTGGTCCTAACTCTCTAACAAGTATTGAAATTCTAATTCTATAAGCATACAATAATATAGTACACATAACATGAGACACTTATACTGCATGTGTAGAAATGATACAGTCTTAAGACAGAAAAAAGACAGAAAAGACATGAAAGTCACAAGACGTAACATATTTGTTATATTTTTGTGCACCTGGGGCCTGATTCATTAAGGATCTTAACTTGAGAAACTTCTTATTTCAGTCTCCTAGACAAAACCATGTTGCAATGCAAGGGGTGCAAATTAGGATTTTGTTTTGCACATAAGTTAAATACAGACTGTTTTTTCATGTAGCACACAAATATCAACTTTAAATTTCAGTGTACAAATAAGCTATCAAGTATTTGTGTCCTACATGAAAAAACAGGCAGTATTTAACTTATGTGCAAAATAAAATCCTAATTTGCACCCCTTGCATTGTAACGTGGTTTTGTCCAGGAGACTGAAATAAGAAGTTTCTTAAGTTAAGATCCTTAATGAATCAGGCCCCTGCTCTTTATCTAATATTGCACAATGACATCACAGAGCGCACCACACTCAGTCCCTACACTACAGCAAAATCTGAAGAGCCAGGGGATAGGGCCAGTGCATTAAAGTGCCCAATATAGCCCTGCCTGGCACCTAGAGAAACAGAGGCACTCTTGTTTGAAAGAGTGGAGTCCCAGCTTTCAAACAATGTCCCCCCTTAGAAGTTGTCAATAACATCCTACATCACAGAAAACATTAAGCTTTCCAGGGATGGAGGTTATAATGCTCAGATCGTGCCCATACTGGCTCAAATAAACTCAGGGGTCCCTTCATTTGATGCAGAAGGTTGTCTAATATTGTAAATGGTACGCCCTGTTGGACTATCTATATTGTTCCCACATTTTACTCATTTCATCCAAGACAGTACAAACTTACAAACACTGTATTATCATTCTGTAGAATCAGGATTTTTGTTGTTTTGGAAAAGTAGATAGATGCTAAAGCAAGAACTACAAAGTATTTATTAGTAGAATTAAAAAAAATATATACACATTTGCTTTTAGTTTTAATTTTTTGCAATTTCAATTAAAAAAACAAACACTTGTCAGAAGGTATAAGCAAACTAATGGTATTTTCAAAGTCTTCTGAGGAAATGAAACCAGCCCAAAAAGTGCCAAAATAGGCTCAGCAAAAGAGTGAGAAAAGCCTCAGTGGCGGAGGAGTTTAAAATGTCTATTGCTATTCAATTAGTAACCACTTTGTGGTGGATTTACTACTCTTTTAACATTAGAATGTAAATTGTAAGGCAAAGTAACAGTCTTCAAGTCTGGTACTTATGGTGTGATCTGCAGCTCCAGAATGCAAGTGGCACAGAAAGTTTCCCATTCGCGTCAATGAGATTTTTTTTAGCATTTTTAAAATAAAATTAATGGGATATTAAATTGATATTAAATTGAATGGGAGAAGCTCCACTACTATATATATATATATATATATATATATATATATATATATATATATATATATAAAAAATATGGCAGTGTGCCACTCCCAAAATTCTTCAACCAGCCCCAGCGCTAGTCTACTTAGACTGGTTTCCACTAACTTAAGAAGCATAGTCCTTGTAATTTGCCAAGGGTTTTTTTAAAATTCCCACTCATTATATAAATATTATTCAAATATATAATAATTAAAAAATTAAAAATGTACATTTTTAAAAGTAAAGTTTCATTAAATAAAACACTCCATGAATTCAACCATTGATCCCTACTAATAGTAATGACCCATTTATAGATGCACCATATTAAGTAATTTTGTGTTAGCTTTGTGTGTATACTTTTTCTTTAAAATTCTGTGTTCCTTTTTATATGTCACAGGACCATCCATAAACACATCCATACATATGTACACTGCAAGGTACTGTCAGTAAATTTTGTGAAAGTCATTTGACTTATGATAACATATATCTGCTTGCCATTCCCTGATAGCCTCATTTGCATTACAGGGTGCTAAGGAAAAAAAGTATAGGGCAGAGACCACTACCTGGAGTGGGCCGTCCCAAACCTCAGGTCAAGCCTGTGGGACCTCGCTGTAGAGCTATTTATCAGTACATAGGACAAGATGTTGATGAACTCAGCTTTAATGTTAATGATGTCATTGATATTCTGTTGGAAGGTAAGTGGCATGTTGGAGTGAACATATTTATTTATTTGCAAACGCTAAATTTATCTACCTTAAAACTTAAAAAAATCGATAATCTGTTACAGTTATTCCTACCGTTTTAAAATATCACAATTTATTTTTATTAAATCCTAAATACTGACTCTATCATTCTTATTGCAGATAATTTGTTACAGGTATTACTCATTTCCCCTTGCATGTACCTTTTCCTCAATGGGAAATATAATTATGACCCTGCAGTGCTGCCAAGCGGTGTCCCCTGCAATAAAACAGAAGTATTTCAGAGAATTTAAAACAGTTTTATCTATTGCAATGGAACACTCATTAAATATCTGTAAAATAACAGTAATTTATTAGTGCAATTGGTTTTATTAGCAGAAATAAAAACATCAACATAGAGTCCAACTGATGCTCTGAAATTAGCCATGTATTCAAGTACTGCTTCATTGCTAAAGTCACGTCAAGACCTGTTTCATCCCAAACAATACAGAACAGTGGCACTCTAATCACATGTTTAGCAATTTGACAATATGCCTAAATACATATCATCATCATCATCAACATCATCAACATATATTTATATAGCAGCACAAGCAACAAATATAGTAATAAAACAATACTGGATAATACAGAGAGGAAAGAGGACCCCCTGCTCGCAAGCTTACAGCCTATGGGATGTACAATGCTTTTATGCCCAATTCTGATTGTTGCTTTAGTTAATCTATAAATAGCCAGACTAAGGGTCACTTGATCTACTGGAAACCAAATGGCATTTCTATCAGCTTATCAATTCATTTTTGTAACACACGGTGATGAGACTTTGACCATTGCATTTCAGATCCCTCTGGCTGGTGGAAAGGAAGATTTCATGGAAAGGAAGGATTGTTCCCAGGCAACTATGTGCAGAGAATATGATATCACAATATCGACATAGATGAAGAAAAGTGCTATACCATCCTCTAGAAACAATTTTAATCTCTTGTATAAAGTCATATGAAACTTCTGGAAAATAAACATTTTCACATTATTTGTATACAATTTGGAAGCCATGTAAGTTAACATATGTGTGTGTATATTATACATATAAATAAAACAATACAAATATGGACACAATTGGTGCTCCACTAGGTTAAAACAAAATTATAATTTGTATGTGCAGGTAGCTGCACCACTTCAAAACCTGGTAGGTTATTCCAGACCTATACCAAATAGTTCCAAAAAGAAGAATATGAAGTAGGCGCCTTAAATATATTCAAGATAATTCACAATATATGCGTACAAGTAAAAGGAATATAGCAGACACTTCAACAACCGGTATTTGTTGGTTAGATGATCCTTCTGGATATCAGAGTCCTCTCATGGATACAGGGATAAATAGAAAAAAATCACACAATAATGTAATCAACTTTAGATATGCGGAACCCTCCACCAAAGCACTCCAATGCAAGTGTGCGTACCAGAGAGAAAAGATGTAAAAGCATATCTGTCGTCTTGATGTGTCCTTATCCAGATGTATCCAGTTTCCCTTGGTTCTCACTCCCTGCATTCACTTGCTGGTATATATACACATACACAATAGTTGAAGTGAAAATTTAGAAGTGCTGGTATGGAACTTTGAAATGAACGGCCGGCGGCCTGGGGGCCATCTAGGCCCGCTGAAGGTTTAGGGATTTTGAAATTAATTTTAGATGTATTTTAACAATATATAGTGTAGTATAAAACATATTAAATGATGATGTAAAGCTGTCCACCCTGTGTCCCTCACCTCTCCTGTATCCAATTATCTTTCCTCTGTGTCCCTCCACCTCTCTCTCCTGTCAGCTTTGTGTGATTACATTTTCCCTCATATCTCCATAATATTATAATAAAACTTTCCAAAATATCTCCCTTATATCTTCCATGTTACCCTTTATCTTTCCCTTATCTGTTTCTTTTCTCTGTTCCTGTGTGTCCTTATCTTCATTGCAGGTATTTCCCTCTCTCCCTCCCTACCTGCTCTACCCTGTGCCTCACATCCTGCTTGTCTCGCTCCTCCCTTACTACTTCATCCTATCTATCCCTGCTCCTATTATTCCCTTTTACTAGTTAATTCACACTGTGCCCTCAATCGTCACACTGTGCCCCCTCCCTCCATATATTTTTCTCTCTCTCTGTGCCCCCCTCCATCTCTCTCTGTTCCCCCGTCCATCTCTTTCTCTGTGCCCCCTCCATCTGTCTCTCTCTCACTCTCTCTGCCCCCCTCCATCTCTCTCTGTGACCCCCCCTCCATATCTGTCTCTCTGTGCCCCCCTCCATATCTCTCTCTCTCTCTCTCTGTGCCCCCCTCCTTCCATACATATCTCTCTCTCTCTTTCTCTCTCTGTGCCCCCTCCATCTCTCTCTCTCTCTCTGTGCCCCCCTCTATCTCTCTCTCTCTCTATCTCTGTTCCCCCTCCATCTCTTTCTCTCTGTTCCCCCCTCCATCTGTCTCTCTCTCTGTCCCCCTCCATCTCTCTCTCATACTTTCGCTATGTCCCCCCCTCCATCTCTCTCTCTCTCTGTTCCCCCCTCTATCTCTCTCTCTGCATTCCCCCCTCCATCTCTCTCTCTCTCTGTGTTCCCCTCTCCATCTCTCTCTCACTTTCTCTCTGTGTTCCCCCCTCCATCTCTCTCTCACTTTCTCTCTGCCCCCCCTCCATCTCTCTCTCTCTCTCTTTGTGCCCCCCTCCATATCTCTCTCTCTCTGTTTCCCCCTCCATATCACTCTCTGAGCCCCCTCCATATGTCTTTCTCTCTCTCTCTCTGTGCCCCCCTCCATCTCTCTCGCTCTTTCTCTGTCTTTCTCTTTGCCCCCTCCATATCTCTCTCTCTGTGCCCCCCTTCATCTCTCTCTCTCTCTGTGCTCCCTCCATATTTCTCTCTCACTCACTCTGTGCCTCCCTCCATATCACTCTCTCTCTCTCTGTGCCCACCAGGGCCGGATTAAGGCAATGGAAGCCCCCAGGTAAGGGTACCGTGAGAGCCCCCCCCCCCTGATTTATATACAGCACTTACCTGGTTCTCTTCTCTCTCTGCAGCCTGCAGGCTCCTTTTTTTTCATGTCCTACTGTCCATGCTGGAGATCTTGTGTGATCTTGTGTGAGTCATAGTCTCGCGAGACTTTCCCTCTAGCAGTGCAATATGCACCGCGGCTGCATGGACAGCAGGGCAGCTAACAGCATCAGATTTGCTGTTAACTGCGCCTGCCTAGAATGAATGGGAGGCCGCCCCCATCACCAGCAATATCACATGAAAATATTTGTTATGGCCCCCCAGCTGCCCGAGGCCCCTGGTCTATAGCCCACAAAAACCATTAGGTTAATCTGGCTCTTGAGCCCCCCCTCCCTATCTCCCTCTTTCTCTCTGTGCACCCTTCTAGCTCTCTCTCTCTCTCTCTCTCTCTCTCTCTCTCTGTGCCTCCCCTTCATATCTCTCTCTCTTTCTCTGTGCCCCCTTCCATATCTCTCTCCCTCTCTCTTTCTCTGTGCTCACCTATAATATCTCTCTCTCTCTCTCTCTGTGCCCCCCTCCATATCTTTCTCTCAATGCCCCCCTCTATATCTCTCCCTCTGTGACCCCCCTCCATATCTCTCTCTCTCTCTGTGCCCCTCTCCATATCTCTCTCTCTCTCTGTGCCCCCCTCCAAATTTCTCTCTCTCTCTGTGCCCCCTCCATATCTCTCTCTCTCTGCCCCCCTCCATAGCTCTCTCTCTGTGCCCCCCCTCCATATCTCTCTCTCTCTGTGCCCCCCTCCATATCTCTCTCTCTGTGCCCCCCTCCATATCTCTCTCTCTGTGCCCCCCTCCATATCTCTCTCTCTGTGCCCCCCTCCATATCTCTCTCTCTCTGTGCCCCCCTCCATATCTCTCTCTCTGTGCCCCCCTCCATATCTCTCTCTCTGTGCCCCCCTCCATATCTCTCTCTCTCTGTGCCCCCTCCATATCTCTTTCTCTGTGCCCCCTCCATATTTCTCTCTCTGTGCCTCCCCCCTCCATATCTCTCTATCTGTGTCCCCCTCTATATCTCTCTCTGACCCCCCCCCCTCCATATCTCTCTCACTGTGCCCTCATTAATCACTCTGACCATCTCCATTCTATACTTACTTTTTTATGACCTTCTTTTTTCTTTCGTCTTCTCCTTTTCAGCTCTGCCCTCTGTGTTCTTTTCTTCAGTGCTGCATCCGATGACTGCTCTTCTGGCTGCTCTCTGCTCCTTGCTGCAGTCTCACTGCTGACTATCGGGTGTGACATCATCACGTCCCAACAGTCAGAATGCAGCAGAGAGCAGCCAGAAGAGCAGCCGATGGATGCAGCACAAGCGGGGTCGGCAGGTGGAGCAGTCATGGTGCTCCACCCACCTTGTCTGCCCTGCTTACCGCCGGCAAGATGATAAGTTCTGTTTTGGACATATTGAGCTTTATGTAGCATTGGTATATCCATGTGGTGATGGCAGAGAGACAGCTGTTTACACAAGATATTACAGTGCGGGAAAGCTTAGGGTAGGAAATACATATTTGGGTGTTGTCAGTGTATGGGTGGTACTGGAGGCCCAATAAGCAAATAGGTCCCCAACAGAAAAGATATATATGATAAAAAAAGAAGAGAACCCAGAACAGAGCCTTGTTGGACCCCAACAGATAGTGGGCGTGGAGGGAAGGATGCAGTGACTGTACCATTCTCACACAAACACTCGCATTCAACTTCTTCTTTCACAGCTTATCACTATACACAGCATCTCATATACACAGTAATCCCCAATTTATGAAAATATAAATACTATTTCCCTCAGGGTGCTACATATGTATAGGCACAAAATGTCCTCCATTAAAAGTATAGGATAAGACCCAAAGACTGCCAACTCGGAGCTGATGCAAAGGTCAAGCCCTTTTGTGGAGTGAAAATGCCCAGGTGCCCCAGTTACATAGCAAGGAATATCCCTTTATTTCACTTCAAAAATAGCTGCAAAATAGGGGTACCTGTGAGCCTAAAAATAACAGCTTGTGTAAACATCTACCTCCCTTCTGCAAATGCACTGTGTTACCCATTGTAAAATAACCCCAGTCTCTATATTAATATGCATAACACAGTCTATATTACTTATTCTCTATGTAGAACATTGAAAGTAGATTTCCTAAAGTAAAATGCCATTAACAGTCAAACACTTTGGCATAGCTATTGTGTCTTGGGTTCCATTTGTACCAGAGCAGCGTTCTTGTGGAATTTGTGGGCCTGATTGAAGTCTGAACGCAACTTGCTCATAAATTGCATTTCAAAGAGAGCACAGAATTTGTACTCAAGATACCTTTCAATTTGAATCTGGGTGTAAGTACACTCTGGTTGAACAGTACTTAGCGTACATAGAAACACACAACAGATTGTAGTATACACACATGTGTATGTACAATTAAAGGTCACCTCAGAAGTCTGCAAGCATGGGTAGGAGGTTGGAATTTGATGTAACATATACTTACTGTACTTACTTGTATTTACTGTTTCAATCATAAACATTTTCCAGATACACACATCTGCAAAACTAGGTGCAAGTGGGAGGTTTTCCCCAAATATTGATGACTTGTTGTGGTTCTGAAGATTTTGTGATTCGTAAATGAGCCTCAAAGACTAAGACACTAACATAAATAAAAGACAATTTTATTGGCAGTTTAATGCTCAGAAGGTATTATTATGGTGAAAAGCAACAAGTCATGCAAATTATACCCAATTCCATATACAATAAAGGCATCAATCTGACATCATAGTCCATATTCCATCAATATACCATAAACAACAAGGTGTAATGTACTGAAATGACCACCAGATGTCACTTAAACGAAGAATATTG
This sequence comes from Mixophyes fleayi, assembly GCF_038048845.1. Taxonomy (NCBI): domain Eukaryota; kingdom Metazoa; phylum Chordata; class Amphibia; order Anura; family Limnodynastidae; genus Mixophyes; species Mixophyes fleayi. Next base: position 189,377,396 of record NC_134402.1, on the reverse strand, counting down.
TTAGAAGAAACTTCCCTATTACTTGTATAATTAGAAAATGCTGAAAAAAGACCATGAAGTTCAAACTTCCATAAATTCTAATTATGTTGAAGAAGGCAAAATACCAACCAGTGTGATGCGTGTCAATTTAGCCTCACAGGAGAAAAAAGATATACTTTCTGATCCCTAATTACCTGGATCAATCACCCTCATACTATTTCTTCTAATAAAGACATCCAATTCATTTTTAAATACTGTAAGTGAATTTGCCATTCCCACCTCATGTGGTAAGGAATTCATCAGTTTAACTTATACTTATGGTGAAACTCGCTTTCTTCCATTTGCAATTGATGTCTCTTTGTCCTGTGGGGTACTTGGTACAAAATGTTTGTTATGCAAATCTTTGCGTTGATCTCAAATATATTCATATTAATTAGATCACCTCTAAATTTTGACTCTGAAATAACTGCACTACACTGACACTCTAATTGTCAAATACAGTAACCGGAGGAAAGCAATGTTAACCCACTTGTGACATCTGGGGAATACTGAAGAGCTCCAAGAGATCATTGTGAGTTCTGGTTCTCTCAAGGTGATAAGGAACAACACTTAGTCGATTCAGTGAGTACAGGAAGTGGTCTTTGAGCAGGTTACCTGATTTCCTAGAATTGAAGAAAAACTGTGGCTTTACCATCTATTACTATGGGCAGTGTTTGGTTAGGCAGTGATCTCCTCCATTAGGATCCAAACACACAATTAATGCTGTATCGCTGCAAACTGCAGCCATGCATATTTAGGTACCGCTAAGATGCACCATGCCGGGGATTGGAGCCCCGGCAAAGTGACCCCATAATGAGATCTTTTTTTCCTAGTTACCGGCTTAGCGCTGCCGGTGATAGAAAGAAGTGTTCTGCGCATGCACACAGCACTCTCACTGTCCCGGATTCTGCGATGCCTAAGAGGCTTAGCAGAATCCCATTGGAAATGACAGATAACGCCATCCTGAGATGGCATTATTTGTCTGCGCAATGCACAGCTTATCAAAAGCTTGATGCAATGTAGAACATTGCAGTCCCCATAGTAATCTATGGGGACTGCGATGCTGAACGGGATTTTCCTAAACGGAGGAGATTTATGTGAAATCTCCTTCGATATGCATTTAATGCATAGCAAATATACTTAAAAGTGGCTAAAACTACTGTTTCCACATCTTTTAAGTGTCAAAAATGCTTGATGCATAGACCCCACAGTATGTTAAGCTGACCAACTCACAACAGTCTTCCCATTGTGGTCAGTCCTAATATGATCAAATGCTATGCTTCTTTATCTGGGCTAAAGGCTTACCTGCATACAGCTTTTAAAGGCAAGTCTTTCCTAAGCAATAACAGCCATGGGAGACCTGGGACTCACCCAACACCAGATGGAATTAATGCAAAGAATGGGGAGCAAGAGAGATGGGACTTAAATTGTATAAACAAATAAAGAAGACATAGATCCTCTGCACTCTCTATGTAGGTAAGCTTCCTGCCCCGAGCCTTGCTGTCACGGGCACTAGGAGTTTCTACCCAGGATTCACCAGGTGTGATTATGCTTACCAGAGGGGCGGAGTTTATCACAGGGATCCTCTGGGCAGTATGGTGAATGGTTGGAACAGTACAACAACTTAGGATAAGGAATGTCAATGGAGAGTCAGCGACTTGCAGCTATGCAGCAGGAGAGTCAGCGACTTGCAACTATGCAGCAGGAGGGTCAGCGACTTGCAGCTATATGGCAGAGGTAGGTATAACAACTGATGTGCAGTGAAGACTCGTGGCAGTGCAGGAGGGTAGCGGGGAGAGTCTGTGGTTTGCGGATAGCAAGTTGTACCACTGCTGTGATGGGAAGAGTTGTCCAGGTGCAGGTAGGAGCGGGAGCGTCAGTGGTCTGCGGATAGCAAGTTGTATCACTGCTGTGATGGGAAGAGTTGTCCAGGTGCAGGTAGGTAGCGGGGGCGTCAGTGGTCTGCGGATAGCAAGTTGTATCACTGCTGTGATGGGAAGAGTTGTCCAGGTGCAGGTAGGTAGCGGGGGCGTCAGTGGTCTGCGGATAGCAAGTTGTACCACTGCTGTGATGGGAAGAGTTGTCCAGGTGCAGGTAGGTAGCGGGAGCGTCAGTGGTCTGCGGATAGCAAGTTGTACCACTGCAGTGATGGGAAGACTTGTCCAGGTGCAGGTAGGTAGCGGGAGCATCAGTGGTCTGTGGATAGCAAGTTGTACCACTGCGGTGATGGGAAGACTTGTCCAGGTGCAGGTAGGTAGCGGGAGCGTCAGTGGTCTGCGGATAGCAAGTTGTATCACTGCGGTGATGGGAAGACTTGTCCAGGTGCAGGTAGGTAGCGGGAGCGTCAGTGGTCTGCGGATAGCAAGTTGTACCACTGCGGTGATGGGAAGACTTGTCCAGGTGCAGGTAGGTGGCGAAATAGCGGGTAGTCTGTAGCGGCAAGTATACCACTGATGAGCAAAGAGGACTTGTCCACAGCAAAACCGATCACATGAGCAGAACACAGGAAACACCTAGGAGTCTCAAGGGAATGAGAACCAAGAACAGGCAACGATACTAAGGACACAGGTGCCTTAAATAGTGAGTGGTGATTGATTCACCAATAGGATTAAAAGCAAGGTTTTAAGTTCAAGAGTCCTGCACATGCACAATCCAGTCAAGATGGCGGACTGCCGCCGCTTAGTACAGGCATCTGCAGGAATGAGAGAGAGCCACATACCAGACCAGAGGCACTAACCGTCTGGTGAGTGACACTTGCTTTGGACCTGACTACTGTCTGGAAAACTGACTACTCTGACCCTTGGCTTGGACCTGATTACTCTCCAGACTCCTGCCTGCCCTGACCCTTGGTTTGGGCATTGACCACTCCTTGGAGGCTGCCTGATTTCCAGAAAGACATTACAAGAGGCCAGTGTCAGTACCTGCATTTCTTGTCTACAATAAAGTACCACTTTACTGGTGTCTTCAATATATTTAGTGTCAGGGTTAGCTCTGGGGTATAATCCCATATTACTACATGTCCCTGGGAGCAACCAAGGACCAGTGGGAATTTCTAACTCTAAAGGAAAGGGGACTGCTATTATTATTATTATTATTATTATTATCTTTTATTTATAAGGTGCCACAAAGGGTCTGCAGTGCATGACATATACAGAAAGCAGTGATCTATAACACATAACATGATACATGAATAACAAAATACAAAAACCAGACATACTGATTTAATAGAAAATACAGGTAACATGCTTATGCAGATCAAATTATTTGCAGGACAGTGAGCAAGAGTGATGGTAATAACCAGCGAGAAGTAGACCTAGGCTTAAGAAACAGGGCTAGGAAAGCAGTCCAAGAGGTACACAGGGTGATGGAATATTAGAATTAGAACACAAGGAAAGAGGGGCCTGCTCGTGAGAACTTACATACTAAAGGAAAGGGGGAGAAACAAATAGGGTGGTACTGACTGGGTGAGTGGAGGGTGAAGCTGGGACAAGGGAGTTAGGAGGAAGTCTTAAGGGCACGCTTGAAGCCTTTGAGAGTAGAGGCTACCCTGAAGGGCCATTTGAGATCATTCCACAAATGGGGAGAATTCTTGGCGATGGAAGTGGGAAGAGGTGATCAGTGAAGTTATGAGGCTGTGGTTATTGGCAGACCGGAGGGGGCAATGAGGAGTGTAGGTAGATTGGGGGGAGATTGATCGAGATCTTTGCAGGTGAGCGTGAGGAGTTTAAAATTAATTCTGTAGGCCATGGGGAGCCAATGTAGTGACAGGAGGACAGCAGAGACAGAGTGGCGAGAGAGAAAAATGAGAAGGGCAGTAGCATTAAGGATGGACTTAAGAGGTGCAAGGTCAGGTAGGCCAGAGAAAAGCAGGTTACAGTAGTCAAGGCAAAAGATTACAAGCGAGTGAATAATAGTTTTGGTGGCTTCTATTTTAGATATATTCCAGAGGTGGAAGTAGCAGGATTTTGAGAGGGACAGAATTGAGGTTTGAAGGAGAGGGAGCAGTCTAGGATGACTCCAAGGTATTGGACAGAAAGAAGGGTAGTATTATTAACAGAAATAGAGAGGGGGAGAGACCTGGAAGTGCGAAGATGATTAGGTCAGACTTATTATATATTATATTTTAAGAAAGTGTGGGGACACCCAAGATGAGATGGCCAAGAGACAGCAGGAGGCACGAGACATAAGGGAAGGAGAGAAGTAAGGGAATGAAAGATAGATTTGGGTATCATCAGCATAGAGGTGGTGATGGTGGAAATGGAGGCCAAAAGAGCGGATGAGGACACCAATGAAGGAGGTGTAGAGGGAGAAAAACAAGGGGACAATAATGGAACCTAGGGGAACTCTGACAGGTAAGGGAAGTGGGGGGCATGTGGAGTCATGTGTAGAGACTGAAAAGGAACAGAGGCCTATAGATTTGAGAGTTTGCAAAAGGAGGGAGTGGTCAATGGTATCGAAGGCAGCAGACACGTCAAGAAGGAGAAGAATGGACATGTGCCCTTTAGATTTAGCAAAGAGAAGCAGTTAGTGAGGGCAGTTTCGGTGGAGTGGAAGGGGTGAAAACCGTATTGGAGTGGGTCAAGGAGTAAGTCAGAAGAGAGAAAGGAGGTGAGATGGCTGTAGACACCCCATTCGAGAAATATTGGAGAAGCAGCGCTCATAGACAGTCAGGTAAGACAATTAATATGTATGCATATAGTATATTAAATGAAAAGATTTCTTTAATTTTTAACTAAAAAACTGACAGATTGGACACATTAGTATAGAAAAAAACAATACAATAAAATTCATAATCAGAAAGCAGAAACAAAACAGAAGCAAATAATTTCCAAGTTCAATTTGGCCTGGATAATGGAATAACATATGAAGTGTTAAAAATTCTAATTTGGGATCCCAACTGAAAGTTTCCGAACTTAATACTTCTCTAAATTTCACTGGAAAGTCTCATATTGATCTGATGTCCAAAAAATGAAATGACATGAGTCCTGAAAACTGAGAAACATGGGAGGTACTCTGCCCAGAGTACTTGCGGTATGGCTGAGGCAGGGGCTGGGATTCACTGTGTGCTGATCCTAGTGAGGTAGCCGAGCCTTGATCTCGCATGCTCGTTAGAAAATTCTCCTTGTGCAATATAGTAATGGTCCACCGTGGAACGCACGCTACTTCCTACTTCCTGTTAGGCGCTGTGATGTGGACACGACCGGTTTCGTCACTCCTGTGACTTTTTCAAGGGATATCTAGTTAATATCTGATGTTGAATGGTTCTCATAGCCGGGATTGGCCACCATAGTTGGGTGTTTTACATACACAATCAGATGATAGTGAAACTCCACCTTAAAGTACAAATATGTCCTTTTACCAAGGTGGCTCAAAAGGATGAATAATCAATTGATTTATTTGAAATAATAATAAATAAATCGATACATGCAGTTCCAGGCAGAAAATTTATTTTTAAAGAGATTTGAAAGAAAATAAATATTAATATTAAAAATATATATATATAAATAAAAATAAAAGATAAAAATAAAAATGTAAATAAAAATAAAACATGAAGCAAAAATTAAATAAAATAAAAATAAATATAAAAAAGATAAAAATAAAAATATATAAAAAAAGTAAAAGATAAAAATGTAAATAAAAATAAAACATGAAGCAAAAATTTAATTAAATTAAAATAAATATAAAGAAATATAAAAATAAAAAAAAATCATAAGGGTATGAAATGAAAATGAAATAATTACAAATTACAATGTACATTAGTCACAGAGAAGAATAGACTACAGCCACATATATATAGCTATACATATACATATATGTATGTGTAAAAATATGTAAATAATTGTAAAAAGCAATAAATTGAGTTCTGTATAATCGCTACATATGTTTCCACTGGGTTTTAATATTCATGTACGTCCCATATTCCTAGTAGTGAATGAGCAAGAAAAATATACATTATATGGAGATAGACGTTTTCTGTATCATTGGCCTCTTTGGATTGGAAAACATTCAGTAGGCATAGGGCTTGATCGATGGTCTAAAGACTCCTATTACTCCGGTCACTTACAGTACCAGGTATTCCCCTGTCCTACTCAGGCAAGGTACTAACATGGCTCACGCCATTTTGCTTCCAAGGTCGGAAGGGTTTGGGCTGATGGTAAAGTGGTTTGACCATAGGTTTCAGAGGTTGGTCTTAATCTCCCCTTTTGCTTCTAAATGCACCCCAATATCTCAAAATCAATGTTTAATCCATTGGGGGCCAATGTTTGTAACTCAAAAATGTATTTAATGTCTTCCTTGTTAATTTTCTTTGAGAAGTCACCACCCCTCCAGTCCCTTTTGATTGTTTTGATGGCCATGAAGGACAGAAATATGTTGTCTTTATTGTGTTTTAGGGGGTGAGGAGAAGAGAAGGGTCTGGATTTCATCTGCAGATACCGGAGTGAAACAAGAGAAGGAAAGTGGACTAGCAAGTGGGAGGAGGGAAAGGAGATTGCGTCCACAGGGTAGGGTGGGACAAAGTGGGAAGGGAGGAGGGAGAGGGTGGGGCAAGAAGGGATTGCTGGGAGATGTCATAATGTTTTGACTCAATTTTGTAGGTGAGGTGGGTTGCAAAGTCAATAGCAGAGGGGAGTGGGAGTGGGGGATGGGAGAGGAGGGAGTTGAAGGTGGCAAAAAGGTGATGGGTTTTGGAAGATTGGGAGGAAATGAAAGCCTTAAAGAAGGATTGTTTAGAGAGTGATAGGGCCAAACTGTAAGAGGCAAGTATGAAACTGAAGTGGAGGAAGACTACATGAGTGCGTAACTTTCTCCAGAGCCGTTCTACACTGCGGGAGCATTTTTGAAGATAGCAGGTAGAATATAGGAAGGTTGGACAAGGGAAAGAGAGGGACAGAAGGAGAGGACAGAAGTGAGAGAGGAGCAAAACATAATAATGTTAGAGATAAACATGGATGGTGAGAGTTTAGAAGAGAGGTTAGGTAACGCTGAGAACAGGAAAGGTGAGTAGAGTGAAAGACTGCAGGAAGAAGGAGAGAAATGAGGAAAAAAAGATTTAAGAGGTTCAGCAAGGGAATGGGAATTGGTTAGGACAGTAAAGATAAGGGATGGGTGAGTAAAATGGGTTAGACAGTGACATTACGCAGGTATGAGAGGGATTATATAACATTAGGCATAGTGGAAGGTGCACTGAGGTGGCTGTGTATAATCACTGTGCAAGGGTTAAATTAAATGGTAGAGTTGCCGGTTCCTGCCATTGCCGCTTTAAATTTTGAAATGTCCATGTCCCTCTGTTTGATGAAGTACAACTCAAGTGCCGACATGCTTTATCTTTGCAATTTATAGCAGTCTGCATGGAGACTCGTTGTAAATGTTCTTTGTGTGTTTTCATGTAAGTCTGCATTTTATCATTGTCACTCTTGTTGTAATCAGAATTTCTTTGTCTATATAGTCATTGATGCTCACACTGTTGTCGGGATAATGTACCCAACCATTGAGATCAACTGTGATTGCTGTTGTCATCTCTTTTTGGCTGCTGGACCATCTGTGCCCAACTGTCAGTACACTGCACATGTTTGTGTCAGAGTTACAGAAACTGCCTACTCTATTAACCACAGTCAGGGTGCAGTAAAGTGTTCTTCACATCCGTCATTACCCTGCTCAATTTTGATCAATTGTTCCTTCCTACTCACTTATTTCCTACCCCTAGCTAATCCACATTCATCCACATCTCCTACATCCCTCCATCATGCACCTACTCAATTTACACTCTCTTTCGCCTTTTCACTTTAACCACTCTTCTCTCTAAACTCCTTTTCTCCAGCATCCCATTTTTTTCTCCCCCATTATTATTTCATCTTCAATATTTTTCTCCTTCCTAGTCTGTAACATATCATAACATAACATAACATAACTTGTTTTGTGTATAGAAAAGACTCATCATCTCATTTTGCAATCTGTCCCCTTGACCCTCCCAACTTCACTCCCTTGCCCATCATGATAATTCTTTCTTGGTTCATTTCCTACTTACTGCTCTTTTAGTGTCTCTACCTCTGGCACAGCCTTCCTTCCACTCCAACTATCTCATGGGATTTCACAAGACTCTACTTTTATCACTTGGGGAACTAATTTGCTAATTTGGCCTCCAGTACTACCCCTATGCTGACATCCAATTCTAAATCTCCTCTCTTGACCTATCCCCTTCTGTACTATCTTGTGTAACCAAATGCCTCTCTCTGCTATCTCCACATGGATGTTCCAATGCTAGATAAAGCTCAATATGTCCAAAACAGAACTTATCACCTTCTCTTTACGCAGAGTCACCATCTCCACTCAAATCTCCTATCGCATAACACCCCAGATTTCTCAGTCACCCAATCCTGCTACATTGGTGTCAACACTTTACTCCACCCTCTGCTTTATTCCTCTCATCCAGTCTCTCCCCCAGTACTGTCACCTTCATCTTAGAAATACTGCCAGAATACACCAGTTTCTTAAACAAAATGCTACCAAAATGCTAATCCATTCTCATCATCTCCTGTCTTGACTACTGCAACCTCCTACTATCTGGCATTCCCCTCATCCATCTATCTCCAATTCAATTAATCTTAAATGCTGCTGCAAGACAAATCTTCCACTCTCACCGCTCCACATCTGCAACTTTGAAAATTTTGACACTGGCTCCCTGTGTTGTCCAGAACAAATTCAAATTACTCACCTTTACTTATAAAGCCCTCAACAACACCAACTCTTCATAAATCTCAAGACTCTCCCTCTCACCTGGGCCTCATCCCTGGTAATCACAGGTCACTCCCGCCAACAAGATTTCTCCCATCCTGTTAACATCTTCTGGAATTCCTTACCATGCCCAATCAGACTTTCCCACAGTAATTTAGGTACCAGAAATATTGTCAGCATATTTATATGAGCATTTAAGTGCAAATCGTGAACACATGGCAACTAAATAAATCTAGTAGGTGCTGAACATAAAGGTTATTAAATTGAGAAATCAGTTTACGTAAAATTATATAAAGATAGTGAAAATTGTCCACCCACAGCAGAGGAAAGTCAAATACGTTTTGCACCAGGGTCTAGGCAGAATATAAATGATTTATCTGCATGTATTGAAGGTCCATATTATTGACCAAATTTGGTAACTATTGTTGCACCCCACAGGATACTCACAGGTTAATATGCTGTAAGCTAGGTCAGACAGATTTAATGCAGTATAAATAATATTATTTTTTTGTGAGGACCAATGTTAGAATTTAACTTGTGTGTACCAGTATGTGAGTTGCTGCGCAGCTCTTTGTCTACAAGGCAGTGAGGACTGTATCACATGGAGAGAGCGAGCCCGTCTGTGATGAAACAGGAGCATCCAGCCATTTGATACAAGGGCTAAGCAGATGTAACTCCACTCCAGACCACCACAGTCCTAGATTCTCAATTATTATTCAGAGACTGCAAGTCTGCAACCGTAGGAGTTGTTTATCTCTCCAAAAATTGTCAAGGCATTCCATGTTGAAGGCTGGTGCCATCTTTAATTTTTTTTCCAAAGCCATTACATTCTCCCAGAAAAAATCGAAGATGGCACCAGCCTTTGTGTGAAATGCCTCTGTTCCCAGAGGAAAGTGTACACAGGGAGGATCCAGATGGGTCTGAAAATGTTACAGCAGCTTGCAGAATCACAGTAAGTGTGAGCTGACTGCAGACTCTTGGACTAAGGTACCTGCCTTTTCCGAACCAGCACCTGGTATTGTGATATTGTGTGCACATGACAAAAGCAGGGAGAGTTGGACACATTTCCCACCTTGCTGAGTCATCTGTAAGAAAATATTAGAGAAAATTGATCCATCCATTATTCCTATAAACCAGACCTGCAAAAGAAACTCGCACAAGGCCTTTAGCTCTGTTATGGTTCCCTCCCTTTTATAATACTGGGGTAGCTCAAGGAACCTGGAGTGCAGTGTGGTTTTTTTTGATCTGTGTGATAAGATGCTCTGATATGTTATTGCCTTTTTCTGTGATGTAGACAAATATATAAGTAGATGCATTGTATAAACCATAAAGAAAAAGTTTTTGCGTTCTGGTATACTTGCCTGGATGTGAACCTTATTTGGAATAGTTAACAGAGTGGTAATAATAAAACTGTGCGTGCTGCCATCGACTAATAGACTAATACAGAGGCCTTGTGCTGATGTGACCTGGGGTACACACCAGGGCCCTCCTAGCTTGTGTTTCAACATAAAACTCCGCCCATCAGCCATGAAAATCATAGGTTTACTTGCTATATTCACAAGCAGTAGTTATTACTTACCATTTAATGATCCACAGTTATGTTTGATGAAGATTATTCCACTTTGTACTATATAGTTTCATTTTTACTATGGGTCTTTATAGATCAATAGGGAAGCCAAATAGAGCTGATGTCTCACTCTCAATTAATTGAATTGACACAAAACATGCATTAGATCAATTCAAGACTCATTTTATTACAACAGACGGTCCTAAGTTTTTAGGATATTCCTTTCTTGGTTACTTCAGTCATCACTGATTCTGTGGGCAAGTATATAGGACCCCAAAGTTCTACCTTTAATAAACATACATGCATAGTTAATGTTTATGCTCATTATACAGAGCTGCTAGCATTTTTAAGAAAGGTTCCTGTCCAGTGAGAATACTTACTCTATATTAGCGATGTGCACCGGCGACTTTTGGTGTCTCATGTTTTGTGTTTTGGATTCGGATTTGCTTGAGGTTTTGGGTTCGGATTTGTTTCGCAAAACACCTGCCGAAAGGTTTTGGTTCGGATTTAAGGTTTTGGATTCGAATTTTTTTTGAAAAAAGCATAAAAAGTTAAAAAATCAAGTTTTTGGGCTTATTTTCACTCCTACGCTATTATTAACCTCAATAACATTCAATAACAATCATTTCCACTAATTTACAGTGTATTCTGAACACCTCACAATATTGTTATTAGTCCAAAACGTTGCAACGAGGTATCTTTCTGGACTGCGTAGTGGAGTGGTCCCCACAATATAATAAGAAAACCATCAACTGGTCTTAATTACACCAAAAATTGTATCTGGACTGCGTAGAGGAGTGGTCCCTACAATATAATAAGAAAACCATCAACTGCTCTTAATTACACCAAAAATTGTACCTGGACTGCGTAGAGGAGTGGTCACCACAATATAATTTAAAAACCCTCAAATGGTCTGAATCCCACCAAAAATTGTACCTGGACTGCGTAGAGGAGTGGTCCCCACAATATAATACGAAAACCGGCATCAACTGGTTTTAATTACACCAAAAATTGTACCTGGACTGTGTAGAGGAGTGGTCACCACAATATCATAAGAAAACCATCAACTGCTCTTAATTACACCAAAAATTGTACCTGGACTGCGTAGAGGAGTGGTCACCACAATATAATTTAAAAACCCTCAAATAGTCTGAATCCCACCAAAAATTGTACCTGGACTGCGTAGAGGAGTGGTCCCCACAATATAATATGAAAACCGGCATCAACTGGTCTTAATTACACCAAAAATTGTACCTGGACTGCGTAGAGGAGTGGTCACCACAATATAATTTAAAAACCCTCAAATAGTCTGAATCCCACCAAAAATTGTACCTGGACTGCGTAGAGGAGTGGTCCCCACAATATAATAAGAAAACCGGCATCAACTGGTCTTAATTACACCAAAAATTGTAACTGGACTGCATAGAGGAGTGGTCACCACAATATATTTTAAAAACCCTCAAATGGTCTGAATCCCACCAAAAATTGTACCTGGACTGCATAGAGGAGTGGTCCCCACAATATAATAAGAAAACCGGCATCAACTGGTCTTAATTACACCATAAATTGTATCTGGACTGTGTAGAGGAGTGGTCCCTACAATATAATTAAAAAACCCTCCACGGGTCTGAATTCTACCAAAAAAGTTTATGGACTGCATAGTGTAGTGTTCCCCACAATATTATTTAAAAATTTTGCAGCAACAGTCAATGTTGTTTAATATCTGATACACCTCTATCTGGACTGCATAGTGGAGTGGCCCCGGTACTAAATTTGGCACCGGGGCCACAATACCTCCTCCAACTTCCAAGTGTAGTGTTTATAAAATATAAACACTACAGTAGTTCTAGCACATCAATACCTCTTGTGATAAATTATTATTAATTTTTTGAATTTGTTGACATTTTGTTTTACTTTTTGAACATGGCAAACGACTGTTGAATGGTCACATAATGCCAAAAAAAGAGTTGCAAGATGGAATTGTCCTTGGGCCCTCCCACCCACCCTTATGTTGTTCAAATAGGACATGCACACTTTAACAAACAAATCATTTCAGCGACAGGGCCTACCAAAAACCTGTGGCTGAAATGAATGGTTTGTTTGGGCCCCCACACCAAAAAAACAATTCATCTCTCCATGTACAAACTAAACAGGCTCTACTGAGGAAAGATGTCGTCCTCATCCTCAATCTCTGATTCCTCTCCCCCTACAGTGTGTACTTCCTCCTCCTCACACATTAGCAATTCGTCCCCGCTGGACTCCACAACCACAGGTCCCTCTGTACTATCTGGAGGGCAGTGCTGTACTTCATTGAGGAATTGATTATTCACTTTTATAAACATCATTTTTTCAACGTTGTGAGGAAGCAACCTCCTTCGCCGCTCACTGACTAGGTTCCCAGCTGCACTAAAAACTCTTTCCGAGTACACACTGAAGGGAGGACAACTCAGGTAAAATAGAGCCAGTTTGTACAGGGGCTTCCAAACTGCCTTTTTTTCCTGCCAGTAACAATATGGACTGTCTGACATGTCTATTTGGATGGTGTCAGCAAAATAATCCTCCACCATTTTTTCAATTGTGACAGCATCCAATGCAGCGACAGTAGACATGTCTGCAATGGTTGGCAGGTCCTTCAGTCCGGACCAGATGTTATCAGCATCCCCGCCAGCGGGTCTTTTAGGAAAACTGAGCTTTTTCCTCGCAGCCATAGATGTGGAAGAAAATGAGGGTGGAGCTGTTGGCATGTCACGGTCCTCTTCAGAGGACAATCTCCTGACCAGCAGGTCTTTGCACCGCTGTAGACTTGTGTCTGCCGGAAACAGAGACACAACATACGCTTTAAACCGAGGATCGAGCACGGTGGCCAGAATGTATTCCTCTGACTTTAAAAGAGTGACCACCCTCGGATCCTGGCAAAGCGTACGAAGGGCTACATCCACAAGAGCTACATGCTTGGTGGAATCGCAATGGTTTACCAGCTCCTCCCTCACTTTCTCCAGCTGCTTCTGCAACAGCCTGATCAGGGGAATGACCTAACTCAAGCTGGCAGTGTCGGAACTGACTTCTCGTGTGGCAAGTTCAAACGGCTGGAGAACCTCGCACAACACGGAAATCAGTCTCCACTGCGCTTGACTCAGGCGCATCCCCACTCCTTTGCCTATGTCGTAGGTGGCTGTGTAGGCCTGAATGGCCTTTTGCTGCTCCTCCATCCTCTGCAGCATATAGAGGGTGGAGTTCCAGCGCGCCACAACCTCTTGTTTAAGGTGATGGCAGGGCAGGTTCATGGTTTTTTGATGTGCCTCTAGTCTGCGGTAGGCACTGGCTGAATGCCGAAAGTGTCCAGCAATTTTGCGCGCCACCGCAAGCATCTCCTGCACACCCCTGTCACTCTTGAGGTAATGCTGCACCACCAAATTAATGGTGTGGGCAAAACATGGGACGTGCTGGAAATTGCCCATATTTAATGCCCGCACAATGTTACTGGCATTGTCTGACACCACAAATCCCCATGAGAGTCTAAGTGGGGTAAGCCACTGGGAGATAATTTCCCTCAGTTTCTTTAATATGTTGTCAGCGTTGTGCCTCTTATTAAAGCCTGTAATACACAATGTTGCCTGCCTTTGCACGAGCAGCCGTTTTGTAGATGCTGCTACTGATGCAGCTGTTGCTGTTCCTGCGGAAGGGGATGCATCTACCCAGTGGGCTGTCACAGTCATATAGTCCTTCGTTTGCCCAGAACCACTTGTCCACATGTCCGTGGTTAAGTGGACAGTGGGTACAACCGCATTTTTTAGAGCACTGAGGACACTTGATCGTACTTCTCTGTACATTTTTGGTATTGCCTGCCTAGTGAAGTGGAATCTCGACGGGATTTGGTACCGGGGACACAATACCTCCATCAACCCTCTACATCCCAGTCCACTGAGGGCGGACACCGGGCGCACGTCTAACACCAACATTGCAGTTACAGCCGCAGTTATACGCTTTGCAATAGGGTGACTACTATCGTATTTTGTGGTCATGGCATACGACTGTTGGACGGTCAATTGTTTTGTGAAAGACTTAGCGGTCTTACGACTTCCCCTCTGGGAAGATGACCGACTACCAGCAGCAACAGCAGCAGTGGCAGTAGTAGGCGTACCGCTGCAGGATTCCTCGGATGAATCCCGTATTGAAGAGGACTCAGTCTGGCTGCTGACTTGGGCTGCAGGACTGAATCTGATGGAGATCGTGGAGGAAGTTGACGAGGAGGGTGTTGCTGGTGTGTATCCAACTGGACCACAGGATTTAGGTGTCCCTGTACCGATGACGGTCCTAGCCCTAGTTCCTGAACTAACCACTGAACTATGAAGGTTATTCAGGTGACGTATAAGGGAGGATGTCCCTAGGTGGGCAAGATCCTTACCCCTGCTTATTTGAGCTTTACATAAGCTACATATGGCAATACAATTGTTGTCCGGATTGGGATAGAAATAACTCCAGACCGAAGAGGTGCATTTTTTGGTCTTCTGACCCGGCATGACAATGGGCTTTTTAATCCCATGGACAGCAGCCGTTTCCCCCACTGCTGCCTCATTTACAATAACCACATCAGCATCATCATCATCATCAAGTTCCTCCACACCGCCAGCTACATCAGTAGCCTCCTTCCGAGCCACCTCTTCCTGTACAGTGATGGGAAGGTCAGGCTTGACAACCACCAACACCCTTGGACTCGCCTTGGGGATTTGTGATAATGTCTCTTTAGAAGGCAGAGTTGTTTGCTGTGTTGTTGCTGACAGCATAACTCTCTTAAATTTTTTGTAGGGGGGGGGGAGGAGGGCTTAGTTCCTTGGGTGAAGGTGAACCACTAGTCATGAGCACGGGCCAGGGGCTAATCCGTTCCTTGCCACTGCCAGTGCCGTCTTTCCCATTGGGCACAATGGGCAGGTGCCCAGGGGCCCTGCAGCCCAGGGGGGCACGTCGGAGGAAGGAAAAAAAAAGAAACCTGAAAAAAAAGAAGAAAATACTTACCTTGCGGTCAGCTGCCGATCCGGCTCCCTCCATGGTCTCCTCCTCCGTCGCGCTGGCAGTGCATGTCGGGCGTGACATCATCATGCCCGTCCGGCATCCATTGCGGAGGCCCATATATATAATAATTATTTTCTTTTTTTTGTATATATAGGGGCCCCGGTGCACTGCTGTGCCCGGGGGCCTGAGATGTTCTTAAGAAGGCCCTGGCCACTTCGTGTCTTAAATGGCATATTGGCAACTTTACGTTTCTCCGCAGATGATTTTAAGTTTCTCTTTTTGCTACTTTTACTTAACTTGGGCTTTTTGGATTTTACATGCCCTGTACTAGGAGATTGGGCATCGGGCTTGGAAGACGACGTTGATGGCATTTCATCGTCTATGTCATGACTAGTGGCAGCAGCTTCAGCATTAGGAGGAAGTGGGTCTTGATCTTTCCCTACTTTATCCTCCAAATTTTTGGTCTCCATTATATGTAGCACAAGATACTGCAGAATGTGTGAACTTGGTAATATTGCAGTACCAATGGACTTATACTGCTGGATTGGTTTTGCAAATTTTGTTATAATTACTTTTTATTTTAATTTTTTTTTTTGTATTTTTTTTTATAACTTTTTTTTTATTTTTTAAAAACTTGGGAATAATGGGGAAATAACTATGCCCTTAGAAGCACAGAGCACAGGACACAGCACCAATGGACTGAACAGGACACAGCACAGGACCCAGCAGCACCACTGAACTCAGAAGTACAGAGCACAGGACACAGCACCACTGGACTGATACTGCAGAATGTGTGAACTTTGTAATATTGCAGTACCACTGGACTTTTACTGCTGAATGTGTGAACTTGGTAATATTGCAGGACCAATGGACTTATACTGCAGGATTGGTTTTGCAAATTTTGTTGTAATTAAATTTTTTTTAAATTATTTTTTTTATTTTTTTTATAACTTTTTTTACATTTTTTTGAAAATGGGGAATAATGGGGAAATAACTATGCCCTTAGAAGGACAGAGCACAGGACACAGCACCACTGGACTGAACAGGACACAGCACAGGACCCAGCAGCACCACTGAACTCAGAAGGACAGAGCACAGGACACAGCACCACTGGACTGATACTGCAAAATGTGTGAACTTTGTAATATTGCAGTACCACTGGACTTTTACTGCTGAATGTGTGAACTTGGTAATATTGCAGTACCATTGGACTTATACTGCAGGATTGGTTTGGCAAATTTAGTTGTAATTATTATTAATTTTAATTATTATTATTTTGTAATTTTTTTTATAACTTTTTTTTAATTTTTTTGAAAATGGGGAATAATGGGGAAGTAACTATGCCCTTAGAAGGACAGAGCACAGGACACAGCACCACTGGACTGAACAGGACACAGCACAGAACCCAGCAGCACCACTGAACTCAAAATTGACAGAGCACAGCACACAGCACCACTGGACTGATACTGCAGAACACAGCACAGCACAGCACAGAACTAAACAGCACAGCACGAGATCTACCAGGACAGAGGACCACCTAACACACCCTCCCTCTACCCTGATCAATGCCCGAGTGAAGATGGCGGCGACTAGCGGGGAATTTATAGGATCTGAGTATCGCAAGATCCGACAGCGGGATTATGACTCCGAGCCTCGGTTTCAGGTTTTCATTTGGCGCCAATACCCGGATCTGTCTCGGATCCGGCTCGGATCGGAAACGTTCGGGTGGGCTCGGATTCACGAAATCCGAGTGCGCTCATCTCTACTCTATATGTCTTGATTTATAGGTGATGATTTCAATATATTACTCTGACAAACTAAGAATAGGAATACGGTGATTAACCTTATTTATCTGGAAGCCAAAAAGCAAAAACACCACTGAATAGTACTATATAGATGTGGCCTTAACTTGAATAAATCAAAGGAAACTATGAAAGGATACATAAAACCAAAGGTAATAGTATATAAAAAATATATTTTAATTGTCTCAATACATATAATACATAGGCCTCATGAATAGGTAAATTAGTAATTGAAACCAAACATTTAAAAAACACTGGGACTAAAAGCTGTATAAATGTAATCACAAAAGATCTATAAACGGACTAAATTGATGAGTATGTCCATGTAACTCTAGTAAATATATATAGTAGTTCATAAAAAGATATAATCACAATAAAATCCCTCCAAGATATCCAGCAAATTGGCCCATAAGTTGAAAGATATATAGCAATCAAAGTAATGCTGGTATATTAATGGTATTACACATCCAGATCCTAATGGAATGTCACTGGCAAAGGACTTGCATAGGAAATAAATTATATAACTTACTTAATTGTCCCAGTGGTTCCAATGCTGCAGCTCCCTGCTTATGACTCCATCTGGGTGCTCTGTACACAACCGTCAGAGAACAGCAGTATGTTTCCTCGCCGTTAGTGACGTTAGTAATAGCAAAGGTGAGTAGGTCTTCACATGCAACAAACTGTAGAGATTGATTTCAGCATTGGTAGCAAATTCCAATTAGATCAATTAGGGCACATAAATCCTGGAGGGAAAAACCAGTGTAAATAGAACATGAGTCCAATATCAGATAACTGAAACAGCAATCCCAGTGTAGAATATCGGACTTGTTTCACCTGTTGAAACAAGACTTTATCGAAGATAAAGTCTGGGTTCAACAGACGAAATGCGTTCTGCCAAGGTTTCTTTTGAGATTTCAAGTTAAAGCCCCATCTATATACCACTATTCAGCTTTGCTTTTTCTTTTTGGTTTGTGGTTGTTTTTGATTAGGGGCTAGCAATTGGCCCTGCTTTGCAGTTGCGATTTGTGTTTATCCGGTGTGGTGCAGCCCAGTGCGGGATTCCTTTTTCTTATTTATCAGGAGCCTTAATAAATCCTTGCTGAATAATCCATTAAATTTACAAAGAAAATACTGTACAATAGTACTTTTCTCTCAACGTTTTTAAAATATCATGGTCCTTGAGACCCTTAAAGGCTTCATACAGGAAAAAAATAAGCCAAGCTTAACTGCAGTTCTTAAAGGAGATGGGCCATCTCAACGTCTAGTTGAGGTAATGTTATGATTCTATTTTTAATCTCCACTATTTTTTTGGGGTTTGTTAACCAATTAGTGTATAGAGAGCAGCTATTTAAAAGAAGAATGTTTGCACAATAACAGAAAATATTCCCAAGCAAATACCAAAGAGTGTCACTGAGAAAACAAATTTAGTATTAGCTCTGGTTCTCAAAAATGTGTTACCATGCTCCTATTTTTAAGAGCATCTTAACACCATCCTAATCTGCAAGAACTTTACATAGCACTTTGTGTTTAAAAGATCCTGTTAAGTTTTTTCTGGTATTGTGAAAGTATTTTTTTTCTCATATAACTTCTGATAGCAGCATCATAATGTTTAATTACAAGTATTAAAAATTAATTAATAAGGAAGAAATTGTAGAAGATTTGGAAGTGAACATATAAAAACTTGAGAAAGTCTTTACTCAAGAAAGTCCATTGCTTTAGGAAAATATATAGCAAACCAAATCCTACCCAGAGTATTGATAACTATCCTCATTTAATGTAATAACTTCAAATTGGTTGTGATTGATTTTGAATTTTATATTCCTGAACCTTTGCTTTAATTCATTTAATTGTAGAGGAAAGGAGAAATGAGTTACTTAAACTAGATGAGGACATTTTGGAACTCCATACACTGATCAGCCCTTTCACTGATTTAGAAGAGTACAAGGAGATGGATGAAGAAATTGATCTTAAATTAAGGAAAAATGAAAAGGAGGCTACAAACAGGAAGCAGAGGAGATATAAAGGAGACAAAACACATTTAATAGAAGAACAATAATATAGTCATAAAAAAAAACAAAACACCAGAGCCAAGGTGAATTTATAATTCCTAATCAATATGACATTTTGTAAGATGACAGTAGTTATTTTTGTATTATGGCACATGGTCATCAATCTACAAATATATAAAAATAGAGGTAAGCACTATAGGAAAGATAAAGATAAAAAGATAGATGAAGATAAGGTATTTGAGACAATCAATCAAGGCAGGATGACACAAAAAATGTATCATTTCAGTTCAAATGTTTTAACTTCTGAGGAATGGCCTCAAGTTTGCAGCAACAAACAAAATTAATTTATGAAGATGTTTAATGAATTGAAAAATAGTGTAGAGGAAGGAGATGCTGTTAATGAAAACAAAAAGAAATGTGTCTTTAGAGAAAGAGCTACATTCAATGTAACACGTTACAGGGGCGTATTCCATTCTCCGAAAGTCCAGCGGCGTTAAAACTATTACCGTTAATACGGTAATAGTAAGCTGGATTTCAGCTCGCAGCTCAGGGAGCTGCGAGCTGAAATCCAGCGAGAAAATTACTGCATTAACGGTTTTTCCGTGCACTATTACCGTAATAACGGCAATAGTGCGCGGACCGCAGGATTTCTGCCGACAATTGAATATGCCCAAAGATTTTTTTGAAGAGACAGTAAGTAAATTCACATTAGATGATTTGAACAAATTGGGACAAATGTCTAAATACAGGTCTAATCTTACAAGAAAAGAAAAAGCGACACTAAAATCTTTAATGATAATATCATTATAAAACTTGCTGATAAAGGTGGGGGATGTGGTAGTAATGGATCTGGAGAAATATCAATTTTTATTGAATGAGAAAACACAAACTGATGGGGGTTCAATAGAGGGGATAAAAAAATCTTTTCAAAATAATAAAAACATTTCACAAGAATGATATAATTAGAGAGAAAGAATCCAAATCTAAATATTTCAAATCCCAGTAGAAAACCTGCATAAAGTACTAAGGATTTGATTTATTCTACTGGTAGGCCAATAGTGGCTGGGACTAATTCCATACATCTTTTTTAATTTATAGACTATGACAACTCTTCGTAATAAAATGTAAATCTTATTTGAAAGATACTTCAGATGCTTTAAACAAATTAAAAAATAGTACATGACAAAACAATGACACAATAGTTATAGCAGATATAAGTTCCTTGTATTGACCATAAAGCAGGACTACTAGCAGTCAATATTTATGTGGCACTTCTCTGTAGATAGGCCTGCTACAGTGTTTGAGTCTCTTATGAGTTGCGTTGCTATGTGGCGACTTCCGCAGAGCACAAGATATCAGGCATTTTTCAAGGTATAAATAGCTAACTAATTATGGGTTATAAAAATTGAGTGACCATAATCTCTCTGGGTGAAATTCCTATAGACTCTATACACCAGTAGACCGGATTACCAGGCGCATTATATCCTGCAAGTAATATTGCTAAAGCTACTATTCCGGGGTGGTTTGACTGATCTACATCTAATCTATGCTTCCTTGAATGAATGCTGGGACTTGCAGTTCCACAGAGTACATGAATATGCTTATAGATACTTTATATGATTGAACCATCTGTTGGTCTTCTATGGCACCACAGTCTAACTTGGAATTTATCCACAGAACGAATGAGGATTAGTGTGAACCAGGGGAGGGCCAGCGAACTCCAACTCGGCAGACCAGCCTAGACTCTGCAGCCTATTAGGAACATTTTAAAGGGAAAAAATGCCCAGTAACCAAGCCCAAGGTAGCCCACTATGGGACCAGCCCAGGGGGCAGATGCTCCCCTGCTCCCCAGCCAAGCCAACCCCTGGTCTGAACCACCTGCTGGATTTCTGTGGTAATTATTATCCCTATATCTCAACTTTGGACCTAACCACAGATCAATCTACAAACTTAAGTGTGGACATTTCAGTTGTCTGAAAATGTAACATGCTTGTCTGTATATATTAGTATTATTTATTTTTAAGACATCACAAATCCCGGAGCTCCGGACAATTGTAAAAACACAGATAAGATATAACTAATACATTAAGAAAAATCACAAATACATGAGGAAGTTATGCATAAGTAGCACAGATGAGTGTGAGTAAAACTGTAGGGACTCACACTGAATGTAGAGAGAGGGGTAAGTGAGAGACACTTGGAGCAAAGTGAAAATTAAGATTAGCTGTCCAAGAGAGTGACAGACGAGGTGGAGGCTAAACAGTTGAAGTTGCAGAAGGGTAGGTGGAAGTGATGACTGGGTAGTTTGAACGGAGTAAGGATATTAAGTAGGGATGACAAGGAAAGAAGGGGCAGGAGAAGGGCCGCCGAGGGGGTGCAAACAGGGTCCCCACAGGGTGCAACTCGCGGGAGTTGACTAAACTGGGGTATGATACATTTACCCCCCCCGGTATCTTCACAATAACTATACTAATTATTGCTGCAATGATGCGCCTGCACAATACTCACCCAATGGACTTCTACCTGTAAATGCCAAATGGCCCAACAGTGACTGCATTTGCCTAACCATGACTTTCTATAGAGCTATGAAAGAGTCATGGACTCTCTAGTCTGGTAAATGAACCATTATGACTGTGTGAAATAGACCCGTAATTCTCACTAGCACCACCACCTTTGTAAATTTTTCTTGCGTTACATCCCAATGTTTCACCATGGAAAGCAATCTCCTTTCTCTCCCTGGGCTTTCCAAAGCCCCCACTGGTATTGTGAACCCGTAAGCAAATGCCCTCTTAATCAAGTGAGCTACCACTTGTTAAAATAGGGCCTAGCCAAGGCTTTCCACCCATATTGTTATCTATATACGTATAAAATGTTCCCAGGTTCTTCTCCCCAATAATACTAGTTATTGTCATGAACATCTGTAACCGATCTCTGAAAGTTTTTCTTACTTGATTCTTAGCAAACTCTTCCCACTACTATAACTAACTCCTTAAACACTGGCCGCAACGTGACATTCTCAATTAAATTTCCTTTCCAGATCCTTTCTCTTATATCCATGGCCAGAGTCAAGCACACGTACGCCTCCTTCTAAAAATCCTCTGGAAATTGCTCCATTCACTCCTAACCTCCATCTCTCAAGTGCCTGCTGTGCTACTATGATCAATACACCTGATCATACAGCTGCAACCGGACTCCCTGAAAGTGGAGGGGATGGACTCACTCAATGTTCCTTTTTGCCAATGCAATGATTGCTGACCAACTTCATGGGGCCTTTGCAAGCTGCCATGACATCACCTTCCATACTTACAGCATTCCCTATAAACTGCTCACCTAAATGTGCTGCACATCCAGCTCATCCCTCTAGTCACATCACTTATTAACCTTGCTTGAGTACTTATATTCCTGCTTGGTGAGTCTATAACATTTGTGTCACTACATGCAGTGCAATCAATGGAACCCTCAGAAGGCTAAAGGTGACGGATTCATAGTAATAGACTTTCCACTCATTTACCCTTGAATGTGTGTGTTTACCTGAATTTGGGCTTTAGTAACTGCAGGCGAATGTATCTCTTTTTCAACTAGTGCTAGACACGTGTCCACCTATGAAGAGAAAAACAACCAACAATATTGTGCACATGTAGTTATTATGTTATTTGCTTTTACTACCTTTTTATTTTTTCAAACACACAACTTACTACCTGTAGTCTCTACTGCAAACTTGAGTTCGGTCAAGATTGGCTCCCAGGTGTTCTAAATAGTACAGGGCTTCCACTTCTACTGCCTCAAACTGCTATCATGGCCCCTTCATTCAACTCACTCTGGGGTGGTAGAGGCCGCTCCTGCTGACCACGCCATGGATTGTGAACCGGATTCCCGGCAACAACGGCCTGCTGGATCATTCCCCAGACACAGATCTCACCATCTCCCACCTAACCTCCTTCAGCCATCCCTCTTTACATATCACCAGACATTCTGAATGACAGCACCTGCAGCACTACCCTTGCACTCAAAGCTATGCTTCCAAGTGTTGTTCTGGATATAGAAGTGAGTGTGCCTTCTGCTTTTATAAATGCCTACCCCCACCAAGTATGCGCTACTCTCCTTCTACCCTCTACCAATTTCAAAAAAATCTCCTTACTTGCTCAAGAGAATTTCCTGGCTGCAGAGTGCTGCAGAGTCCTGATATGATTCCTACTTGAGATGTAATTTAAATTGAGCTATTCTTTCTTCCTTTTCTTCTCTCTTTTAAGATGTCTTCATGAGCGCTATCACTTCTGCTGTAAGGCTTAGCGAAAGTGAGTCCAAATCTCTCAGTAAAATTTAACATCTTTGAGAGCAAATTAATTCTGATCCCACTGTTCTATCAAATGTAGTGTAAAATTAGCATAGATCTCATTAAATAAATCATCCCTCTTGTGTGAAAATCCTAGTTTAAACAAGAATGTGTCACTGTCTGGATGTGGAATCATTTTTGAATCAGTACTTAAAAATTACAAGTGCTTAGAAAAAAAGACAAACAGCTGTTTGTAAACTATCGAGAGAGGAATAAAGGGAGTAATGTTTCAAAGGTACTTGTTAGGCTGGGTACACACTACAGTGTTTTCAGACGATTATCGGGCCAATCCGACAATAAATGACTGATTGGCCCAAGAACACAGTAGTGTGTACCCTGGAACGATGAATGATTTTCGTTCCAAAGCACATGAAATTGTTGATCGAGATTTTCCAACTGAACTGAAAATCTCATTCAACCATGTCGTTCCAGTTCTGAAGTGTGTATGCACGCTGCAGAATTGGAATAACAATATATCTGATAGTTACAGCCCTGGTGAACATCTTGACGCTGTCAGGCGCCGACCCTGCTCACCTGCTCCTTTGCGGGGACAGTCCCCACTGCTGCTGACATCAGCCACCCGGTCACACTACACTCGTGCGCCTGTTGCTCGGCAACGGGACGTGCTTCTGCCCCGGCCAGCCAGCAGTCCTCTGTGCGCATGCACGCCCATTGCCAGGCCACACAATGCACTTCTCATCTGCGTTCCTGCATTGTTCCTGATTGCCTCCTGATATTGAACTCTGGCTAGCTCCTGAATATTCTTTTGTTACCTGATTTGGCTCCTTTTGGCTCTCCTGGTTTGGATTCCCTGACTATCCCCTTTGGATCCTTATTCTGCTATCCCGTTACTGATCGGCCTGCCTGACTATTAATATTCGTCTTCTGCCTCACCAGCAACTGACTCTGAGGACTGCGACCTGTATGGATCCCTGGTGAAGACCAGGGGGTAAATGTATCAAGGTCCGAATTTTTCAGCTTTTTAAAATAGCGGCAAATCGTGGGAGATTACTTGCAATGCGAGTCCCAAAGTCGTTATATGTATTAAGTAGCGATTTTTAATCTGAACTTCAAAATAACTGTTCATCTCTCGCAATTTACATCACATTAAACTCTACCATGTTTAGCTGAAAATCGGCATTTACTATCCAATAATCATTTGTGATTGGATAAATGTTTTACTTTTTTACTTTGAAAAGTCGCGTGATTTAGCCCTCTCTAAAAATATGAATGTTAAAATAAAAAAATGCATGTGGTCCCCCTTCTAAGCACTAGTAACCCTAGCGCTGCCAGCTTACTGCTAGTTGAGCGAAAATCGGGGGAAAATTTGCGTGGGATCTCCCCGATTTTCATGCAACCAGCACTAGGCAAACCAGCCAGGGTGGTTGGCACTATAGCAGGGGGACACATGACAGGGATTCCCCTGCCATAATGACAAACCAACCCTAGGCTATTCAGCGTTAGGCTGCATTCCCCAGGGAGTGGGGTCTACAAAAAAACATGAACGGGCCCTCCCCCTACGAACAACCAGCCCAGTGCTGAAAGCACTAGGGCTCTTCCTACACCCCTGTGCATGGGAGTAGGGTAATAACGGTGATTAAAGTGTAAAAAAAACAGACAGACTACATTTTTGTTTGTGGAACTACAAGTCCCAGCCAGGCCGGGCAGCTCTAAACCATCTGGGCATGCTGGTGCTTGTAGAGCTACAAGCACCAGCATACCCATGACAGCCAGGTCATACTGGCACTTGGATAGCCACAAGTGCCAACATGGTCTGACACCAATGCCTTGCTGTGACCTGTAGTTTCACAAATTAAAATGTTTAAAAAAACCACAACTCCCTCATTAAAATCACTACATTTTAATAAAAATAATAAAACCCCAAGGCCCTAGGTGGATTGAAATGGACTCTTCCTGCTGCCGAGTGCCATCCTGGGGCGCGGAATTGGGAATCACAATGACGATAGACCTCTCTCATTGCGATCTCATCTAGTTGCTTTATTCACCTGTAAGATATGGTACTACTGCAAGCTTCATTTTGAAACCCCCTCAACCCACTCCCCTATAATGCCACTCTGGGACAACCCAGCATTTCCCCCAGGGCAATGTCATTCTCGATTTAAGACATGGCAGGAGAAGGATATCAGGATGGTGAGGAATGTTCTAACAGCAGACCAATGAGTATACCGCTGCTACAAGAGAAATTTGATTTCCCTACTATTAGCCTATTTGTTTACCTTCAATTGAGACACTCCGTTGACTTCCTTTCTAGGTCTGATATAGCGAAACCCCTTACTTCCCTGGAATCTTTATGTATCCAATCACCATTGATTGCCTACAAAATTTATTACCACTGGTATTTGGTTCCTACCTGGCTGAAGAAAATCTACGGGTCCACTCCTGACTTATGTTGGAGGGGCTGTGGGGAACAGGGGTCCTTCATCTTCATCTGATGGTTTTGCCTGGAAATAGCCTTCTTCTGGGATGATGTGGCAGCTTTGATTAGTGCTGTCACTACCATCCAAGTTACAAAGTGCCCATGGTCCTTTCTTCTTGGCTCCACTATAGAGATCCTAGACAAACACTCAGTGAAATTGTCTGTTCAGATCCTCAACGCGGCCCGATGCCTGGTCGCAAAACACTGAAAAAGTCCAAACCCTCCCCCCAGACAACAACTTCTCAGTAAAATCTGGCATTTAGTATACATGGAGAAAATTTCAGCGTACCTTAATAAGAAAATCCATAAATTCTCCCAAATTTGGGGTGATTGGTTCATCTACAATGGTCCCTTTAGTTCCAATCCACCACCTGATCAAACCCAGAATATTTCAGCCCTACTCCTGTGAACAGCTCTGTCTAGGGTGTTGGCCGCATAATGCTCTATTCGGTCTGACACCTAACCACTGGAGAGCCCAGACCTGGTCTTAAACTACTGCATACAAAACACCACACTCTCCAACATCCCTTTAAGGTTCTTCAGTGTTATATTGTTTTAAAATTCTTCTACCTATTTATGTTTCGTAACTGCCCCAAATGGACTTTTCTTTTTACTCTGATATCCAATTCACAGCTTACCTGTCTACTGTGTGACAAAATCTACAAATACATGATTTAAAAAAATAAATAATAAAACCCAATAGACTCACCAATATGATGTCTTCTTCTTTTGTCAGCACTTTTTAATCCAATGTTTGTAAACCATATCCATATAAATTTTTATTCCAAAATAAGGTCCATGAAGATGTCCCCAAAATATTTGTAATTCCACATGTCCATGCTTGTAAACAATCTCCTGATATGAAGGAACTCCCATTTGGAGCTACAAACTCTATAGTCTAAGGGGTTTCCCATGACAGCATGGGAAAACCCATTAGACTATAAATAAAGCTTGCGGCTCTGTTATAGTCATTCAATTTGCATTGTTAGTACAGTGTATTATTTTTAATAAATAGATGTGGTATTAAAGAGGGTGTTGTGGTTTTTTGAACATTATTTTTGCGATACTACACGACGCAGCAAGGCATGGGTGTCAAGCCATGTTTGCACTTGTGGTTCTCCATGTGCCAGCATGACCTGGCTGCCATGAGTATACTGGTCCTTGTAGTTCTATAAGCACCAGCATGCCCAGACTGTTTAGGGAAGCCCGGCCTGGCTGGGACTTGTTGTTCCACAAAAAAAAAGTGGTGTTTTTTTACACTTTAATTGCCTTTATTACCCTACACCCACTGCCCAGGGGTTTAGGAAGAGCTGGTTATTCCTAGAGGGGTGGGGTAGCTCTTTTTTTTGCGGATCCCACTCCCTAGGGAATCCAGCCCAGTGCTGAACAGCCTGGGGTTGGTTTGTCATTATGGCAGGGGGATCCCTGCCGCATGTCCCTATGTTATAGTGCAAACTACCCTGGCTGGTTGAGTGAAAATCGGGGGAACCCCATGCAAATTTTCCCCCGATTTTCGCACAACCAGCAAGAGGCTGGCAGCGCTATGGTTAACAGTGCTTGGACGGGGGAAACCCGCACATTTTATTTTATTAACCAATGATCTATTTTTAAAATTTTGACGGCCGCCGGGACCTGCAGCTGTATAGGCATCGCAGTGTAACAGTGATCTGTTTGGCAATCTCGCATCTAGAAAGCAGTATGTTGTATCTGGCGATTTTTATTTGAAACTCGGTTGGGTTAGTAAAATCGCAGCTGCATACATTTGGAGAGTTGTATAGCTAGAGTGGCGAAAAACCGGGACAGTGATTTGCTGCCAGTATGAGCCAGCGATTTTTACAATAACTCATCTCCGGGGATTTTACATCAAATATCAGGTTAATACATCGACGAGTTTTAAATCGCCCAAGAAGATTGCATGATTTTCAAAATCCCAGCTTGATACATTTACTCCTCAGGGTTCAGTAGCACCAATTAAAGGTATGTAGTTGCCATCGAATATCCCCTCGCTGTGAGAGATGCGCTTCCCCATTGTCTGACTATGAATGCTCTCGTATCTACAGTGCAAGGTTTTAGTACTACTTATTCCCCATGCTTTCCTTCTGTACATGTAGTATGTGCAACTGCATTATTACCAGATATAGTGTGGCCCAATGGAGTAGCTTTGTTGGCCAGGTATGTGGTGTCTAATCTGTCTGACACAGGAGAGGAGACTGCAACTTCTATCCCCACCGACTGCAGTGTGAGAGGCTCCTAGGCATGGTGCTCTGACTGGTGGCTTTAAAGCTTTCTCAATCCATCTCCATCATTGCCAGTATCTGAGCCACGGAACAGCTGCAGATGTACTGAAAGTACCGGAAGGTCAAATGTGCAAATACATTTTTGTAATGCAGACTGGTAATGAATATATAGTCTCAGACATCTGACACTCCCTCTTTCATAAGTTTACTCATCTTAATATTGTCTATATGTCCCTAAGTTTTACTGTTTTTTGTTCTATATGGTGGTGTTGTTTACGTTCCTTTGTGTTAAGTAGTTTCTTCAGGAGTATGCTATGTTCATTTACAGTATTTACAAGGAAAATTTACATATTAGAATCAGTATGGTAAAACCAGAACAATATCCATCTTTCTGTTGCAACAGTCAACACGTTTTTATAACTACAGATCAACCTTTCAATATCTTGTTGGCCAGGTAGTTCTCACCCTTCATAACCAGACCCAGGACAGCTGTCACTTGCAAGCCAATGGTTATGATAGATTAAAATACAGTAAAACAAAAAATTAAGGCGCTAGGAATCAATTAATAGTATATGGTGTTCAGACCGCAGCTCCCTTCAAGCAGAAATCTGAATCTGCTTCATAGTAAATAGTAACAAAAAGCAATAAGGGGCGCTGTATCCAACAGTTTCTATTTAGTGAATATAATAGCAATAGCAAAATCGTTAAATGCAATAAAATAATTATACAAAATCAACATTCAGTGGACATCAAGTGATCCCAAATACAAATCCCCTAAGGATCACAGTATAAAAATGCAACTCACGGGCAACAAATCAGCTGATGCACATGAGCAATAACTCATAGAAAAGGAATATATAACACACACTTGATAGTGGTTCACAGAAACACCTTGATAGATGGTTAAATGCAAATACTTGTAGTGCTTAATAACATACATACAACCGCTGCAGCAGTGTAGATGATTCAAATCCCTAAAAATAAAGGGAACAAGCAATGTCCAGATTAGCACTAATAAACTCTCCTTGTTTCAAGGGCAGATTTAACTTTTCATGCAACAAAACGGTGTATAGCATTCATTAATAAAATATTCCTTTGGTATAATTGTAATGATTTATCAAGTGCAGAAGTGCCGCTGAGGCGGTTAATTACAATGGAGGGTCCTTTGTAATGGATAAGCGTTGATGATTTATATCAGATGTAAGCTCTCCAGATTCCGTTAATATTAATCGGCAAAACAGTTAGAATTTAGCATGCAGCAACTGCAGCAACAGTAATAAAAAGTCTTTAGCGCAATAATCCAGCGCTTGATAGCCAATAAGATAACACAGTTAGACTTTAGCATGCAACAACTGCAGCAACAGTAATTAAAGTCTTTAGCGCAATGATCCAGCGCTTGATAGCCAATATAGATAACACGGAGGCCGTATATACAATCGCTTCATCCACTTACTTTAGCAATCCATTGAATACCCCGGGGTACAGGAAAACGATGTCCAGATGTTGTATTAAAATCCAATAGTGTTCTAAAATCCAATAGTGTTTTGACTCGTTTCTCCGTGTTACACACGGTTTCATCAGAGAGATAATGTCAAATAAAGTATCCACATACTATTTAAAGCCAGGTAGATAGGTCATCTGACCATAACTGGCCAATAGAGTCACGATTCCAATCATTCTTTGAGTCAAACGGTGTGTGTATACACTGAATGTATTCAATTAAAGCAGGCACAAATCAGCAGTGACAGATTGAGAACATAATTCCCCAGTTGATATTCAGTAAGGGACCAACTGTTATAAATAAATATTGTGCATGCTACTTAATACAAATACATAAAATATTAACAGTACCCGTTTTAAAATAATAATCAGAAAACAAGTACAATAAATATCAATAAACGTCTTGAGCTGTAAAGGTCCATTAATGCTCTTCGCATAAAAATGAGATGCTTCTATAGACAAGTACAAAAAATAAATAAAATAGAATTTAATTAAATTAAAATGAAGACCAGGTGGGAATCTAATCCTAAACCGAGGTCTACCATCCTAGGAACCCACCTAGCTCTGCTTAGCTTCCCAGTTTGTTATATACAAGATACCCACATAGCAGATACACTGATGGTAAATGGAATAACATATATAGCTTATATAAGTTTGATGTAAATCAACTTGAATATATTACAATACATATAAACATACACATATGGATGTAAACAAGTGTATGTATAGACCAATTGATAAATCAGATTATAGTTTAAAAAATATATAAACCATACACCTAGAATAATCCAAGATGCTGGTTAAATCTCAGCAAAAATAAAATAAAGCATAATCAATACAATGGCTAGAAGACTCCTAACCAAATAAGTATTGAAGACAAATATCCAATATGCAATGATTAGTTAATTCAAATATTGTTTAGTTCTATGCTGTCATTTAGACCCAATGGAACTGTCGTATTAAGTCTAAATATCCAATAAGCTTCCCTACGGCAAAGAAGATTGAATCTATCACCTCCCCTAGGGGTGATGTCAACTTGCTCGATGGCTCTAATTTGAAGACCCTCCAGCGAGCCACCCATACAGATGTTAACATGTGATGATAAACTATGGGTCTTCACATTCTTAAGAATATTTCTACGGTGTTCGGTAAATCGTACCCCTACGGAACGAATAGTTCGTCCGACATACTGTATCCCACAGGAACAGTTAATCAGATATACAACAAATGTTGAACGACAATTTAATATTTTTTCAATGGAAAATTTCTCTCCAGATATATGTGAAACAAAAGTAGCACATTTGTGGTCTGCCGCCAAACAAGTGAAACATTTCTTTCTGCCACATCGATAGAAGCCATTAGGTCTAGTAGTTAGCCAATTCCTCGTCAAAGAGTTGATAGGAGGTTTCCCTAGATTTTTTGGGTTAAAAAAGCTTGGTGCTAAGAATTCCTTAAGGTTGCGTGATCTTCTAAAGACAACCTTATTACCTTCAGGAATGGAGGAACTAAGCAAATCATCAGCTGTCAAAATCGAAGAATTTTTATTTATAATATCCCGAATTTGGCAGGAATAACTGTTATGCTGAGTGATAAACATTAAAGATCTTGCCTCACTGTTTCCTTTTATTTTGTTCGTAGCTGGCTGCTTTATCAGGTCAACCCGATCAATGTCTTCTACAGCAACATAGGCTCTCTGTAGCACACTAGTTGGATAACCGTGTTCAACAAACGATTGATAGATTGTGGCAGCATGTTTCTTGAAATCACTATCAGATGAACAATTCCTTTTCATCCTCAGGAATTGACCCTTCGGAATATTGTCTTTCCATGGCCTAAAATGATCACTCTTGTAATGGAGATAACTATGAGCATCAATTGGTTTCGAAAATGTTTCAGTACAGATGATATCATTACTTACCTTTAATGTGATGTCCAAAAAGTTGATAGTGGCAGAGTCAAAACTACTAGTGAACCGCAACCCAAAGTCATTAGAATTAAGGTGTGCCAAAAAAAGAGATATAGAAGAATCGTCCCCATCCCAAATAAAAGAGATCATCAATATAACGGCCCTAGAGGACCAGGCACGCCCCAAATTCAGAACCCCATATATATTGCTCCTCAAAGAGTCCCATATAGAGGTTAGCGAAACTCGGGGCGAACCTGGTCCCCATGGCCGTGCCGAGTGTCTGTAAATAAAAATGAGTGTCAAAAAGAAAATAATTGTGCTGAAGTATAAACCGAATGGATGACAAGACAAAATCGCATAGATGACCATCCAAATCAGAGGAGGTCAAAAACTTAGATATGGCCTTGATGCCTTTATCGGTTATGATAGATGAAGTGCCCAGATCTGAAGGTAATTGTGTAGTGTGTACACATGAATCCACATGCTGGGACATCGGGACTTTTTTTTGGCGTGCCGTTGGTAAATCGTTAACATTTTCTTGTCGTGTGTACCTAACATGAGCATTTCAATCCGTGAAGTTTACAAAGCAACTGAAAAGACTCACTCTAAGGGGCATATTCAATTGTCCGCGGGATTGCTGAAAATCCCGCGGTCCACGCAGGATTACCATTATTACGGTAATCCTGCGTGAAAAAAACGTTAATACGGTAATTTACTTGCTGGATTTCAGAGATTACCGTATTAACGGTAATAGTTTTTCTGCGCTCGAACCCGCGGACAATTGAATACCCCCCTAAGAGTCTCAAAGTCCACTGCATAAAAACAGCCTGTCTCCTAGGAACCAATAGAGCAGATTTATAGGGTGGTAATGAGGGCCAACATTTACATATTTACATTCTAGAAGTAGCTGTCAACCTAGTTTAATACACAAAGTAATCTAAGATCATCAAAACAAATTAATAAAATAGACGCCTCACTAAGCAACTGTGGTTGTTGCTAAAAGACAAGTTTGTTCTTCTTAGTGATCTCCATCCATCAAGATCAATAGGAAGTACAACTGGTAGTGTTGTGAAGCACATCAGTGAGAAAGTAGGCTGGACTTTTTCGGTGTAGTGCAATGAATTCCAAACTTTTTCAGTTCAAGGCACCCTTAGGGTCTCCAAAAATTTTTCAAGGCACCCCTGAGCCAAAATAATTACCATGTAGTCCACCTCCTTGCTTACCACTGGCCCTAGCCGAGGCACCCCTGTGAGATCTCCAAGGCACCCCAGGGAGCCTAGGCGCACAGTGGGAACCACTGGTGTAGTGTCTGTTTCTGGATAACAGTGGCAACTGCAGGGGATCGTGAGGACTATGGGATGAGTAGTTTACACCATGAATTTGAAGACATAAAGTGCTATAAAGAGTGAGGCATTGTGGTGGCATATAAGTCAATATCACGGCACGTTCGGACATAGCAGAGTATTTTATTGATAAAGCACTGACATATTTAACAGGGCTGTACATTGAGGGAATCATGACACAAATTACATATAATGTCATGAAGCAAGAGAAATAGATTACCCTACCCAAATGATCTTACCATCTAAGAGTTGTGGGGAAAACTTGATACATAATGCAATTGTGGCCACTGTTGGGAAAAGTGTGCATAGCTATTGTAAAGCAAAAGCATTGTCAGTCACCAATAATAAAGCAGTCATTGGCAACTGGCATTCCTTTGAAGTTACCAGTGGTAGCTTCAAAAGGAAGCTATTTGCCAACAGGCAGAGACAGGAAGTGTGAACCAGTTACTCTAGAAATCTTAACAGTCAGCTGTCCTGCACCATTTATCTTAACTGAAACTCCTTATGGCATATGTCTAAAGGTAGCTTAGGAGACTATGGAGTACATTTATCAAGCTGCGAGTTTCCAGCAGGTTTGAAAAGTGAAGATGTTGCCTACAGCAACCAGTCAGATTCTAGATATGATTTTGTAGAATGTATTAAATAAATAACTAGAATCTGATTGGCTGCTATAGGCAACATCTCCACTTTTCAAACCTGCAGAAACTGACCGCTTCATAAAATTAACCCCATGAGGGGACATATGGGTCTAATTACATAGGGCTTGTATTTTGCCCAGAATAAAATTCGGGTTTTTTCTTACCATACTGATAATAATAATAATAAAAGATATCAACAGCATTCACTCTTCTGCTGCAATAAATTAAACATTTTCTCATCTATAATGGAGTGCTAATTTAACATGTTTATTTATTAAATTAAATGATACGAACAATCAAATATATTTGCCAGTTCTGCTGTGATTTCTTTGTTTATTAAAATATAATAGGTAAAGGAGGCAAAATGTTTACTCTTTTTCATATTACTACTAACAAAATTGTTTATCTATGCAGCTCAGTGTATGGCTGACTCACAAATAGACGGAAAAAAAATAATTAGGCTACAGGATTTCTAAGTTGATGGTCTGCGTGTAAAAAAGAAGTTCTCGAGTAAGACACGAAGACGTACAAAGCAATAGACAGCCATTTGTAATGTAAACGAGTCTTTGTGCTCCTCTGTAATGACACCCGCAGCAGCGTGCACAGACAAGCTGACTGTATGGCCGCCACAGAAGATGTCATTCACCTTACTGCGATATTATGCTAATAGGGACACAGATAGCACCGTTCTGATACGTCCTGTGTGACGGTCCCAGTGTGTTTGCTGCACGTCCACCAGCTGCACAGTCATTATTATATGCTATGTGGTATTTTCACTGCTCTTTGCACCGCAGGCTAAAGACAAGAACGACCTAAACCTCCATTCCCCCTCCCATCTTAGCAGCATACAACACCCCCTCCCTTCCTACACCATATAACATCTCGCGTTATTAGTACACCCAAAATGGCTACAATGTAACACAGCTGGAAAATCGGACTGCCCTGAGAAATTGTATCCTACAAGACCTCATCAGCTATAGCAATGGTAGGTGAGAGCGTACGTGTCTAGTAGAGTGTCCACCATCATCTGTGACCCCATTCCCAGCCGTACCATTGTCAGGCACTGTGTTTACTCTAAGAAGTATATATATATATATATATATATATATATATATATATATATATATATATATGATAATATTTTATCAGAGGAAATATATTTTGTATGTATGTTGTTACTGTCATTTAAAGTGGCTTATGTCAACAGCATATGTGTATTGAATTAATTATCTACTGCTATACTGTGGGGGAGAAAACCCACTGATTCTTACCCTAGTTAGACAAGCATTGAAGGAGTTAAATGCACAATTTAGATTAAGTGGGCTATTTATTACCAATTGTTTTTTTTCATGTTACTTATTATTATCGCAAAGATAAGAAATGATTTAACGTGCCTATTTATTAAAATTCTTCAGCTGGAAGGAACAGTGGCTGTGATAGGAGCCTGTCCTGGCATGTAGTCTATAGTAATGTGATTGAGATTGTGATCACTTTACCTTTTAGGTTCTTCTGAACTTTTTTACACTTTGTGATAGAATAGAGGGGAGTGACATGAAGCCTGTCAGAGAGAAGATCTCTACTGCAATGCTCTCCCCATAGAATAGAATGGATAATGCCATTTTCAGATTACACTAGCTGTCAGGGTCAAGCTCTGAATTTTGAAGCTTGATAAAGGGACATTTTCACAGCTCCCCATAGAGATCTATGGGGACTGCATCTATGATCAAAGATGCTGGGATCCTCTATTAACAATTGGGTATGTTACTTTAAAATGTGGTGATGCTCTGAAAACTTCACTTTTTGTGAGGAATTTACCAGAATAAATCCCTTCAGAGGTTCATAAATAGACCCTTATATGTGTTTCATTGGCTATGTGATGTGAACGTGAATTCACATGGAGGGCGTGGATCCAGGATATGTTTTAACCATTACTTGACAGCCTACTTCTGTAAAAGAGGCCTGACACTTTATTATACTAACCTCCCATTATTATGGGATGTCGACAAGTCTCCTAGACACATGCAGATAGTCATGAAGGCCAATGTAGGTTCATTGTTCTCAGGCTCATTATATCATGTGAGCTGTTTGAGGTAAAGTAGGTGGTGTACAGTGATTAGTTTACACACATCTTGTTATGTATAAGTAACAATGCTGCAGTGTGCATGTACCGAGCTATAGTCCATATGTACGGCTTGAATTTACATTGACTAAATAGAAAAATATCTAGCATGACAAAACATTCTGCTGCCTTTTGTAGTAAATATCATGCTCCACAGTTTCTAGTTTCTTGATTATGTTAAGCGCACAATACCTAATTCTATAAGTAATTTAAGAACACAGAAATACTTTTAAAAGTTATTTAAACACCTAGTTAAAGGGTAGGGTTTTGTCTCCTAAATTATTGCTCTGTCATTGATCAGGTGGACATTGATGATACTGTAATCGGTTGTCCTTTCTGTAAACTTAGAAATTACACAAGGCCAGCCCAATAGCTATATTTCTTTGCACCATTTACATTGAGGATTTTATGTTGGGGACAGGAGTAATAATGGCGGGGGGGTTGTAATAGGTGACAGAAGTTTTCCACTGCAACAGTCTTGGTGTTTACTCGTGGCTGCCACTATTGCATAATTTATTCCCATAATCTATGGTGGAAGTGGGCTGGTAACATGGCCTGATTAAGGGTCATAACACCCCCTCACCTTCCATGCAGGGCTAATATGCGTTGGGTAAAAATGGACTTGTCCATAATTAAAAATCTGCCCCCCCGTCACCAGTATTTGTGTTCCTGTGTTTCTGAAACTCTGCTCTAGTTGGGTTTTTTAAAAGGGTCACGGACATCTTTGTCACTCAATTAGTTTTCTTTAAAATCAGAAATGTATAGACAAGCGTGAACGAGTGCTACTGAGAGTGAATGGGGAGAGGGCTGCCACGCTTGTGCCTGTCACCATCCTTATCCAAACTATCAAATTTCATTTTCTTGCATTCCCATTATATTTTCCATATCGCCACTTCGACCACTGCCAGTAACTATATCTTAATACAGACATATGGTGTGGTCCTGCCATATCAGAGTCTACTTTTGTTTGTCCCAAAGTCATGAGTTGCCAACTTCCTACTGTTGAATGAATCGGACCAATATTTTTTTAGAAGGACACTGCACTGCTAAAAATGTAACAGGCTAATTTCACCCACAGCTGAAAACTCAATTGTGGGTGGAATTGAATTAAAAAACAATACAAAATATTGTAAAATACTGCATCGATCCACTTGATCCCATATATCTCCACATCTCATGAGACACAAACCTTCCTCCTGCTTGCATTATATTGTTGATGGATAAGACACTGTCTTATGAAAGAAGGTTGCCTTGGAAGCAGTGCGACGTGCACGCCTGGATAATAAGATGCTGCCAGCAAGAACAAGTACTTGCTACTTGTGTAAATAATAATTTGTATTTTTGTTTAACATCTCGAACACCACCCCAAAAAAATTATCAGTTTTTGGTAGAGTTATCCTTTAACATTTATCTCGTTGCAGGTTTAAGCCTCTAATGAAGCAAACCAAAACTTACGGAACAAGCAAGTTTTGTTTGATTAAAAAAAAAATGTAAATCTGCTGTTCCTAACCTGTTGGTTCATAATGGTATTGAAAATGCTGCTATTTTTGTTTTATAATATACATTACACTAATGCATGACAATAGCGTCCATTCATTTCCTGCCTCTGGTAGAGGAATGGCCAGGTCCACATCTTATAGGTTTTCTAGTGATTGACAAATATTTTATTCAGTTCTGTTAACAAGTAATCAAGAAATATTACCAAGTTTACTGATGTAATACCTCATACTCTTTAAGGAAAAACAAGTGGATTTTCCTGCAGCGATGCAACCTTCAGATACAAGTCTGGCTACATCACAGTTGGTCAGAGGGGTGAAAGTTGAAGCCAAGAGACCAAGAGAAGGCGGCAGGAAACGGAACCTCCTACCCTCAAGTATGTATAGTGGATTGCGCCACATACTGTAATATATCTATGTACTGCTCACATTCTGAAGAACCTGAAATTAAGATAAAAGTGGGATGTATATATGTATGTGTGGATGGATATATATTATATATATTAGTGTAATGATAACATACATTTTTGGAGGAATTTGCAAGGAATCTCTCATTGTGGCAGATTTATCTTGATTTGTCAACATCTTTGACTATTATTATTCAATACTGCCTTAAGGTTTCTTTTTCTGTTCAGATCACGATTGATACATTTCCACGTTACAAGTAGACCAATGAGGAGGAGTACCCAGAGTTTGTAAAAATATTCAGTGAGACATTTACAAACTCCATTGTGTGTGTGATAAATGGGAGCACGGGGGTGACATGTAGAGGGACACCTGGGATGAATATAGGGGCATATGAGTAGAATGTAGAGACAAAGGAAATGGATAAGGGGAAGGAGAAGAACACATGGAAGAGTTAAAGAAACATAGGGGAGACCTTATGGAAAGTGGAAGTGAAATATAATATATATGAGGGAAAATGCAAGGGACACAGGGGAGAGGTTATTAGATACAGGAGAAGTGGGGTACAGCCTTGCATCATTTAATATATTTTATATTCTACCGTATAGTGTTAAAAAAAAAAAAAAAAAATCTAAAATGAATATAACACTCTAAAAATCTCTAAAGCTTCTGGGGGACTAGCCGGCCCCCAGCCATTCATTTAAAATTTTCATGGTAGCACTTTTAAATTCTCACTTTGGCCACTGTATATACTGTATGTAGATAAACAATGTAATATTGATATAATACAAGAGTGCGGCCTAATGTGTCATGATTTTACTAGTTTGGAGGCATGATAATAAATGTACAAAATTTAATCCACCCTCTACCAAAAATGGGCAACAGTGTGGAAGTGAACTATTTATAATGTATACATAGTTCAGCAGGAACACAGAAAAGATCCTACACATCTTTGGTAATTTAGATTTTGAGTAAATTAAAGCAGCGATGGGTAAACTAATGCACTTCAGGGGCCATTTGGGCTGTCCTTTAAACTACAAAAGGACCACACATTATCCTTTATCTTCGTAAGTTAAAGCAAGACATTTAGTGAACATATCGGCAGGAATTTTTAAACAAGTATTACAAGAAAAAAAAAATGTTTGACAATAACGCTGGGAGCCGCAGCTGAAGGCTCAGAAGGCCGCCTGTTGTGCTTGGAAACATTAATGGAGAGGTGGGCAACAGTTTAACATACTATACAATGTATAAAGTAAAACCCAATTAGGTTGGCATAATATAAACATCCCTTTTAACCATGCCATTCAGTAGCGAGTAGCTGTATGGTACATAACTGCAACATTGTGAAAGGAGAAGGCAAGGTCTTGGGACCCTGAAAAATGCTTTGCTAGTTTTGCTACATGTTAGCAATATTCACAACCATGTACTAGGATATACATCCTAAGGCTATATTAATCCATATAATTCTTTTTCTTGTACAGGAAGAGGTCACAGATGCTCTACTTATGGCTGTAACCGTTCATTCCTCAATATGCAGGATCTTATCAATCATGTATCTGTCCACTACAAACCAACTCAATCTATGCAAGGTAAGCAGACTTATGACTAAAGCTGCCCCCTCTGTACCAATATGCCCTGGATAGCCTATACCCTTTATTTTTAATAAGTGCCTGTCACCTACACACAGGAAATAAAGCCATATTGTAAATAGAACAGTAGTCGGGCTAATGCATGAACATTGGAGCAGCCCACAAAATGTCAGTCTCCTTTGTGTATTATATTTTTTTTATTTTACTACTTCGCAGTCTACCCAAATACTAATGCATCAGAATCCTACTTACTTTTTGTTAACCGATAACAATGCAATTGGATCTCTGAAATCTCAGCTCAGCTTTGACAACTTGATCCACCATGTGTACAGAATATTATAGTTTAAGGGGAATGTGCACACAGAAAAGTTACATGATAGGCCCAAGCAGTGACTCCCACTACCAACCTTTTATTGGGCCTTGCTTTTTTGACAATGACATGCCTAACAGGTGATTTCGAGAGGAACAGCAAAAGGAAGATGGTGGCCCATCCTGTGAAACGTAGAAGTGCTCTGGTGCTTGTTTTCACTCAGCAGTTCCAACTGTAACTAATAAATTACAGTAGACACATTGCACAGGATGAAATACCCACCTCATTAAAGCACCTCACATGATTAGACAATATCCTAGTCAGGAAGTAGATACACTCTAAGGGGTATATTTACTAAACGGTGGGTTTGAAGAAGTGGAGATGTTGCCTATAGCAACCAATCAGATTCTAGCTGTCATTTATTTGGTGCATTGTACAAAATGAAAGCTAGAATCTGATTGGTTGCTATAGGCAACATCTCCACTTCTTCAAACCAGTAGTTTAGTAAATCTAAGATGACAGTGGGGTCCCACAGAAAGGGCCCACCTCAACTTAGAGTGAGGAAATAGCAGAAGACTGATCTAACCTTTAACTGTTATACACAATTTAAAAGAGATTTTTATTTTTCTCCTTTTTCACTGGAGTCTTTTCTACCATATGCAACTCCTCAATAACCTCTTTCCTAATATATTATTATATATATTTTTTGTATGCATCTTTTATATTATAACTGTAGGCTGTTTGTTTTTCATATACAGATAAAAAGTTCATATGCTCAGTGAACAGTTGTGGCGAATCGTTAAACAGCATGCAAGACCTCATGAGCCATCTCAAGGTCCATTACAAGCCTAATCGCTATTTTAAGTAAGTCCACCCATTTTCTTTTTGTGTTATTAGGTTTTAATGTGGTCTGTGGCCAGTCTCCGGATACCACTATGGCATGAACATGGGTTCAGATAATGACTTATGGTGTCTATTTTGCCTTATTATATTCTTCCCAATAGGCATGGATATGAACATAGTAAGCTGGAATACATGTGCTTTATAGCAACAAGCGAAACAGATTTAAGTAAATGTGTGTGTATATAATTAGAACAACTTGAGTGTTGTGTCATATAATGGCACAAGCAAAGACTCGCCACAATCTCTGAAAGCTTAATTATATTATAATAAATATATATATATATATATATATATATATATATATATATATATATATATATATACACATATACATATAAAATACATTTTTTTTAGAAATTAATCAAAGTATGAGCAATTGATTGAGTGCCTCCAATAACAGAATTTTTTTTTATTTTTTGTAAAATAGATTTTGAATAATCAAATACCTGACACCATAAGCCCCTTAAAAAAACACCAGGGGGTAAATGTATTAATCTCTGATTCTAGCAACTCTCTTATATTTGGCAACTTTGCCAGCAAAGTTTAAAACAGCAATGTGTTTAAAGGCAAATCTTGTCATTACATAAATTGCAATTTTAAATGTGGAATATTGGAGATTTGTTATAATTGTTTGTTTGTTACCGTGGCCAAATAATGGTAGGAAGTAATACATTGCTGAAATTTACGCATGTCGGTAGTTCTCACCTGTGGAGTTGAATCATTCTTTGTCTTTCAAAAACCAAATTTAAAAGATGTGCCATGTTGCTGACAAGGTAACTTTGATTAACTCATAAGAGATGCACATAAAGGTCTGGGTCCCTTGAAAAAAGTTGGCAAGACATTGCAAAGTATTTGCTGTGGTGTTTTGATTTCCTTCCAGGACCTCCGTGTATAAGTTCGGAGTCGTTAAGTGCTATCAGCACTTCTCTGCTGTATGTACAATGCATTTACCTCTAAAAAGCACCTATAACAGGTGGAGGTGCCAGCATCCAGCTTGCACACTACCCCCAAACTCATAGGTGCCTGACTCTGCTTTATCTTCTTGGCTATCCTGGGGAGGGACTATCTGTCATGCAATGGGAACTTTGATGGGGGGGGGAAACATGACAGCACAATGCTGGTTTGGTGTCCATTTATCAATGATTTTATTTATTTGTCATCCAGCTCTTTCTGAAAAAACCTTCTGGTTGCCTAAAAATAAAGTTTTTAACAATGCACAAGAGAACATGTGCATACATTTTCTGTTGCATATCTAGAGCACCCAGGTATTCCGATACGCAGTAGTCCCAGGTTCTTTGATTCTGATTTAAACATGAAATGTTTTTGGGGTTTTTTCTGCCTAGAATTCAGACCTCTGATGCACCTAGATACACATGACTAGCGCAAATACCATCAATTACTATAACAGAAGTTGACACCCAAAATTAAGCAGTAGGGGCTGTTTTGGACTGATTATAGAGTTCAGGTATTCCATTTAAAGTATCGGCCATGTGAACACAGGACACAAATTTGCCAATTTACAATGGTTTTCATATTTTTCTATCTCAACAGATGTGAGAACTGTATGCAGCATTTCCGCACTCACCGATCCCTATTTAAGCACCTCCATGTGTGTTCTGATAACACTGGACGCTCCGTGTCACAAAGCACCACCCCCCTTTCTCCTCCTGCTAATGCTAAATCGGCAATGCCAGTGGCACATGTGAGTCGCCACACTAGTGTTATCCAATGCATCAAGAAGGAGACAACTCTTCCAATGGCTGATGATATTCCTACAACATCCATTGCGGTAGCTTCAACTTCCTTCCTCCCTGGGAACCACCTTCCCTCCATGAGCAACTTGGTCTCTCAGGCTTCTAGTTCCTATTCTATTCTTGATCCTTCTCTGTTTGGGGCGAGGCTCCCAGGTCCTTCTCAATCATCTGTTACTGGATCCTATCTTCCGTACATCCACCCACCAACCTACAACTTACCTCAGGCTACCATCTCACAGAGACTAAGACCATTCCTAGGGAACCAAGGGTTGCCTGCCTCCAACGCCATGTGGAAAAAAAACCAAGGTCAGGCAGAAAGTTTGCTTACTTCATTCTAAACTAAACCTTAACTATATGGCTCCATTTATGATGTTCATACCAAATTAAATGTGAGTGTGGGCCATGAGCAATGGCAAAAGTGCCCTCTGTTATATTTGTTTGTCTACAGAGATTGCTGTCATTGGGCAGAAAAAACAGTGTAAATTATATCGGGGAGACACAAATGCCAGAAATGCGCTATTTTCTGTGTCTGTGTCTGACCTGAGTTTTTAGCACAGTAGCCCCAGACATCAATGACCCATCTCTGTATTGTTTTCTGAAAAGATCACTTAAGGAAAAATAACTCTGAACTTTAAGAAAAATAGCTGACCCTCCCACCCTAGTGCATCTTTTTTATTATATTCCTTCTAGGACAAAACTGTGGAAACATGTCTATTGTGTGAGACCGGATACACATGCATGTTCTGAATGAATCTCGTCTAAACATGTTACAGATGACATAACATCATCATCATCATTTATTTATATAGCGCCACTAATTCCGCAGCGCTGTACAGAGAACTCACTCACATCAGTCCCTGCCCCATTGGAGCTTACAGTCTAAATTCCCTAATATAGACACACACTCACACACATACACAGACAGGGAGAGACTAGGGTCAATTTTGATAGCAGACAATTAACCTACCAGTATGTTTTTGGTGTGTGGGAGGAAACCGGAGCACCTGGAGGAAACACACGCAAACACAGGGAGAACATACAAACTCCACACAGATAAGGCCATGGTCGGGAATCAAACTCATGACCCCAGTGCTGTGAGGCAGAAGTGCTAACCACTAGGCCCCAGTGCTGCTAACAAGAGACTTACCTAACTAATCTTTGAAAACCACGTCTTATTTATTTATTTATTTTAATCCAGTAGTAAAAGTGGTAGTGTAGAATACTGCCTGCAATTACATAGTCTATCAAATTGGGCAAGAAGCAGGGAATAGGAAGGAGATGTTACAACCCTCTTCTGGGTCTGACTGCAGTAATTATTGTAATAACCTAACATGTAAGTCTTCTTACACTAAAGTAAGTATAGTACAATTGAAAAGAAAAGTGACTCCAAACAGTTTAAATATATACTATATATGTATTTTATGATTTACACCAGTGGATCTCAAACTTTCTCTGTTCGAGGCACCCTTAGGCTCTCCATAATTTTGTCAAGGCACCCCTAAGCCAAAATAATTACCATGTAGTCACCCACCACTGTGAGATCGCCACGGCACCCCAGGGAGCTGCGGCGTACAGTTTAGGAACCACTGCTTTACACTGTACTTGTAGAGATAATGTTTCATCTAGATCAGTGTATCCCAGTCTCCGCCTTCCCTGACATGGGAAATAATTGGTACAACCTGTTGATCTATTACAATGTGTCAGCCAGTAATGAATACACCTGTGCTCCAGCAAGATGGTATGGAAAACCTGCACTGTTAGGAGGCTGTGAGGACGGAGTTGGAAAACACTTGTCTAGACTTATTTGTACTGGTATACACAAAAGGGGTACTTCATCTAGAAATAACAATGGCCTGTTAAGATTACATGTATGTAAGCTTTCCAATTGTTCTCTCTCTTTGTCCTACAATGATGCTATAAGATATAACATGGCTATAGATTTACTCCTAAAACCACCACATTCTGTGGATGGAGAAGGAAGCATAGTGCTGATTTTTAATATCCTGCCAATTTCTTTAGTTGCACTGGTTTAAATTATTTACTTGTATTACACATTCCACACCTATAAATTTATTCTACTGCTACAGTGATAATACACAGCTACCTAGCTATTTTTTTCCAACATTTTTCATCAAAACAGCTAGAATTTTTTTTAGGGCATGGACTCTACAAGTTGTTGAACATGCAGCACAGGAAAACTAAATCAATGAACACCAATGTGTTCACTTGTTGCAAAGTAGCTGGTAATGGAACTACTCTGAATAGCTTGTACCATCCCACAGATGGCCACTGTAGATACTTCCACTTTTAATCAAGTGCCTTCAATTAAATTTATTTGGCCCAAACATACATATCTGTCAGTACAACATGGTACATACTTATGAGCTTTTAAAGATCCAGCAATGCCTGTTTTGCTGTAAAGTTAGTATTTAGTTGTTGTTTTTTTGTTAATAGACAGAAGTGGAAGCTGACATGCTAGAGTGCCCCTAAGCTACAGATCCCTAACTCCATTTTCTGTTACTTTGTCTGCAGCGTTTAAT
The DNA here is from genome assembly GCF_038048845.1 of Mixophyes fleayi. Taxonomy (NCBI): domain Eukaryota; kingdom Metazoa; phylum Chordata; class Amphibia; order Anura; family Limnodynastidae; genus Mixophyes; species Mixophyes fleayi. Next base: position 189,332,747 of record NC_134402.1, on the reverse strand, counting down.
TCTGTGCACTATGGGTACAGTTTTGAAATGAAAGGATTCACATACCATGTTCAATATCCTTTGCCATTCTAATGTTACTCCACTCATAAAGACAGCCCACTTTCACACATGCAGCAGTGTTAGTTCAAACCCCTGGCAGATTGTCATGTAAGGTTTGCCCTTAAAGCCCATCACTGAAACATACCTATTGGCAAGGTGTTTAAACTTACATTTTGCAGATTCCAGGAGCCACTGTTCTCAGTAATTGCTAATACAGAGACCAGTAACGTAACCAGAGTTCTCACTAGCTGGCTTACCAAACCCTTGACTTATGACTTGACCACAGTTTTAGAGGTCACTCCTAGGTGGTGCATTGCCGTGAGTCACTGGGGTCCATCATCCAGAGTATTAAATGCACAGCTAACACCCAACAGGATGCATGCAGTTTTTGCCATATTTTAGTCTAGTCAGCATGCAATAGCAGGTGATGGCAATCATCTGACCAGGCAATGTTTTTCCAATTCTTCAATGTTAGCCATGTTTTCCCCATTGAGGAGCTAACTACCCTAACCCAACTACAGTGAGTTTTGCATACTTTTATGCTTCTTACATCAGCATTGTCCTCTGCTGTGTGTCTTATTCTCTGTTGAAAACCAAGGGAACAAGTCCAAAGAGCCGTAACGGGTGCATTTATAAGAATTTTAGTTTTGTTTTTGTTATGTTGTAATAATGTTCTGCTGCTCCTTTTTTGATACTTTATCTTCACCCTCCATTGTTATAGCACATCGTCTGTAGGCTACACAACTAAACAAAAATAATTGCTAACATATACCTATCACCTTCTGAGGAATTAGAATATATATATATATATATATATATATAATTAATATACACGCATACATACTTGTAGTAGCGATCTGCCATTAGTTACATGACAGCTGAAGTCTACAGTTCACTTAAATTAATAATTTTGTAAATCATTATCTTTTTAATTTGGGTGATGTTTGTTGCATGGAAAACTTTTTGTTAAACCTGGGCTCAAAATATCTGTCTTTCCTCTTATCGTAAGAGAATAATCCTTTAATAGTGAAAGTTTGAATTGGGTTAGGTTTGGATTCTGATGGGACTAATAATAAGCACTTACTAGATGAAATTTGGCATTTCTATGATCAATGGCTATTAAAGGTGATTCCTACCATAAACCATATTTTTCAAAGTCCCTGTTATGAAAGTCTTCTCTATTTTCCAGCTTAGTTGTTCCTTTCCACTCTAGCTGGCGTTATAGACCAATACACTTTGTTTAGTAGTTCTGCTTTCTATGCATGTCCAACAACTGCATCCTTGAGATGGTTGTTCTAGGACACTGAAAAAAATGTGCAGAAGACTTAAAATACAGATGGCTGATGCTGCCATTGATTGGGGTGGTAAAAACTTACGGTAAGTCAAATTTTATTTGGGGTGAATATTCCATTTTATTTTATACATCCTTAAAATCCAATATGTATGATATGCTTGTTTTTAGGACATGTAAACAACAGTCGCATTGTTTGGGAGCACACACGGGGCAGCTACAAGTGTATGCAATGTAGCTTTTCAACAGCAACTAGAGACCAAATGGATAAACACATAGAAGAGCTCCATAAGAACCCTCCCTCCACCAGACTTCAGGATGAAATAGGTGGGTATTTGCACTAGATAATTCCAGTTCTTGATTGTTTATTTTAAAAGCAAAATATTTTCATAAAATAGAGCAGAAAGTCATTTTGCACATATGTGTGTGTGTGTATGTATATATGTATGTGTATATGTATATATGTATGTGTGTGTATGTATATATATATATATATATATATATATATTATACACACACCATACTGCACTTGAAAGCAATAGGTGAATTAAAATCTCCTATATAAACTTTGGAGTTTGTAGGATATCACTTATAAACAAATGATTGTTATTGCCAAACAGGGTGGTTTGAATATCTCAGAAACTGCTGCTGTCCTGGGATTTGTATATACAAGTCTCTAGATTTTTCAGAAAATGGTGAACAAAACAAGCAAAATCTAGGAAGTGGGTGGTCTGTGGGTGAAAATGCCTTTTTACAGAGAGGTCAGAGGATAATGGTCAGACTGATTCAAGCTGACAGGAAGACAACAGTAACTCAAATAACCATGCGTTACAACAGTGGTATGCAGAAGAGCATATCTGTGTGCACAGCACATTGAACCTTATAGTGGATGGGTCACAGCAGCAGAAGACCACACCAGGTTTCAGTTCAGTCAGCTATGAACAGAAAACTGATGATACTGTGGGCACAGGATCTGCAAAACTGGACAGCTGATCTAATCATCATTTATATAGCGCCACTAATGCCGCAGCGCTGTACAGAGAACTCACTTGCATCAGTTCCTGCACCATTGGCGCTTACAGTCTCAATTCCCTAACATATACACATACAGCAGCCAAATAACCTATTCGTATGTTTTGGGATTGTGGAAAGAAACCAGAGCACCCAGAGGAAACCTACAAATCCCAACCAGATAAAGCGATTTTTTGGAATCGAATGCATGACCCCACTGCTGTGAGACAGAAATAGTAACCACTAAACCACTGTGCTACCGATAAATCTCAAATTCTGCTGTGACCTGCTGATGGTATAGTCAGGTTTTGGTGTAAACAACATGATTTCTTCCTGCCTTGTGTCAACAGTGCAGGTTTGTTGGCGTAATGCTGTTGGGCATGTTTTCTTAGCGCACATTAGGAGCCTTAATGCAGTTGAGCATTTTTTTTAAATCCACAGCCTACCTGAGTATTGTTGCTGACCATGTTCCTTTATAGCCACAGTCTACCCATCTTCTTTGGTTACTTCCAGCAGGATAATGTTCATATTAGAGAACGTCATCTAAAGCTGGTACTACGAACATGACGGAGTTCAGTGTACTCAATTAACTTCCACTGTCACCAGATCTCAAACCAGTGGAGCATCTTTGGGTTGTGGTGGATCAGGAGATTCGACCACAGATGTGCAGCAGCTGCCTTATGCTATGTCAGCATGTATCAGGATATCTAAGAAATATTTCCAGCACCTTGTTGAATCCATGCCATGAAGAATTCAGATTGTCCTTCCCAGTACTAAAAAGGTGTACCTAATAAAGTGGTCACTGAGGGTATATAGGGGTGTCACACATTTGCCTTCATATGCAACAAAGTAAATATGACAAGAGGAGTGACGAGACAGTGACACATGCACCTGTAGTACTCCAAATAATGAATGCTCTTTTGTTTTGACTTGAAGGAAAATTGTTGAATGCATGAACTGTGCATTGAATTGAAACAGGGTCGTGCTAATGCATGTTTTAAAAAGTTGAGTCAACCTGCCAATAGTCTTTTATTTAACTAAAATGTTTGAACGTTGACATCAAGTGAGCAACACCTCCACTAAACAAATTAGTGAATTAGTAACACTCCAAAAAAGGTGATGTAACCATAACAGCCAAACAATACTTTTATTTTCTACACTGTATTAGAAATTATAAAATTCAATTGCAATTGGCTATAGCAACTTTAATGCTCCAGTGTCTATAAATATTCCCATTGTACCTAGAGTAAGTAATGCTCCATTATGTTCTTCCAATAGCAGATAGTTCCATGTTATATAACTCATCACCCCCCAAACTAATTCCCAGTATGTTTTCTGTTTTCTCTTTGTAGATTATGACATTGACCTTCTCCCTTTCCACTCCAAGCTCCCTGCAGAGATTGAATCAAGTCTCTTACCACAGATCTGATAGGACAGAGCTCCCAGTAGCCTGTCTCTCTTACAGCCAGTGGAACACATTTCTTGGTGACTGACTGTTCAGCAGTGAAAATAAAATCCACCTGCTCTATGTACAAGAAATAAGACAGTGGAAGTAAAACATTATGATGCATGGACTTGCATTGGCAATGTGCAAGCAGAAGGCACGACACCATTTTTTCCCCAATTTGGATGTACAAATGAGAGCAGCTGAAATTTCAATATTTTAATGAAATATTATACTGTTTAAAGTATTTGTTCTTTTCAGTAGTTTGTATGCATGCTTGCTTATTTTAAAGCCATATTATAACGAACAACAAAAGAGACACTAACTTAAAAAAAAAAAAAAAAAAAATTAAATCTCAGGTTCTATGACAAATGGCCTTCAAAAACTATTGTTAAGGAAGACCAGAGTATGATCCTGTCTGAATTATGTGAA